>NC_141271.1:6895000-7287500 GCF_054856545.1 Hippocampus guttulatus
ATTGAAGCTGCAATGAACAAGCCCACACGCCCGATCTAAGACAGCGGTTCTCAACCTGGGTTCGATCGAACCCCCGGGACTTGATAAATCGGTCTCAGGGGTTCAACAGAGCCAATGCCATGGAGGTTAAGACACACTCGACTCAACATGTCAATTAGTTCGGACACGCCCGCTTGGCCATCACTGGCTGCAGATGATCGCATTGCATCGCTTGTCCAATCAGTGCTGCGGGTAATTTAGTTCGCTCAGTAGTCAAAGTGCGACTGTCGTGATAGTACGTCACGCACGGTTCATTTTGTGCATGATTGAAAATACTTACAGTATGTTTAGAAATTGTATTTACTTTTTTCAGCTTTTAATAAATGTGTTTTTTAACGTGTTGAATTCATTAAAAAAAAAATCATATTTTTATTTTTCACCATTAAGACAAGATAAGATAGACTTTATTTGCCCCACACTGGGGATATTTGCAATCTACAGCAGCAAAATTAGGGGTGTGGGGAAGAAAAAAAAACAAAGGGTGAAGGGTTCGATGATTGTGCATCTGAACTGGTTGGGTTCAGTACCTTGAACAAGGTTAAGAACCACTGATCTAAGATCACGCAGATAATCATACCTTATATATACAGTCTATACTTTATTTATTTATTTATTTTTTGGACAGAAGGGAGACACAAGAGCTTTGGTCTACTTTGTGTGCACTGAGAGTTAACTTCCATGCATTGCCCACATACCGTATGATATAATTCAAATGCATCGACCTCATAGTGCAGAGGTCTTGGGTTCGATCCCGGCTCCCCGGTCCTGCGTGGGTTTTCTCCGGGTACTCCGGTTTCCTCCCACATTCCAAAAACAACGCTCTAAATTGTCCCTAGGCATGAGTGTGAGTGCGGATGGTTGTTCGTCTCTGTGTACCCTGCTGTTGGCTGGCAGTCGGTTCAGGATGTCCCCCGCCAACTGCCCGAAGACAGCTGGGATTGGCTCCAGTCCCCCCCCCCCCCCCCCCGCGACCCTTGTGAGGATAAAGTGGTTCAGAAAATGGATGGATGGATGTTTTGCAGTATAGAGTTGCTCACCTGTCTAGTATACATCATACAGTGCATGGTTCAAACTTGATCGCAATCTGACAAATCTGTTTTCAAAGAACCACTGGAAATGACCAAATACGATCCTAAAATGGCCACGTCAAAGCAAACGAGCAGATTTGCCTCTTTTTTAATTTTATTTTATTTTTGTGTGTGATCTTGATACTCTTTGTGGGCTAATCATGATGGATGTGCCAACCAAAAGTTATATGGGGGCCCATAACAGTTGTACATTTTTAGCAGGGCAAACAACGAAAGAATGGAGTCATCATTTTTGTTCTGATGAAAGAACTTGTTGCTAGCTCTGCAAAGCTACAATACTGTATGTCACGCATAATGAGACATGACTGTTGCCACCCAAACATTTTTCCGTGACAAATACACGTAACGGTATAAACCGTTCAGACTCGAGTCGGAACGGTTAATTCTCATTTGGTGTTTGAGCCTATTCATAACCTTTCTTCACACGAGCATATCCAATGTTCTAAATGTGTCATTGATTTGACTCGAGATTGAGATTGCGTGAAAAGTTACCCAGATTCTTTGAGAATCGTGCATACGATGGCATTTTCCTCAAAGTTGGGATATGACTAATTGGAGGGGAAAAAAAAGAGAAGAAAAAGAACTTCTTTCATCTCTGACAGAACTATTAAAAAATGTATTTTGCCATTTTTGTAGGAAGAGATTCTACACTCGTCCAATCAGTTAGAAACAACAACAACAACAACAACCTTTAACTGAAAATTTGGCATGAATAATTTTGGGCTTAACTACAGTACATGTGTTGTGAACATTGTTTTGAGCTACATCCATAACATAAGATTGTTACCTTCATTTGAGTGACGTTAGCGTTTATAGTTCGTGTTTACCCACCTATTAAATGTGAAATTAAACAACCAAGTCAAATTTAAGTGGCTCTTAGGTGTTTCGCTCTGAAAATGGTGAAAAATGTGTCATGACCACTCCACACACAGTTTCTCCACCGATGACTTCGCAGATAAGCCAGAGCGAAAGAACCTCTTTGACGATGAAGCACTCTCATGTCAAAGCCCAAAAATACGTTTTTGTGGCCATGTGTTCGTGCGCCACAAAAATTGTTTGGACGTATGCTTGTTTTCCACACTCTGGGCTCTGCTTATGCAAGAAAAAGAAAGCCGCTGCACGCAGCGCACACTGCCGCTGAGCAAAGCGCAAGTGGAGACGGCCAAACTTCCCGAGCGAGATCCAGGCCACTGGTGGTGATTCAACCAAAATCTCACCGTTCAACTGGTCCAGCAGTATATGAGGCCAGAATGAGGTCCCCCTTCACGTGAATGGGACAGCTGGCCCCTTAAAAAAAAAGACAAGAAAAATGCTGTATCATAATCATTCTTTTGGTTGCAGCAGCATTTTTCTTCTACATACTCTTGAAATGAAGTTAAGTTGAGGTCTTTTACAGGTTATTTTTTGTTTGTTCTGGAACGGAAGAGAATTCGGGCCAGAATTAGGAGGAAAAAAACAAGCCTGGCAAGTTTCTCACTTTTATCTCAGAATTCTGACCTTATTCCCAGACTTCTCACTTCGACGTCAGAATTCTGACTTTATTCTCAGAATTCTGACTGATAAACGTTCAAGTCAGAAGTCTGATTCTAAAGTCAAAATTCTGAGAATAAAGTCAGAAATCTGAGAATCAAATCAGAATTCTGAGGAGGATCTTGCCAACCTTGTTTTCTTTATCTTCATTGACCCTAATCTTCTTCCGTAGTTCTGAGTATGCATATTCAGTGTAATCGATTTTTCCCATTTTTTATTTGATTGTACACATAACTTGGGAATTATTTGAAGCGAAAAAAAAACCCCCCAAGAACATTTTTTGGGGCCACTTGGGAGTCGAAAGAGAGGGCTCTTCTTAGGGAGCCGAGACAAAAGAAGCAGCTCTCCAAAAAGACCAGTGGTCTCATGCGTAAGGTGCTGCGTACGCACAAAAACGTTGCGTACGTACCTTCCCGCTCTCACTTTCATATGTATCAAAAGCAAATTGCCTGTGGAAATATGCGGTGCTTCAGAGCAACTATACTTGACTGGCAAACGCATCTTTCTCTTGCTTTCCAGCTGTTTGCGAGTCGTAGAGACGATGCTAGGCCCTGGCGGGTGCGGTGACACGGGAAGCACAGTCGATACCCACGGGGAACCAAAATAATACACACACACAACGTAATGCCAAAACGCCATTGCAGAATTCTTATTTGAACTCATGATCAACATTCGTCATATATGATGAAACTGCTGCCTGGAATGCCAGTCAAGCTTTTTGTTGTTGTTTTTTTTTTTTTTGTATGGACTCAAGTATAAGCAAAAACAGAGTCACAGGCATGCAAATAATTATGTAGAGTAGACATGAAAGTTACATTTCAAAGAACAGGTCATATTCATGGGATTATACAGGGCATGAAAACGTACCAACTATTTATCTTACACTTCAGATAAAAGCAAATGTCATTTTTTTCCACCCAATCTTTTATTATTGTGACTAACTAATCACAATTACAGAACAATTAAACTGTCACATTTTGTCAACAGGCAACAGGCAGAGGAGGTAATAGTCGACTTGTATTGTTTTGGGGGGAAACCGCTGTGATTATTATTTTTTTTCTTTATTTGCCCCCAAATCCATCTTTTTTCTGAACACTGCAAATGGCACTGCACATCAACCTGTTACCACAAATGATGTGTTGGCTTAAAAAAAGAAAGAAAGAAAGAAAGAGAATACAAAGATGTAGATATCATTCATTCACCCATTTTCCGAACTGCTTTATCCTCACTCGGGTCGCGGGGGGTGCTGGAGCCTATCCCAGCTGTCTTCGGGCAGTAGGCGGGGGACACCCTGAACCGGTTGCCAGCCAATCGCAGGACATACAGAAACGAACAACCATTCGCGCTCACACAATTTTGGAGTGTTCAATCAGCCTGCAATGCATGTTTTTGGAATGTGGGAGGAAACTTGAATACCCGGAGAAAACCCACGCAGGCACGAGGAGAACATGCAAACTCCACACAGGAAGGCCAGAGCTGGAATCGAACTCGGTACCGCTGCACCGTGAAGTCGACGTGCTAACCAATCGACTACCGGGCCGCCCGGGTAGTATCCAATACATTTCAATTGAATCATGATTCAATTATCATTTTTTATTTTACTATGGGGCGGCTCCGTGCCGCCCCATAGTAAAATGAGGGGCGGCATGGAGCCGACATCACGACGACCACGCGCATCGTCGTGATGTCGACGCGCGTGGTTAGCGCGTCGACATCACAGTGCAGCGGTTCCGGGTTCGATTCCAGGTCCGGCCTTCCTGTGTGGAGTTTGCATGTTCTCCCCGTGCCTGCGTGGGTTTTCTCTGGGTACTCTTTTTTTTCTCCCACATTCCAAAGACATGCACGGCAGGCTGATTGGACACTCCAAATTATACACTCCAAGATATAGATATCGCTTCTGATATTTTAAGTCAGCTGTACAGTATTTCAGTACGGCCAGTGTTGATTCGTCCGCCTTGCTGAGTTGCAGATTGGCCTTCAGGAAGCGGGTTGAGCAAAATTCAGATCTACACGTAACTTAAATGCATCAGTTGCATCACTAACACAACATGTGCAACGTTTATTCTAATGTAACGGGAACACTGCAGATTTTTGTCACCTAATGTGGCAAAAGTGGAGGGGACACATCGCGGTCTTTGAGAAACTGAGGGGAAATGTGCCAGAGCCCCCCACTCTCACCAACCCCGCGCCAAAACATTGTAGTATTAGTACACTCTCAACTTGTTCATTATTTTTGTGTGTGTGTGTTCAAAGCATGATACAGTACCATTCCACTGTACTTTAATAGTTTTGTGAACATTTTTCACTTTAGTTTTTTAATCTACTTGTTTTTCTTTCAATTTTCTGTCTTTGTGTGAACTCTGAAAGAGCTTTGCAATAAAAACACATTAAAAAAAGCAGTACTCAAATTACAAATATATATATAATGTATATATGGTATATATATATATATATATATTTTTTTTTTTTTTTGGAAGAATATTCAAATATTCTTCTTGTTGAACATAAAAGAAATCCCTACAGCCACACTTAAAAAAGTAAAAACTTGTTGAATGACTTCCCAGAAGAGTGGAGGCTCTTAAGAGTCAAAAGCGGGACAACCAACACCATAAATCCGCTTCTTGTAGGTGTAATAGCCCACAATGTGGGACGTGACAAGCAACAAATTCTCTCCCCGCTTCCTCCGCTCGGGGTGCAACAAAAAAGGAAAAAAAATGCTCGTGTTGACGTTGCAATCATAAATTCCAAACAAGGTTCAGTAGGGCAGCGGCAACCCAAACACCAGTCCAGGGGCTGCAAGAGGTGATGAATGTTGTTCATCATCTGTTGTCGTTTTGCCCCCCCCCCCACCCTCTGCCAGCCCAAATTATTATGGAAAGGAAGTAGACGGACAGGTTGAGAGATGAACTGATCAAGTGTGTGTTTTGTTTTGTTTCACAACTCGACGCACAAATTCGATCAAACGTGTCGTCTCATCTGAGGTAATCCCGAACTTTCATTTGTCGCGGTTGACTGTCGGCTCCACGGTCGCTTGGTGGGGAATACCAGACTCCCCTTCGACACAAAACCAAAAATATTCTTTCTCCCATTTCGGTCGGTTCTTGCGCAGTGGCCGCGTGACCGAAAACGATTGTACTTGAAGATTCCTCCTCTTAATGAAAACTGGATGACCATATTGTTCAGTTCTTATGTCCGGTCCTCTTTGGGGAAACAAAATTTGTGAAAAGTGAAGGTGTGACACAACAATTGATCAGATCAATACCCAAACTGACCCACGAGGGTCAGACACTTCCTGCCTCTTCGGCAGCGTTGGCTGTGAAACCAAACAGATTCCTTCTCCCTTCTTGTTGGGTTCTCGTGCGCTGGCCTCTTCGGGAAAAGTGAATCTACTTGAATGTCCATCGTGTGCGCCCGCCTCCTCTTTCTCCTCCGCCAGTTGTGTGCGTGTGCGAGTGTGGGAGTACGAGGGTGAAGGAGGACCACTCCGCGTGGGCTGAACAGTGCTCGGGCTTTCTCTGCTGTGGTGTTAATAGGCCTCTCTCTCTCCTCTCAGCGGGACAGAAAAGCCGCCGTTTGCACAGAGGTAATGGAGTGATGGAGAAGTGGAAGGAATATGCGTGGGCGATCCATGATGAAGGCCTCGCACCTCTTTCTCTCTCTTTTAGCTCCGTCGCTCACTTCCCAATGCACTTGCTTTCTCTCTTTTCTCACTCATCAAGGGCTTTGCCGCTGCGTCCACAGACAAAGTGGAAAGCCAGCGCTAAAAGTCCTTGTCAGAGTTGCATAAGATGAGCACATGCCTTGTTGCATGAAAGAGACATTAACGCCCGTGCATACTAATTGGATCTTTCTAATCGCGCGGCTTTTGTCTAGCTTGGCGGCGGCTTTGCATCCGCATCCAAACACATGGGAGAGTCAAGTCACTCTGTGGGAGAGTAAAATCGCCTGTGAGGAAGACGGGGCGAGTGTCCAGCCAAGCTGCTATGAATTTATTTGTACAGTCACAAAGACATGAATATTAATTCAAGAGATTTCTTTTCACTCCCCCAGTTTGGTTAGCCGTTGCGCCTAACGGCATTTTCAGACACAGCATCGCGTTTGGCATCTCATTGATTCTTGGTTTTTGGGGAGCAGGTTGCTGATCAATTTGGTGGGAAGTGTTGGGGGTGGGGGGGGGGGGTTGCCTGTGAAGCCAGTCCAGTTTTTGACAAGGCCTGGGGGTTAGTTGCTCATTCATAGCCTCCTTCACACAGAGATCCTGCAAAATTACAGGATGCCCAGTATTTGCTTGCCTGGGCTTGTCACACAGAACCCAGTAAAGAGGGATTCTGCCATAAGTTTGTGTGTGTAAATCACAGCAACACGGAATACCGCTGGGTGTGTGTCAATGCGGGGTCTGGGGTTTATTGTTTAAAACGGGATCCCCATTAGTCTTGACAATGGTGATGCCTATTCTTCCTGGCTCCTGTCACACCGCAGTCAGGGTTGTTTGTGTTTGTCTGGTCACTTCCTGTTTTATTTTGAAAGAATGACTCTCCTCTCGTTTCAGGTCACTTACCTTTCCTCCTGCGCAAGTCTGATTGTCAGCCCCGCCCTAATTGTTTCCACCTGTTGCCCCACTGTGTCCTGTGTCCAAACCTGGTTCTGAGAGCTCCCTCACAGAAATGTCTTTATAAATTCAAATAAAAATTCGGGTAATGCTTCACCTAAACAAATAATATGAACTAGCAACAAAAAAAACCCCCAAAAAACAAAAAACATCTCCCATCCTTTTGGTCATCCTACTAACATTATATCTGGATCCATTCAGTACTGGAGATTTTTCAGGACTTCTGAATATATTTCATCACAAAATCCGGCTGTCTACAAGGTTAGGACATCAACCATCATTTATTTTGCACTGACTGCTTTTCTTTCTTCTTTTCAATTTCCTTTCACTACGATTGGCTGGCAACCAGTTCAGACAGCTTCGGTAGGTGCTAGCTAGCATGCCCACCCCCCTCACGAGGATAAGCCGATTAGAAAATGGATGGATGGATAGTTTCCTTTTCAAGCTTAGTGCTTAAAATCACCCAAAAATACAGTAATTCAATTACCATGACAAAATTGGATACAGTGGATCAAAAAACTACAACTAATTTTGGTTGAGCAGTTGAAATAATGAACGAGGTGTCTTGACTAAATGTCATCTGCCTTTTTCAAAACTATTGTGAAATCTGTTCTGAGTTGCAGCAAAAAAAATCAACTACTCACTTCAGTCAGCCGAGCTTCCTAAACCCCTGAAATTCGCCGCCGTCAAGCACCTTCTAAAAAAAAAAGAGAACACCAAATGTCTCCTTGCTCACAAATTTTAGCCCCTTCCCAAAACTCCTCTTTTTAACCAAGATTGTAGAGAAAGTGGTTTTTAATCAACTCAGCAAATTCTTGAATTAAAAAAAAATCTGCAATGCTAAGATTTGAGGGGTATTTTTTGGAGAATCTTCATTTACTGAATTGAAAGATTGAGATTATTCAACAAGAGGTTCTACTGAATTTGCAGATGTCAGATTTATAATAAGTGCGTCTTTCTAAAAGGCTAATCAAGGCATGTTTTGGGCACTTGTCTTTTTTATGCCTTGTCACTTGACAGTTGGCACTTTATTGGGTGTTTGCAAATTGTGCTTTTTCCAGATGAGAAGAAGCCATGGTCTATGCCAGTGGTTCTTAACCTGGGTTCGATCGAACCCCAGGGGTTCGGTGAATCGGTCTCAGGGGTTCGACGGAGCCTCTGCCATAGAGAAGACACACCCGACTCAACATTTCAAATAGGTATGACACGCCCGCTTCGCCATCATTGGCTGCAGATGATCACATTACATTGCTTGTCCAATCAGTGCTGTGGGAAATTTAGTCATTAACGTGTGACGGTCGTCGTGATAGTATATCATGTGATTTAAAATTTTTTTTTTTTAATGTTTTCATACATCCTAACTACCGGTATGTCGAGCAAAAAAAAAAAAAAAAAGTGATCGGATGAATATGTACAACATGCATCACAGAACGTGACAGGACTCAGTGTCCTATCTGCATGATTTATCATGCCAAGTTGAGCAACTCTAGTCTCGCACCGGCAAAACTGAAGAAACACTTCTCGAATCAGATTTTTTATTTTTCAGTAAGGGTTCGGTGAAAAGTGCATATGAACTGGTGGGGTTTGGTCCCTCTAACAAGGTTAAGAAACACTGGTCTACGTGATGCTAATTTAGATGACAAAATTGAGTAGCTAAAATGTTCCAAAAAATAACATTTATTTAAAAAAATTCACTTGCAGATGATTAAATTCCCAAAAAGTTTAACCGAAGGAGGTTTGAGTGCAAACAGCTGAAAGCAAACTAAACAATGTTTTTTTTTGTTTTTGTTTTTACATGTTTGGCTATTGTGCACATAATGCGATGGATGCTGCTTCATTGTCTTCATCTTCTCTGCCTCCTCATGCAGAGGCGTCGCACTCGCAAGTTCTTTGTCCTTGGAAAAGCTTGTTGCGATGATGACAGGATGCCTCTCTCACTATACACTCGACCTTTGGTGCATTGTGAAAATTGTATTGTACACAAAATACTTTCTTATAAATGATCCGCTATTGTAAACAAGCGCCGCCATCACTAATACAAACCCCCCCCCAGTAAATGTCAAGATTCAAACTTTCTATTCTGTTGAATGTGAGGGGCCAGGTAGGGCATTGAATAGCACTTGTAATAGTTCTTTAAAATGAAATCGGCATCCTTTCAAAAAATACTAGACAGTCACTTTATAAACATCGCTGGCTGGTTGCACAATATCCACAGATGGACCCAGTCTCCTTGAGGCACAGGCTTAAGACAGAAGCAAATAGCAGCAGATGAATCCGCCCGATGAAGAAGTGACTTGTGTGAATGTAGTTTGATATCAGTAGAGACATGTCGGGTAAGGGGTGGGGGGGGGGGGCTTCCCCTCCTTTTCTGAGACAAGGGTGGTCCCAACATATTGTCATTGACAGGAAACACTCACCACAAACCAACGTTTTCTCCTGTCCCGACCAGCTACACGCACACACACACGCCCACGTAGATGCACGCGCACGCACATCGCACATACGGCTGGCATTCACTTCACAAATGACTTTTCACTTCATTTTCATGACTGCGATAATATCAAAGAAGGGGGTGAACTACGACATTTGTATTTGTGATTTCCCTTTTACCTTGAGTGAGGAATTCCCCTGCGAGTTTTCCCCATCTCTCACTCCTTTGACTGGAAAGCCTCCAAAGAGTCCAACCTGGGTTTTGACTTTCTTGGCTTTGTTTCGTGACTTCTCGGATGTTTAAAGGAAGGAAGCTGATTTTATTTTGGCTCAAAAAAAAAAACTATGTGCCAAAACCTCACGGACTAAATTTCTTCCACCGCAACGGACAAGTGTGGCGATAAATGTGTCCATATAGAGCATCGTGTATATCACGACAACCTGGCAAAAATCATCCAAAGTAGCAAAGACATTTCAATTTTGAGTGGCATTTTTCAGAGAAATATTTGAGGAGCATTAATGTTCTAGTTTCTATGAATGATGAATGGTTACATATTAGCATGTACAGTACATTTTCATAAACTATGCAACACTGTATATAGGGCTGAACATTTCATCGTTTGTTTTTTCATCATCAAAATTGAGATTCCAGAAAAAGCAATCACATGATTCATTCATTTGTCCGCAAAACGGTCGTCCAACAGTGACGGACTGACGGACCTTCCCCCCAGCTCCGGTGTACTGAATATACATATTGTATTTTCATCTCGACGGCAGCCGGCGTGACAGAATGTGACAAACCAAGCCAGGAAACAGTAAGTATTACAATGCTTGGCTTCCTGATATGACATAGGCGGACTGAAATGGGGGGGGCACACAAGCCAAGCTCCAAAAGGAGGCGGGCCAAACTGTGGCTATAGTCATCGGATAAAAGCCCTTAAGTCACAGATTCTTTTAGGAGGGGTGGATTTTAGTGCTGACAATATTTTTTTTACATTCAGACCTATTGGATGAGTGCTAATGTTCAGCCCACCCACATGTCCCTTCAAGGTGCTCATCTCAGCTCTATAAAATTGCATGGACATTAGATACAAGGGGACCACACTTTCAAGCTTTCTCAGAAAAATCTCTTCGGGGGTTCCGAAAAGGTGAGTCCCTCAAGAAGTTGAATCTCACATTCAGTAGGAACAGAACGACCTGTACGACCAGTGTCAGAGTTTGGTCTGCATTGCCAGCCAGAAATCGGATTTGTTTCCAGTGAGGGTTGGACTCTGCCCAGCCTGTCATTTGTCACCTATTCTGCTCAACGCTGTAGTCCAGCATGATGATCTTCTCCTTAGTACAATGCCAGCTCTTAGTGAGATGCTCCTCTACAAATTCGGTGAAAGTGCACAAATGTTGTTCCAATGCCTCTGTGCTCCACACAATGTGGCTTGATTTTCTTCCTCCTCGTGTACTTAGCCTCACAGCTCATCTGTCTTTCGCTAATGAGTCAACAATGAAAGCAGCAATCTTGCTGCAGAAGCTGAGCGCGCGGCAGCCGTGGAGAAGAGGAGGACGCGGAGGAGGAGGTGCACCTAGGGGAAGACACCTCTGTGGAAATAAAGCCTGGTCCACCTTTATGTATCAGCTATGCCTCCTCCTCCCAGCTGCTTTCAACACCTACGTTGTCCTGCACCTTCCTGCTCCCTTTGCTCCATCCTCCCTTTTCCATCCTCCTCACATCAAAGACACCAATGCCCTTGTTCCAGAGATGACTCTTTATTGTTTGGCTGAGTTAAACAGAGGGTTTCAAACACCCATTTTTCCATTTTTTTTTCTGTTTTGGGATTACGTAACATTACATAATTGTGACCGCATATTTGTCAGATTCTCACTTAGAATTTTTTATTCTCCCTCGGACATGCCGCAATGAAAATGAAGATCTCTGGAATTCCAAGAAGTTGATTCTTGTTGCGAGTGAAGGGCAGGCTAATCATGGCAGGTTCAAATGATGTTGTCCATGTTCAATAATTAGAAATGTCTTTAGGTACTGAACATGAAGAAATTCGATGAAAAATAAGCCGTAAGTATTTTCCCATAGGATCCCCAAAATAAGAGTCAAACTTTCAGTTTTGATGATAGTTTAACGTTTTTGTACGTTGTTTCAGAAAATTCATCAAGACGATATTTGATGACATTTTGAAGCATCTACTTAGTTTATCGGCACCCTGAAGTGTGCTCAGGTGATGTTTGCATGGACATGATTGCCACTTAAACGGTTAAGACAATCGGAACTTTTGTGAGATCTGATCTTTTCATGTCGTTCTCCTGACAAAAACAAATGAGACTTCTAATGTGAACTGATTGCGTCTGTTAACCCGACACTCATGCAAACAAAACAAAACATTGCGTGGTGCAGTGTATATGAAAAGAATTGGTCCCACATTCAGTCTTGGTGGGAGGAGGGGGAACCAGGTAAGCCCCTCCCCACAGCCCAACACCCACCACCCCCCACATTGAGCAACATTTTCGAAGAGGCAGGGGGGGGCCGAAGATCAAAGATGAAGGGGCATGCTCAAGCGTTTATAAAGTTGTTTATAAAAATCAATCCGCACCCCACCACTCCCTGACTCATCAGTGACTGGACGAGAGGGGCGGTCCAATTAGCAACAAGTCTGAACTCCCCCCACGTGCCTTTCTCAGATTCTGGTAGGAAAATGTCTTTTGTTAATTTGTTTTTGATATGCTGAGGTGTTTACCTTTTTGTTGTTTAATTTAGTTATTTGTTTTTGTGTTTTGTTATGTTATTGTGTTGAATTGCTTTGTTGTTTTTGCGAAGCTATTTGTTTTTGTTATTTTATTTGGGTTTTTTTGGGGGGTGTTGATGCATTTTCTGTTGTGTTTAGTTTGTTGTTGTGTTTTAAAATACTCGACTTTCTGAAACAGCGCTGATGAGGTTACTTTGCGGGAATTCTGTGTGCAACCGAGTCACACAGTTCTCACAAATTTAGGATCTTTTTTATTTAAAGTTATAACAAAATCATAACTGGGTTATTTGTAATACCGTACACAAAGGTGAACACATTCTGGATCATGTTGCAGCTCTGATTTGGAAGTTTTGAAAGAAGCCACTGCCTGTCACTACTGAAAGTGGGGAGGAAGCTGAAGCTGTCCATAGTTAGTCTTGCAAACAGCAGGTGTAAAAAAAAAAAAAAAAAGCCAAGATATTGATGATGAAAGAAATTGTTGTGGGGCTGTCATATATCACACCAGACATTGGCGCTGATTTCATCTTGTCCACCGATTGTGGGTTGGAGTGTAATGTCTCACCTTTGCTGAGTTCCGGGCATTTCCAGAAGGCCAACCCAATAATGACATTTTCTCTGCTGCCATGTAAGTGTACAGAGTCGTCTTTATTTATTTCGTATTTCGCACAAGAATTCAGTGGCTGAGTTCAGTGAATGGATGGAGCGGTTGAGGTCACCGCAGTGTTTTTGTGGGTCATTTGCCCCCCTCACCAGTTCATCGCCTTTCCTTTTAACAGCAAATCATAATGAAAGCTGAAGGTTTTGCAGCCACAAAGAAAGCGAGAGAAGAAAAAGTGAGAATGGTTGTTTGGTTTCTAGGCAACAGTGAACGCCGGGCCGCGGCAAGGGGCTGCAGGGTGGTTTTCCGAGTTCCCATGTTTTCTGCCTTGTCTCCACATTCTCTTCCTAAGGAATGTGACCCACCTGACCCCTGTGAATGCGTCTGGATTGAGCTGCCCCTCCCAGCGTACAATCACAGTGCACTGTAATCGAAAAGCCTTTATGAAAGCAAACCTTGAAATCCCTTTTTGCTTGCCCTTTTATCACAGAGGTAGACATCATGTTTTTAACTGAGGGAACCGGCTGATTTTGATGTTCTGTTTAAAAATTTGATTCTCTCTTTTCATTCTGATTGCACAATTTCATTTTGGCAGTTGGCTTTTTTTTTACACTTTCAGAAAAGTCCAAAAGCTCACTAGCAAACAACAGCTAACACAAAAGAATTTATTGCAATACAGCTTAGATAAATTACAGCCAAATATCGTCCATCCATCCATCCATCCATTTTCCACCTCTTATCCGGGGTCGGGTCGCAGGGGCAACAGCTTGAGCATGGAAGCTCAGACTTCCCTCTCCCCAGCCACTTCCCGAGTCACCTAATCTGGCTCCTCTCGATGTGGAAGAGAAGTGTCTCAGTGTCCCAGAGCCCAGCCCCCGGATCACTGATCGTCTCAACTTATCTCTACGGGAGAGAGGCCGGACACCCTGCGTAGGAAACTCATTTCGGCCGCTTGTATCCGGGATCTCATTCTTTCGGTCACGACCCATAGCTCATGACCATAGGTGAGATCGACCGGTAAATCGAGAGCGTCACCTATATATAAGGTGACGCACATATATGGGTGACCCGGTGATCCGGTGGTTAGCGCGTTGACCTCACAGTGCAGAGGTACCAGGTTCAATTCCAGCTCCGGCCTCCCTGTGTGGAGTTTGCATGTTCTCCCCGGGCCTGTGTGGGTTTTCTCCGGGTACTCCGGTTTCCTCCCACATTCCAAAAACATGCATTGCAGGCTGATTGAACACTCTAAATCAGGGGTGTCAAACTCAGGTCCTGGAGGGCCGCTGTCCTGCATGTTTTCCAAGTCTCCCTGTTGCAACACACCTGATTCAAATGATCAGATCATCAGCAAGCTCTGCGGAAGCCTGACATTGAACCTGTTCATTTCAATCAGCTGTGTTGCAACAGGGAGACTTGGAAAACATGCAGGACAGCGGGCCTCCAGGACCTCAGTTTGACACCCCTGCTCTAAATTGTCCCTAGGTGTGAGTGTGAGCGGGGATGGTCGTTCGTCCATGTGTACCCTGCGATTGGCTGGCGACCGGTTCGGGGTGTCCCCCGCCTACTGCCTGTAGACAGCTGGGATCAGCTGCAGCACCCTCCGCGACCTTTGTGAGGATAAAGCGGATCGGAAAATGAATTAATGAAAAAAAATGTATATATATATATATACTGTATATATATGTGTACTATGCCAGGTGGCTGGCATAGTTTACTGAAACATCTGTGCCGAGTATGGACTGGAAACCCCAAGGTCAAAATGGTCAACACCTCCGAAGGCGGTGGAGAATGACAGAGCGAAGATCCTGTGGGACTTCCAGATCCAGACTGACAAGATGGTAATGGCGAACCAACCAGATATCGTGATCATAGATAAAGGGCAGAGGAAAGCCGTTGTAGTGGATGTAGCGGTCCCAAGTGATGGAAACATCAGAAAGAAGGAAAACGAGAAACTGGAGAAATACCAAGGGCTCAGAGAGGAGCTGGAGAGAGCCTGGAAGGTTAAGGTGACAGTCGTGCCTGTGGTGGTCCGAGCACTCAGGGCAGTGATCCCCAAACTGGATGAGTGGTTGCACACCACCCGAGGGGTGAGACGAGGATTTTTTTTATAAATATATATAAGTAGATGGATTACATTTGGATTAAGATAATTCGATTAGATTTTATACACGTTTTGCTTGAACGATGACCTAATGCAAATACTATTTTAATATTCATGCTTTGTTTGTCTAAATGAAGATAATGAATGCAAGTGTACCTAATGCTTTCGCCCGTGAGTGACAGTGCCTGTTTGCTGTCATGTCAAGTGATTTTTCACGTCAAGTGTGTGTTGATGCGTTGCAAAGAAATAAGCGTCAGTGAGTGTTAGCTCACGGGCCGCCTGCAAGATGGAGGTGTACGGGGGACGATGAGACAGAAGGCCACGATACACACTCCATCTGGACACACTCTCACTGTGAGCAGAGTGTGAAACAGGAAAGAAGAAAATCAAGAAGAAGAAGAAGACGAAGGAGCACAACACCACACATGCATTGAGACAAAAGACACCCTGCGGTATTGATATGCACAGCAGCAACCAGTGTTTCCATCAATCTCCAAAATGGATGAACGTTGAGACATGAGCAGGCATTTTCTTCTTTTTTTTTTCTTACTTTCGACATATGCAAAATAGCCCTGGAATAGGTGTTTTTTAATATGTGCTAGCTAAACAAACCCTACCCCCGCTTAAAATCCTACAAACTCACACATGCAGAGGTGTTGAGCAAATTGACCTGAGACCCTTGCAAACTGCTCATGCTCGTTGGCAAGCGTTACATAAAAAAAATAATAATAAAATAAAGGGAACAGCGGGAGCGAACCTCAGTCGCATCCGCCTACAGATGCCTCAACAGTCACGACTTGTTGCAATGCTCTTCATGTGTGCGCACATAAACACGCATGCGCACACACACACGCACACACACACACACACACACACTAACTGGATGTGATTATGTATCATATTTTTGTTTAGAATACATTTGGTCCTGTTTCCCCCCCCCCCCCCCCCCCGCCCCCCTCTATGTGGATTTGTTTTCATTGTTAGGTTTTGTTTCGGGCCGCCTGGTGGTCCAATGGTTAGCGCGTCGACCTCACAGTGCAGAGGTAGCAGGTTCAATTCCAGCTGCGGCCTCCCTGTGTGGACTTTGCATGTTCTCCCTGGGCTTGTGTGGGTTTTCTTCGGGTACCCCGGTTTCCTCCTACATTCCAAAAACATGCGTGGTAGGCTGATTAAACACTCTAAATTGTCCCCCGGATGGTTGTTCGTCTGTGCGTGACCTGCAATTGGCTGGCCACTGGTTCAGGGTGTCCCGCGCCTACTGCCCGAAGACAGCTGGGATTGGCTCCAGCACCCCCGCAAACCTTGTGAGGATAAGCGGATCGGAAAATGGATGGATGGATGGGTTTTGTTTCCACCTGTTCTTGTTTTCCGGGTCCGTTGTGTTAACCAATCAGTGCCCTCTCACCCTTTGTGTCGTGTCCAAGTGTTCCTCGTTGTCTCATCAGTTTGCTAGTATTTAGTTCAGTGGGTTCTGTTGGTCTTTGGTGGATCGCTGTTATTGTCATGGGTTTTTGTTTCTGTCGCTGTCACATTGTTTTGTTTGTCATAGCGGTGTGCCATTGTCATGGGTTGTTGCTCTGTTTTTTTCGTACTTTGGAATATTTCCCTTGTTACGTGCTGAGTCTTCTCGCTCTGATTCAAAAGTAGCACTGGTAAGAGGTGACATTCGACCCTCCCAACTGGAGTGTTGCAGCCAAATAACGTATAGTAATTCACCATTTTTGGTTTTTTTCACGTTGGCTGTCAAATACCTCAGTTGAAATGCTCATGAAGCACCAGAACCAAACAAGATGTCAACCTCCAACATGGTGGTGCATGTAAACGATCATTAAAATATTTGGATGACATGAGCTTCCCTCCAGAAGTATTGGAACCGTGAAACCAATTCCTATGCGCTTTCTGTGGACTTTACAGAAGAATAATTGGGGTTTGACATTGAAAAATGAACATGACATAAGAGATTAATCGTACGAATATTTCAAGATTTACATGTACTGTATATCAAGAACACAACTTAGAGCGTTCGTCATATGGAAATTTTATTTTCAATTTTTTTTTCTCAAATTTGTTTGAGGTGAGTGAAATCCTTTGCGTGCAATAATGATATAGCTTGTGATCTATTCAGTTCACTAAACGTTTGTGATTCTTTTTAAGGTTGTTGTTTTTATTTGGAATTATTCTCTTCTGTTTTTATTCAGTTTCCTCTTTAGCAAGTCAAATTTATGCTGTGCAGGGTTTAAAAGTCTGGCGGTTGACTTGCGCAATCTAAAATCTTTTGACTTCTTGCACCTGATAATCTCCTTTGTTGTTTCCGCCAGTTCATTTTGGGTCATGAATGGTCAGTTTGGTTGCATCGTTCTTTACATTGGCAGACAAAATGCGCTTTCTAACTTATAAGTTCATGTTTAGTGTTCCCATCACCTTAGTTCAATTGATTCAAATGTAACCTTCTGATCGAATCATCTGGCTGTACTCTTCTTCTTGCTAATGAGCGGTTTGCGTCATCTAGTTCAGCATCTCCACTTTAATTCATGTTGTTGACCTTCAGTCTTGCCTTCTGTTGGTTGCTGACTACATAAAAAGTTGTTGACTTTTTCAGAAAAATGTTCAGTTGTCAACAGCGCTTTTTCCTCGGTTACTTAGACCAGTACATCAGTGGTTTATTTCTTCTTCGGATGGGTTGGGTGAGTTGTTGGGTAGGTAGGTAGGTATTGTATGAGTCGTAAATATGTCTTGTATTTATTATTGTAATGTTGTTGTTGTTTTTAACTCAATTTTAATTGTTTTTACAGCAGATTTGTCAGGCTGTATTAGTTTACATTTTTCATGCTTTGTTTTAGTTTAGTTTTTATTAGTATCGGTGTTGGTTTTAGTTTTTTTTAGATTTTTTATTTTTTTAAATATATGGCGTATTTGTCAAGTGCAAGATTAAAAAAAAAGTCACTAGGTATGATGTCATAAAGTAAAGTCAACTCCAATTCTAAAACGAATGATGGTCCTTCTTCTGTACAGACGTACAGCGATGCCGAAATAAATACTGTAGTTTGAAAATGAACCCCGAACGCTCATGTATGATAAAATTAACAAAGACTACAACGAAGGAGGCGGCTCAGTTTTCGAGTTGGTTAGCGCGTCAACCTCACAGTTCAGAGATACTGGGTTCAATTTCAGCTCCGGCCTCCCTGTGTGGAGTTTGTATGTTCTCCCCGTGCCTGCGTGGGTTTTCTCCGGGTCCTTCGGTTTCCTCCCGCATTCCAAAAACATGCATGGCATGCATGGCAGGCTAATTGTGCATAAGTGAGCGTGGATGGTTGTTCGTCTGTGTGTGCCCCGTGATTGGCTGGCACCCACCTGCTGCCCGAAGATGGCTGGGATAGACTCTAGCACCACCACCCCCACAACCCTTTTTACCCGTTTTATTAATGTAAAATGTTTTTTCAGTTAGTTTTTTTTAAGCATTTTCATTTTTTACTTTTTTAACGAAAATGTTTTTTCAATTTTAGTTTTTGTCAGTTTGTTACCTCTAACTTTGATGCGTAGTTGCAAGGTAGGCAGGCAGGTTGGTATCGGTACTGTCAGCAGTACAAGTTGGGAAGTATTCCTCCTCATCCACAAACTGTATTTATCCGAAGAAGGCCAGGCAATATTTTCACCCTATGATCGCTCCAACTAATTCAACAAATATCTTAGGTGCGTACATTCCCTTTGGATCTATAATTTGTAGCCAGGTAGGTCGGTAGGTACTTGGATAGGTAGTTTTAGCTCATCCACTCATACATTTGGAAAGAGAACAGGTAGTATTTTCTCCTCATGATAGATCCATTTGATTCTACAAATCCCCAAAGGTGCTCACATTCCCTTTGGATGTCTTTTATTTATTTATTTGTTGCTCTCAGACATAAAGGTGATTTCACCAGGGGCCGCCTTTTTCTGAGCCAGTTTACAAGCTGCAGGCTGTGGCCGAGAATAGCAGGCAGTGTGATGCTCCTCATGCAGAGCGAGATGAATAAATATGAAGATAACCTGGACCTCTGCTGCACTTTTTTTGCTGCCCTCCATATGCTTCTACAGAAGAGAAAAACCACACCAGCCCCTGGCCATCATTGTCTATGTGCTCACATGTTGGTTCCTCTTTGTGCCTCGCCATCTGACTTTGTGCATTAGTGTGTAGGGTTGTTGTTGTTGTTGTTTTTTTGTGTGTGTGTGCGTGTATGTGTGGGCGGCAGCGTGTAGGAGTGTGGTGCGCTTGCTTTTTGACAGAGCTTCCAGTAGCGCACATTTATGAATCTTTTGTTTTATTCTTCGTCTCCTACTCAACTCACCATCAGAGTGCTGCGGTGCCCTTCAGCAAGGAGGGAGGGAATAAAAGAAAAAAAAAAGGACTTGTTGGACGTGGAACAGGTGATGCTGCCTCACTAATGATGACCAGCCCCCCTGAAATGTTGAGAGATCCGAGTAAAATTGAATATTTCATGAATATTTAATGAATATTCGAATATTTAAATGGGTTGGCTGGTCTTTGTGGAGGTGGCCCAAAAACCAGTGTGTGGGGACCCATTTTTCTTTTGATTATCAACTGAACAATGAAAAATAATATGCTGGGAATGACAGCAAGAAAGTTATGACTAAAGTTATTGATCAACGCACAATTGATGCCCCTTAACCTTTAAAACAATCAACATAAATTCTAGTGACTCAAACTTGTTATATTTAATCCTCTATATCAAGATACACAAAACATGGATGTCTCACCGTTGTCATGTGTGATATCATTCAAAATGTTATATCAGTAAGACAAAGCAGTGTGTTCTGAACAATGTGGCAAGATTTTCCCCAAACGTCTGTCAAAATGCTGAATATCTGACGGCAGGTTCTGGAGAAACTAAGTTTTTCTGTGTTGGACAAAATGGCCATTTTGGGGAATGTTTTTGTGGGATATTGCCTCGAGAAAATTTGGTCAAAAAAAGGCCTTCGAATTAGCGCACCGGTAATAGAGTATAACTTCATGATTTCCCAACAATCTCCTTGAGCCTTTCATTTTGTCTGCTACTCTTGGAACTTCTTCTCCGACTGGCTAAAATGTTTGTGAAAAATAACTACCATGAAGCCTTCTAACCGAGGTGCTCACTCTTTATTGTAGTTATTAGTTTTAGTTCTTACTGCTGACATGATCATGTAAACGGGACATACTTGCAACTTAAATATTTGTATCAGTGTTATACTTATGACTCTATAAAAGTTGACATCAATCAACAAGAATGATGGCAGCGAAGTTTCTTTGTTATTCTACTGAATTACTTGGTACAAATCACGGTCCATCTGTTCACTTATGTCACAATACATAATCAACTCACTGGGCTTCATACCTCCATTCTGCAAGTTTCCCAACATTAATGGCTGGGCTGTCAAATGTTAAATGTCCAATGAGATTTTACGTTGCCTGAAAAAAAAACTGTATGCAAATCAACTAACAAAAATTTTTCCGAAAGACCTCAACCAGGGGTCGGCAACCCAAAATGTTGAAAGAGCCATATTGGACCAAAATAAACAAAAAACAAATATGTCTGGAGCCGCAAAAAAAAAAAAAAAAAAAGCTTTATAATGAAGGCAACACATGCTGTATGTATCTATATGAGCTATATTAGCCTGCTATCAACATGACTAAGTTGGCTACAAATACACAACGAGCCTTCATGATTAAATGTTTTTTTCCCCCTGCAGTTCATCCTGTAGAGGAGGGGTGCCCAAACTTTTTGACGGTAGATCTTCTTTTCGAACAACCAACCTCACGCGCGTCTACGCACACACTTACACACGCATGCCGTAATGAGCGAAAGCCATAACGGCCGCTAAGCTGAACGAGGCACGGGACGCACTTTTGCAGCGTGCTAACTATCGTAGATCACGTGTACCATTTAAAAATGCCTCTTTTGGCCGCCCAGATTCCCATTCTGAGCAAGTACCCTCTGTGAATTGTACATGAAAGGCAGCTCTTTCTTTTTTTTTTTTACAACAGTCCCCTGACTGACATTCCGCCCTGCTAATAGAAACGTGTGTCGTGGGCTATGACGCAAATATTCGTTGACGAAATGTTGACATTTAATATTTATTCTACACATTTTTACTGCATCGGAAAACCTTAATTATGTTTGTGTCATGTTTGTCCTCTGACAGAAACCATATTAAAACAAATATATTTCCCTCCCATCTTTTTCCATTTTCAAACATTTTTGTAAAAGCTCTAGGGAGCCACTGGGGGGGGGGGGGGGGGGGGGGCGCTAAAGAGCCGCATGCGGTTCGAGAACCACGTGTTACCGACCCCCGGCCTAAACAATACAATATAAAGACACTAAATATGAAACAATCATTGTAACTTCTTGTACTTTATGCATGCGTCTGGTTCCGATTTTAACACAGTCAACACAATTTGTCTCAAGGTGGCCCTCTTTATTTGTTAGACGTATAAAAATGTGTACGTGTAGTTCGGTAATCTATGTCGGATGGCAAGAAATATGAAAGTAAATTATTTTATGCTAGTCCCTACTTTGCATAGGACACTTTACGGCACCGTTGACTATTTGTGTAAAAGTGTCATGGCTAGCTATATCTTCGTTTGTGTCAAAGCTACTGAGAGATTGGCATTTCATTTATTGTTGAAGCCTTTTTTTGAAGGTCAGTATGTATTGTACCATTTTAAGTCACATGCAAAACCTGATGGCACACACTTTAATCCTGGTGGGATGATGTCGGTGAGTCAGCCTGATAACAGTGACCACACAGAATTGGGCGAGAAGAATCGGTTGGCATACTCTCTAAATTGGATATTTATACGGTACATTGATTCATTTAAAAATGTTTTTGAAAATGCTTTTCCCACACAAACAGAACATCGACCTCAAGTATTTGAAAATGGAGCTAGTTGGCTGTATGTAGATAAATGGTTTTAATTCAAACGGTCATTTTGTGATTGCCGATGATTTTTGTGTGTGTATGTGTGTCAGTGGTGTAAATATCAAGGTTTCAAAGAGTGTCACCAGGGCCGAGACCAGGGGCCAGACGGCGTTAGGGGCCCATAAAGGAACGGGGAGGGGGGTGATGCAGAATTCCCACAGACACCTGATTTTCAAAATAGAATAGCTCGGGCCGTGTTAGTCACGCTGATTGGCTGACATGGAAGGAGGGAATGATAATTGTCCAATCACTTGTCAGTCACAATGAGTCTCGACCATGTGTTGTGGAGGGCGCAAAAAAAGGACAGAAATTTGGCAAGATGAGGCTAACATTAGAATGACTAAGATAGTTATTTTCAATCAAAGCTAGGCAAAAGCTAGCTTGCCAGCTGGCTCCATCAGTGAAGCGACACTGACCCCACCACCATGTCCTGCTTCTCTCGGCGATCAAAGGAAACTGACCACCATCGCAGCCTCAGAGGACGAATTTAGCGGATTCAGCTTTGCCCACCTATGCACCTATTATAGGGGCTATTCTGTCCACACACCAAGGGCTCTACAATTTTACTCTGCCTGCTGATGCCGAAGCAAAAAGCCATTTAATAGCAAAGGGATCGTGTACCGAACTGCAAGCGGACCATTTCCCAGACATAAAAAATAAGACATAAAATGACTCACGAATGACTTTTTTTTTAGTTTTTTTTTGTTGTCATGAAGTAGTATTAGTGGGATTTAAATCTCCAGCAAAGTACTTGTAAGCTCTGGTTCAGTGGTTCTTAACCTGGGTTTGATCGAACCCCAAGGGTTCGGTGAAGCGGTCTCAGGGAGCCTCTGCCATGGAGGTTAAGAAATACCAGACTCAACATGTCAACTAGTTATGACACGCCCACTTGCCCATCACTAGCTGCAGATGATCACATGACATTGCTTGTCCAATCAGTGCTGTGGGAAATTTAGTTCACTTAGTAGTCAACATGTGACTGTCATGATAGTACGTTGTACAATTTAAAAAAAAGTATACTTAACTCTTGAAATTTTATTTAGTTTTTTTGTTTTTATTAAATGCATTTTTAAAAATATCTTGAATTTGTAATATAGATGTACATATATATATATTTTTTTCCACTAATGAAGGGTTCGGTGAATGTTCATATTAACTGGATGGGTTCGGTACCTCTAAGAAGGTTAAGAGCCACTGCTCTGGTTATTTGGTTGCTGTGATTAACTTTGTGCATATATTCAAACAGATTGATTGTGAAAGAGAACAGAAAGTTTTGAAACATTTTCTTGTAATTTTGTAATGTTCAATCTGATTGAATATATATGATTGAATCATCCATTTTCCGAACCGCTTGATCCTCACTAGGGTCGCGGGGGGTGCTGGAGCCTATCCCAGCCGTCTTCGGGCAGTAGGCGGGGACACCCTGAATCAGTTGCCAGCCAATCGCAGGGCACACAGAGACGAACAACCATTCACGCCCACACTCACACCTAGGGACAATTTAGAGCGTCCAATCAGCCTGCCATGCATGTTTTTGGAATGTGGGAGGAAACCGGAGCACCCGGAGAAAACCCACGCAGGCCCGGGGAGAACATGCAAACTCCACACAGGGAAGCCGGAGCTGGAATTGAACCCGGTACCTCTGCACTGTGAAGCCGACGTGCTAACCACTGGACTACCGGGCAATCATATAAAAATTAAATTAAAATTGGACAGCCTGTAAAAATAAATGGTGATGATAATTCTCTCGTGTGCATGTATATACAGTATACAGTATATATATACAGTATATACTGTGAAAAAAAAATTCCTCGTCTCACCCCCCCTCGGGTGGTGTCCGTCCCTCATTCAGCTCGGGTCCTCTACCAGAGGCCAGGAAGCTTGAGGTTTCTGCGCCGTATCCTTGCTGTTCCCAGCACTGCACATTTCTGGACTGAGATGTCCGATGTTGTTCCCGGGATCTGTTGCAACCACTCATCTAGTTTGGGGGTCACTGCTCCGAGTGCTCCGACCACCACAGGCACGACTGTCACCTTTACCTTCCAGGCTCTCTCCAGCTCCTCTCTGAGCCCTTGGTATTTCTCGAGTTTCTCGTGTTCCTTCTTTCTGATGTTTCCATCACTTGGGACCGCTACATCCACTACAACGCCTTTCCTCTGCCCTTTATCTATGATCACGATATCTGGTTGGTTCGTCATTACCATCTTGTCAGTCTGGATCTGGAAGTCCCACAGGATCTTCGCTCTGTCATTCTCCACCACCTTTGGAGGTGTTGACCATTTTGACCTTGGGGTTTCCAGTCCATACTCCGCACAGATGTTTCGGTAGACTTTGCCAGCCACCTGGTTATGGCGTTCCATATAGGCTTTCCCCGCCAGCATCTTACACCCTGCAGTTATGTGTTGGATCGTCTCAGGTGCCTCTTTGCACAACCTACACCTTGGGTCTTGTCTGGTGTGGTATATCTGGGCCTCAATGGCTCTGGTGCTCAGGGCCATCTCCTGAGCAGCCAGGATGAGTGCCTCTGTGCTGTCCTTCAGGCCAGCCCTCTCTAGCCACTGATAGGACTTCTTGAGATCGGCCACTTCAGTTATGGTCCGGTGGTACATCCCGTGTAGGGGCTTGTCCTCCCATGATGGTCCCTCTTCCAGCGCCTCATCTTCTTTTCCCCATTGTCTGAGACATTCTCTGAGTACGTCATCCGTTGGAGCCTTCTCCTTGATGTATTCATGGAGCTTGGATGTTTCATCCTGGACAGTGGCTCTCACACTCACTATTCCCCGGCCTCCTTCCTTTCGGCTTGTGTACAGTCTCAGGGTGCTGGATTTGGGATGGAACCCTCCGTGCATGGTTAGGAGCTTTCGGGTCTTAACGTCCGTGGTCTGAATCTCTTCCTTTGGCCACCTTATTATTCCTGCAGGGTATCTGATCACTGGCAGGGCATAGCTGTTTATTGCCCGGGTCTTATTCTTGCCATTGAGCTGGCTTCTTAGGACTTGCCTCACTCGCTGGAGGTATTTGGCCGTAGCCGCTTTCCTTGTTGTCAGTTCGAGGTTACCATTGGCTTGTGGTATACCGAGGTACTTGTAGCTGTCCTCAATGTCTGCTATTGTTCCTTCAGGGAGTGAGACCCCTTCAGTGCGGACTACCTTTCCTCTCTTAGTCACCATCCGACTACATTTCTCAAGCCCGAATGACATCCCGATGTCGCTGCTGTAGATCCTGGTTGTGTGGATCAGGGAGTCTATGTCCCTTTCGCTCTTAGCATACAGCTTTATGTCATCCATGTAGAGGAGGTGACTGATTGTAGCTCCATTTCTGAGGCGGTATCCATAGCCTGTCTTGGTGATTACTTGGCTTAGGGGGTTCAGTCCTATGCAGAACAGCAGTGGGGAGAGTGCATCACCTTGGTATATGCCACATTTGATGGACACTTGGGTAAGTGGCTTGCCTTTGGCTTCAAGTGTGGTTTTCCACATCCTCATCGAGTTCGCAACGAAGGCTCTTAGGGTCATGTTCACCTTATACAACTCCAAGCATTCAGTGATCCATGTATTTGGCATCGAGTCATAGGCTTTCTTGTAATCAATCCAGGCTGTGCACAGGTTACAGTATATATACAGTATATACTGTGTGTGTGTGTATATATATATATATATATATATACATATATATATGCATGTATGTATAGATATACACACACACACACACACACATGCACGCACTAGAGGAGCGTATGTGTGTGTGTGTTTCTTTCTGTTTATTTCCTCAACCTACGATGCAGGGTTGATCTCAGGGAGGATTCATTTGATGAACCAGCGGCAGGGTTCTCCACAAAACGTGCCGCCAGTGCAGGGGCAGGCCAGTGAATTCACACAACAAAGCAAAGTGACTGTGCCAGATACAGCAATATGTCTTAGTTGAAATCGAATGGACAAGTTGCCCTTCCACCTCAAACCAACTCACTGTATGCTTTTTGCAGCAAACATAATTGCTCAATTATACCAGAAACATATTTAACCATTGGCACGACGTGATCCCATACAGAGTCAACAAAGACAGTGCGCTGTGGCGCGAGAAGCAGCATGCGACGGGGAAGACAAGTATGACACGACGTGAATCAGGAGAACAAAGTAAACACATTGGTGTGTTGGAGGCGGGAGAAAGCTACAAGTACCTCGGTATACCACAAGCCAATGGCAACCTCGAACTGGCAACAAGGAAAGCGGCTACGGCCAAATACCTCCAGCGAGTGAGGCAAGTCCTAAGAAGCCAGCTCAATGGCAAGAATAAGACCCGGCTATGCCCTGCCAGTGATCAGATACCCTGCAGGAATAATAAGGTGGCCAAAGGAAGAGATTCAGACCACGGATGTTAAGACCCGAAAGCTCCTAACCATGCACGGAGGGTTCCATCCCAAATCCAGCACCCTGAGACTGTACGCAAGCCGAAAGGAAGGAGGCCGGGGACAAGTGAGTGTGAGAGCCACTGTCCAGGATGAAACATCCAAGCTCCATGAATACATCAAAGAGAAGGCTCCAACAGATGACGTACTCAGAGAATGTCTCAGACAATGGGGAACAGAGGATGAGGCGCTGGAAGAGGGTCCATCATGGGAGGACAAGCCCCTACACGGGATGTACCACCGGACCATAACTGAAGTGGCCGATCTCAAGAAGTCCTATCAGTGGCTAGAGAGGGCTGGCCTGAAGGACAGCACAGAGGCACTCATCCTGGCTGCTCAGGAGCAGGCCCTGAGCACCAGAGCCATTGAGGCCCAGATATACCACACCAGACAAGACCCAAGGTGTAGGTTGTGCAAAGAGGCACCTGAGACGATCCAACACATAACTGCAGGGTGTAAGATGCTGGCGGGGAAAGCCTACATGGAACGCCATAAACAGGTGGCTGGCATAGTCTACCGAAACATCTGTGCGGAGTATGGACTGGAAACCCCCAGGTCAAAATGGGAAACACCTCCGAAGGTGGCGGAGAATGACAGAGTAAAGATCCTGTGGGACTTCCAGATCCAGACTGACAAGATGGTAATGGCGAACCAACCAGATATCGTGATCATAGATAAAGGGCAGAGGAAAGCCGTTGTAGTGGATGTAGCCCAAGTGATGGGAACATCAGAAAGAAGGAACACGAGAAACTCGAGAAATACCAAGGGCTCAGAGAGGAGATGGAGAGAGCCTGGAAGGTAAAGGTGACAGTCGTGCCTGTGGTGGTCGGAGCACTCGGGGCAGTGACCCCCAAACTAGATGAGTGGTTGCAACAGATCCCGGGAACAACATCGGACATCTCAGTCCAGAAATGTGCAGTGCTGGGAACAGCAAGGATACGGCGCAGAAACCTCAAGCTTCCTGGCCTCTGGTAGAGGACCCGAGCTGAATGAGGGACGGACACCACCCGAGGGCGGGGTGAGACGAGGAATTTTTTTTTCAGTACATATATACAAGTATATTTTAGTTGTTTTTTTTTTAAGTAACAAAGCAAATGCCTTATCAAACGTATTGTAAAAGGGTTTTGGCAGCCTCGTTTCTGCTGCCAAATTATCTTAATGTACCGTATTTTCACGACTATAAGGCGCCATTAAAAGTCTAAAATTTTCTCCAAAATGGACAGGACGCCTTATGATGCGGAGCGTCTTGTCTATGCGCTGAGTTCCAAAACCTGACTGACAGCCGACACGCTGTTTATATAGAGAAAAGGCGGAAGTGACTGTGGACAGGCATGCGGCAAAGAAGTCGGCCAATCAGTGAAGGGTGGGCGTGTATATATACATATATGGAGAGAAAGAGGGAGAAAAGGCAGACGTGAGTGACAGGCATGCGGGGAAGCAGTCCGCCAATGAGTGAAGGGTGGGCGTGTAAGTGGACGCTAAAGGGACGCTACAAGCAGGTACCAACACCTATATAGAGTGTGGCTATGTGCATTGTTGCAAAACAACTTCGGTTTTGGTTTCTAAGAACCCCCGAAAATAAATTCTACAAAGAGACACGCCTAAGAAGCTCAGTTCAAACTTCAAGCCATCGGTTATGCTTTTGGCATGCGTGCCCATCTCACAGCAGCGGTGAAAAACCAAGTCAAGCAAATGAACTCTGAGCTTGCCGTTATTCCCAGAGGCTTGACTAAAGAACTCCAACCGCTGGACATCGGCATCAACCGGGCGTTCAAAGTAAAGTTGCGAGCGGCATGGGAACAATGAATGATCGATGGCAAACACAACTTTACAAAGAGTGAGAGGCAGCGCCGGGCGAGTTACGCCACAATTTGCGAATGGATTGTGGCTGCTTGGACGAACGTGTCTGCTTGCACTGTTGTTCGAGTTTTTGGCAAAGCCGGCATCATTTCTGTGGAGCCACATGGCAATGAAAGTGACTGACAACGAGAGGGAACACGGCGTTTTTGATGGATTACCGGTACTTGCACAATTGTTCAATTCTGATACAGATGATGAGGACTTTGATGGATTTCTGGGTGATGATTGATCGAAAAACGTGAGTACATTGTACGATGGCTAAATAAAATACAACGGAACTCCGTTTTGCTTCGTTGCCTTTTTAAAAACGTGTTTGTAGCTTGTATCTGTATGTCTTGGCATGCTACCGTATGCTACAAGCTAACGTGTTTTTAGCGTGCGCGCATGCATGCCGTATGTTTAAGCTGGCGTATGTTTTACCACTTTAAAATTGCGCCCAATAATACAGTGCGTTTTGTCTATGTGTAAAATACAGAAATAGCACCCATTAATGAGAGTGCGCCCAACCATACGGTGCGTCGAATGGTCGTGAAAATACGGTACTTGATTTTCAAATGTAGCTTAACTCAAGTACGTGCAAATGTGTGTGTATGTTCATGGGAATGTGTGAGTGGATGTCTCGGAGAGTGCATCGCCTTAGAGAGAAAACAGTCTCTAAAAGCCATTGCACATTGAATTGCGGCGCTCAAGGTCGGATCGGAGAGCACCGTGTAGAGACGGTGTGTGGGCGAATGGGCTGAGCGGTGTGGCGACGCTCAGCATACAGGAGGGACGCATTAACCACGTGACTACTGGAGATGGTCAATTACTTGGACGTCTGCGCTGTCAGGTTTTGCCTCTCGCTTTCAAACAATTATTGTCTGGGTTTAAGTTCTTGTCACATTGCCCTTTACCCCCCCCCCCCCCCCTCCTCCCACACCTTCCACAATAATAATAATAAGCTGGCGGAGAGGGATGCATTTGGTGTCATGGCAGATGCAGGAGCCGAAATGCTGCTAGGGTGGACAGACGAGATGAGAATTTGTTCCGCTTTATTGGTGCATTGGTTTCTTTGCATTCTGTTCATTTTCATTTGTATTTATTCATTTTGTATGCTTGTCTTCATTCGTCATTGGCTGACTTTGTGCAAGACGCAAGCATCGACAGGCTTCCCATGACGTCGCGCAGCTCTGAACATAGCTGCGACCGCCACACTGGAGGTGCACGCGTTGTTTAGTTCCAGTGCTTCTTGCGGGTTTGAATTGAAAAATGTGTCCGTCATCATCAAAAAAAAAATGCTGAATAACTGTGCGTTCTTTGACTGCAACAATACAGGTGGAAGAACAAAGACTTATTTCACTGTTTAGCAGGACCACTTTGTAATCAGGATGAGAAGACTGTCTCGGTACATGACCAAAAAAATAAATAATATATATTTTTAATTTTTATTATTGTTATTTTTTTCTTTTAATCAGCAAGACCATTGTCACTGAAAGGAGCTTGCGGTAAGCAAACTGTGTTTAAGAACCACTGGTCTATTGCTATCAGTGCAACATGAATATATCCAAATATTTGGAGCAAAATAAGTCCTACCTGTGGGGGGTCAAAATAATTGAGCCCCCCCCCATGCATTTCATGTGCCCCCTCCCCACCCCCTTAAGGCTGGGCTCTGCCAATGGGTCTGTCTTTGTCTTTGGTGAGCATGATGTATTTTATTTGAAGTTACACATTCTCATGACATATTCGATAAATGGTGGTGTTGAGTGAAGGCCTATGCCCGAAAGACGCCGCCCACCATTGGAGTGTATCGCTAACTCCTAAAAATTATACAATTTAAAGAAATTATGCAATTAAATGGTGTTGGAGAACAAAAAAAAATGTGAATGTGTAATTATTACAATTGACCACCCTTGGAGGACACCTCAGGTTTGTGACTCAATGGGTCACTCGATGGACACAAAATGAACTCTCACTCTACCCTATTTCTGACATTGACTCTTCATTTTGGGGGTCCGCGCTGTAACAGCAACATGCAGGAGAAATAAGTGCAGGGATTGGGGCGCAAATGGAAATAGAAGTGCAGGAAAAAAAGGAGCACAATTAGTCATCGATTTCAAAGACGGGAGTGTGATAAAACATTTCCCCCTTAGGTAAACCCGCTGAATGCAAACACGAATTAGCCGCCCACGCTCATCGAGTGAATAAGGCAAAAAGAATGCACAGCAGCCTACTCATGCAGCGCTATGGAGCCACTCTCACCCGCTTTCGCTCATTTTCTCGCTCCGCCAACACATCTTCATAATGGCTCACCTCTGCCGCCACTCAAACACACTCTTTGGGGCGAAAAAAAAAAAAGGACATTTAAAAGTACAAGTGAATTGTTTTCAAAGAGAAGCAGCTGTCAGATGGATTCATCAACAAATAGCACAATGGGCGAGGGCGTGACAACTTGGTGAAAAGCGCTGTCGCTTTTGAATCGCAACAGAAATCGCAAGAAAAAAAAATCATAATTATTTCTAATGAAAGGCCCGATGCGATGACAGCAGAGGCTACTAATGCTGCACAGGCTCCTGAACACGGACGCAAATAAAAGGAGCGTGGCAGCATTAGAAGGAATGAAAAGAATGGCATGAATGAGGCTAAGCTGACTGCGATCATGTCAAAACATTGGAAGAATGCTCTGCAGGAACTTGTCGGAGAGCGTTGGCCATCGGTGGCTGCGGTTGGAGCGTGAGCATAATGCGTTCAAGTGCACTTTGCAGAGATACCTTGAAGTCTGCACCTTTAGCAGAGTGATGTTTCCATTGTTGCAAATGTTGTCCTGGGCAAGAAGTATAGCGCACCATCAAAGTCATCTTTGCTTGACAGTCGACAGCTGTTGCCTGAAGGGTGGGAGGAAACCTATTAAGGAACGAGTGAAGAATTAAGTCGGGACACATTTCCCAGAAAAAAACAAAAACTCTGGGCAATCGGTGAATACAATGCTAATCGTGCTCATATATCCTTTTCATTTTATTTGGGGTTTTAAAACAATTATAATCGGCATTCTGGAATCAAAACTGGGATTTTATAACCTCACTCTTTGTGCATTCTTCTTCACTTTGCCGTGTATTTCCCCTTTGATGCCATTTTCTATCCAAATTGCTGAATGAAAAGAGAAAACATAATACAGGAGGCCCTCTGGTTACCAGTCTCAATCTAGAGTCAGCGGCATGTAAATATGCAAGTCATTTGATTCTCATTTTATTTTCAATTATGGCCTGGATATGTGTTTCATACAATTATTTGCTGTCATTTTTTGCTATCATTTTTGTAATAAATTTTCTAATCCGCTTATTCACACAAGGGTAGTATGCGAGGTACACCCTGAACTGGTTGCCAGCCAATGGCAGACTGCCACGTATGTTCGAATTTATGACAAATTCGGGTTGCATTGTATCGTAGGAACAGAACGCCATCGTAAAAACACCCCGAGTACCATCATTGTTTTCATCACTCCAACTCATCGTTCCTGCAGTTTTTGGCTGGGCGACATGACAGACATTCCAAGCAGCTACACTGGTTAGTTGGTCGAGCTGATACGGACTAGGTTTCCATGCAGTCAATAACCCTTTTAAAACTCAAATACTGGTCGTATTAGAGTTTTAAAGGTCATGTATGTCACGTTGCGTGGTGGTGGTGGACCCACTGGACCCCAAAAAGCAGGCAGGCGGGAGGAGCAGGGTGTACATGACAAATTGTATTAAAACACAGAGAAAGCTAAATCCTAAACAAAACAAAGTCCTGACAACAAAAATAATCCAAAGTACCAAACCAAAACCATAACTGTGGCAAAAAACTAACAAGAACAGAACCATGACAGAAACACACATGACAGGAACCAACAAACAAACAATGACCCGACACTGAGTGATCGTGCCCGGAGTCCTTTTGCAGCACTAATTAGATAACGACCAACAGGTGTGCAGCTGCAGGGAGAGCCCTACAGTGCCACCTGTTGGTCACAAACAGAATCATGACAATGTAAACATACGTAAAAACACAAATCTGCTCTTATTCAGGTTTTAAAAACCTGATTAGGGCCCCTTGCGTTTTCTCATCTGAATATTGGGGCATGTAAACACGATTGGCGTACTTCCTGCAAACCCGGCATTGGTTTGTGTTTTGCGCACGTGAACCTACAAAAACATAACATTTATTGCCATATACTGTACCCAGCCATCTTGACCAGCTTCCTGTCGTGGATCGTGTTTGGGAAGTAGTTTCAATGTGGTCTCTTTTAATGCCTATAAAAAGAAATGGCTATTGTTTGATTTAGAGCGGTGGGCAACTGTTTAGCGCGTCAGCCTCACACTGCAGAGGTGCAGGGTTCGATTACGGCTCCGACCTTCCTGTGTGAAGTTTGCATGTTTTCCCTGTGCCAGCTTGGGTTTTCTTCGGGTACTCTGTTTTCCTCCCACATTCCAAAAACATGCGTGGCAGGTTAATGGAACACTCTAAAATTGTCCCTTGGTGTGATTGTGGATGGTTGTTCGTCTATGTGTGCCCTGGAATTGGCTGGCGACTGTTTCAAGGTGTACCACGCCTACTGTCTGAAGGCAGCTGGGGTAGGCTCCAGCACGCCCCGTGACCCCTGTGAGGATAAGCGGATCGGAAAATGAATGGATATAAGTAAGTCTATTATTGTTTGGCGGGGGGGTGGGGGGGGGGGGGTCAATCACGTACATGCGCTGGTATGTCCCTCATAGAGACGGGGAAGCCATTGTGAGTCAAAAACGAAGCACAAATACCAGTCAAGGGGAAGCCCTGTGACATCACACATGCCATGAAACATGCTGATGATAGCGCATGTAGACAAACGCATACACACAGAAACACACACGCAGCTGTGTGATCAGGATGTACAGTATGTAATACACATAGAGTAGTCTTTAATATAAATACAATATTGTCATCAATATCGTATGGGAAATGTTCATCCTTGTCTTTCAAAGGTCACCTCATTTTGAATTATAAACTCATTTCCTGTTTCCCTCTCAAACTCTGGGTTCATGTCGGCCAATTGCCACGCGTCACCTCTTGACCGTCGCTCTGCTTCTGCATCCTGGTGGATTGCTATGTCATCTGTATCCTCCATGTGCATGTGTGTAGGAGCATGCCTGCGTGCGTGTGTGTGTCTGTGTGTACTGCCTCGACATCCTCCAACATAACATTGTGTTTTTCAGGATCTTAACACAACTTTGCATGTGTCTTTTCGATGTGTGTGTGTGTGGGTGGGTGTGGGTGTGGGTGTGTTCCAAAGCCATCAGGTACCATTATGTCGCTGCTGTTTTGTTTCATTTTTTTTTCTTTTACAAGTGAATGTCAGAGCAATTAAGTGTGTGCGTGACTCGCCTCACTGCCAGGTGCTCGCTCTTGTAGGCCGAACAAAGCACACACTCAGTCAGCTGGTCTCAACCACTGTGTTACTGCCCACCAATTGTCTTGCCTAACGACTGAATCAGAGATGTCATCTGCTCTCATAATGTAATCCAGGCCCGAGCACGGGCATTGTGTAGGCACTCTTCATTTCTGTGTTATCCTTCTCTCTGGCCAATCATCATGATGGCTTTTCCATACTCAAAAGCATCATTCTGTGATTTTTTTTTTTCGTTTGGTGGGACCTCAAAACCTGAGTCAGTGAGGCCCCTTCGAATTTTTCAGAAATGTAGCCCCTAAAGACAGTTTTACTCAACATAAAATTTAGTATCGCTGTCATGAGCAGACTATACTGTAAGTCTCAAAACCCAAGCCCCCAAAAACACAACTGCTTGACAGGGTGACTCCAGCCATTTCCAGATGTGCTTAAAAAACAAATTTTGGTGAATGCGGAATTGCAGGGTCCAAAACGAGTCGGACCAACAATCTTAAGTCTTAAAGGTGTTCAATATTCACGACTAAAAATCATCGTCTTCTCTTGAGCCATTTGACTCTGAGGACTGTGACATGAACGGACTGTAGCCACTCAAAGAAGCACCCTGACAATGACAAAGGAGGCAGTGGTAAATAAAATAAAAGTGTCTGATCGCCTTTGTGTTTGCGAGATCACGTGATCACGAGCAAGTTCTTGGATGGCGGGATTCAAGATCAATTGTGGAACAGAATCTTAATCTGTGTGGTCTGTGTTGAATTGATCAGAGATGCACAATATGACCAAAATTGTGAAATGTCAGATTTTCCATCTTTGTGTGTGGGGTCTGTCACCAAAAAAAAATAAAAATAACCCCCTAAAGATCTGAAATATTCTTATGTAAATCTGGACATTTTTGTTTTGTTTTCCGGTGAGCACCTCCTTCACGTTTTTTATTTTAAAAATAATCATCCAGACGATGACAATGTATAGGCAAAAAGTTGTATTTTTTACTTACCAATAAACTTTGTCCTTACTATGTCCTGGCACTTAAGTGTCAAATCATAAAGAAGAAAACATCACAAAAAACGGACATTTTGAAGTCTTTAAAATGTCATGATTTCCTTAATTTTTAACATATCGACACCATTTAACATGGGTTCGATCGAATCCCAGGGGTTCGGCGAATCGGTCTCAGGGGTTCGACGGAGCCTCTGCCATGGAGGTTAAGACACACCCAACTCAACATTTCAAATAGGTATGACACGCCCGCTTAACCGTCACTGGCTGCAGATGATCACATGACATTGCTTGTTCAATCCGTGCTGTGGGGAATTTAGTTCGCTTCATATTCAATGTGTGACTGTTGTGATAGTACGTCGTTCAATTAAAAAAAAAAGGATATTTATCCCTTGAAATTTTATTTACTTTTTTCTGTTTTTAATAAGCGGGTTTTTTTTAATATCTTGAATTCGTAAAAAATAAAAAAAGATATATTTATTTTTCACTAATGAAGGGTTCAGTGCATATTAACTGGTTGGGTTCGGTACCTCTAAGAAGGTTTAGAACCATTGCAATAGACCCTTCACTTGCGATGTCACATTTACACCCCGTGTTCAAAGTCTTCCATACCTGAGAGCAGAAGGTCGCGTGAAATCAAAAGAGAGGCAAAATCGTCAGTAAGCCTGTGATGTGTTCAGAACAATAGTGAAACCTGTGCTATTTATCATCGTTCCAATCAGTCAACGAGAGATAAGATATTTTATTTTGTGATACCGGCAGTGATTCTAAACCAGTGGGGTGGGGTGTGGGGGAGGTGGGGTGGAGTTGTATGAAAAACGACAAGCACGCTGTTAGAGATCTAGGGTGCACCCTTATTTCACAATGGTGCAACTGAAAAAAAATTGAGCCAATGGAGGATGGAAAAAAGTCTCCTTCACTATAAAGCCTCACTCAACAAAAATGCATGTCATGATCAAAGCCGATCTGAGACCCTCCTCTGATTGGACGCGGTCCAGATATTATCGTACTTTTTTTTTTTAAACATCATTGAATACTCAACACGGCAGGTAAACAGGAGAAGTTGCTTATTTGTGTCAATGCAGACAAGCACACAGAGCGTGGTAAAATAAAAACAATGAGAGGCGATATCATATGCGGTCTGTTGGACCAGGACGTATACAACACAGCCAGCTTCCAATTGTGGCCAAAAAGGAGCAACGAGGAAACAACAAAGTGTCTGCGAGTACTTGGTACGTGTATTGACCACATTGACCAATCCTCAGACCGTAATCATTGCCTTTGTTTTACCAAACAAGCCACAAGGCATGCCAATTGCCAAGCTAACCTAGCTAGCACGTGTAACAACGCAATAAATTAAATGCTTGGATGATAAGAGTTCATTTTTCACAGACGTCTTGCTGGAACCGTGTTAAATTGGAGCGTATCATACTTTGAACAACAAAATAGCAGGCAAATTAATAATTGTCTGGACTCTGGAGTCTGGAGGGAAATTCGACTCACTAAACTGAACCGAAAAAACGGAAAAAGATTACTGTGCGCTACGCCCTACCTTAAAAGGAGTGGCATACTGTATAAGGTTAAAAGTATAATAATCATGAATAATATACGATACAAGTTCAAAGTTCATAAATAATGTAGAACGTATTCATTACTTCATTTGTTTTCACAATAGAGTTTTGAGTTTGGATTTTAACTTTTGAGGTTTGAACAATACATTTTCCAAAATTATACTGAAGTCAGTTCATCTCATCTTTGTGAAATCAATTTAGCTTGAGCCCACGAAATTGTTTGCTGCTATATCCAATGCGAATTTAAGAACCAATAAGTGCTGATTGTCTCTATAAAAACAAAACCAGGTCCCTGGAAAAATACGTTTCACAAAAGTTGCTTCTCAAGTAAGTCAATGATTCGCGAAACTGATCTGCAAGAAAAAAAAATCTGATTGTTAATCACTTACCAGTCAATATAGCGTAAATTACATTTCCCCCCCTTTTCACTATATTAAACCTGTGAAACTGAGATGAAGTGGTTGGAAATTTTGGTGCACCTAACTTACTGCTGGTGCAATCAAAAACAAAAAAAAAATAGGAGCATCAGTGCCACCAGTGCAAGTCCTGAAGGGCTATCACATCTTTGGCGTGGCCACTTGATACGTAAATTCGAGGCAGACGTGATGCTTCCAAGTTTGCATGCCCATGCAAGTTTTAGTTTGCTTTGCCATTCGACATGAATCTGTTATTTATAAAAGAGAAATAAATACCTAATAAACCGCAAACCACCCACATAATTCCATTTCTGAGATGTCCATTCCCAACAACTACATAACATTTAATAGATGGCTTTAAAGAGATGAAATTCTGAATCATCCGCAAAATAATTGAAGTCAGTGAAGTGAATCGTTCATGCCTATCTTGTTAAGGGCGCAAAATCGGTACCTCGGAACGTACCAGCCCAGTGTTGAGCCATTGTACCCTTTAAAAGCCACAATGATCTACTTTTTTTTCCCTGTAATGTGAAAAATGTGTGTTATTCCATTCTTGCATTCTCTCACAGAGAAACACACAAAAGCCCAGGAGACCAGTGTCTGCATGGCCTTGGGAACTGAGGAGAACAGAATCCTCTGAGGTCTGAAGAGAGTGGGATTGAGACAGTTGAAGAAAAAAAAAAAAAAGCAAAGAGAAAGAAGTGCATTCTCCCGACATGAGTCACCTCTCAGTGAAAGCTTTGTAATTTAAGCCACACATGGTGAAGAAGAAAGCGAGGGAACGACCGAGACACGCAGAAGGAAAAGGTTAGCCAATGTCCCCACTCTTAAAAAAACCAACAAAAAAACATCAATATTTAACCACAGTAAATAATTAGTTTTTTTATTAAAAATAATCATAAACTACGTATCTAATAGTTAGGAGGACGCTGTACAACAATGTTGATTTGTTAAGTCACGTGATCATGAAACTTCAATTGTTGCTCCCCACATCTTGTGATCGATTCGATTTTCAAAGAGCCGCTTATTAGACAAAACAGATCCACTGCGATTACATTGACACCAGGACAATCTGTCGGCAGAGCTTTCATCCGAGGGTAATCCTGGACTATGATGTATGCGCCGGGCCAGAACCAGCTGTGAGACAGACCAGAACGACGCTGACAGGACAGATCCGCCTTGACTTGTATGGAATACGTTCAAAAAAGATCTCACATTTCCTTAATAACTGCAACTCCTTCTGGTCTATTTTATTGCCAAAATAAAACTGCGCTCCAAAAGGACAGCAATTCATCGCTGGTTATTAGCATTTCTCATGGAGAAGTACAAGTGCAGCTGATGGAATCTCCAAAAGGATCTCACAAAAGATTAATTCGCCTTTTTTCACAAAATGAATGCAACAGAGCCATGTGAGACACAACATTTATTCGCTTGTCTTTCACACAGAGCACAGCAACTGGATATTGCTGTGTGTGAATTGACAAAATGACAACCTCAGCGCTAGCATCCGGTGTGACATATCAAATTGTTTTCTGATAGCGACGATTGTTTTCGGCGCTGTACTTTCACACAGGTGTCGTCCCGCCTCGGATATGGCTCCCAGATTGACTTTGTCTCCCCATTTCGTGTTGCGGCTTTTGATACAGAACAGTGACATAGGACAGTAGCATGGGAAAATGCAAGGGAAAACTTTGCTTCCCTTTTGACACACACACACACACACACACACACACACACACACACACACACACACACACACACACACACACACACACACACACACACACACACTTTTCATATACACCTGATTGCCAATTTATTGAACTTTTAAGTACAATGGGAGCACACTGGAGCACACCAAAACGTTTTACTTTATTTTCCGCACTGTTAGGCGCGCCTAAATGCCTTCCATTTTCTCAAAAGCCGACACTGTGCCTTCTAAGCCGATCCACCTTACTTACGGATCAATATTTTGATTTCCTGGCAGTAGTATTTTAAATGTTCTGTAAGGCATTTTGTTACAGCTGCAGCAGGTGTGAAGGCTCTATATAAATCAAGCTGTATTGTATTGTATCATACAGTAATCCCTCGTTTATCGCGGTTAATGGGGAGCAAAACCACCCGCGATTAACGAAAATCCGCAAAGTAGTGACCCCCCCTTCCATGTAGGTACATGTACTGTACATAATATTTATAAGGCCAAATTTAATGGTATACATGCATGTAGAAGTAAATTTGGAAGTAATTAACATGACTTAAGGCTGTATACTTATAGATTTAAACATGTATAAATAAGTTAGGTGAGTTTATGAATAACAAAATACAGTAAACATGTAATTTTTTTTTAAGTCTGAAAAAAGTCCGCAAACGGTCCGCGAGAAGCTGCGAAAGTCAGCAAAACAACAGCGAGTCACATAGAGCAACATATACAGTACTGTACTACATGTACAGGTATATGATTTTTTTTATGAATATGTATGAAAAAATCCGCGATGCACTGAAGCCGCGATAAACGAACCGCAAAATAGCGAGGGATCACTGTATTCCCTTTAGCGTAGCTCCATCTAGTGGATCCACAACGCAACCGCAGCCACTATAGTCGCTTCTATTCTATGCGCCTTATAATGCAGTGCGCCCTATCTATGAAAACAGTTTGAAAATAAGCCATTCATTGAAGGTGCACCTTATTCTCCGAAGTGCATTAAAGTGCGGAAAATACGGTAATTTAAAGTTTGAAATGGTTCACCTTATCCAAAATCCAGCTCAAATCCAAGTCGCTCCAAATTCTATTCCTGTCTATAAAATGCTCATCATCATCTATTTTGATTTTCTTTATTTTTTTTAAGCTTAATTAGCTTAATCCTCACTGGGGTCACGGGGGGTGCTTGAGCCTATCCCAGCCGTCTTCAGGCAGTAGGCGGGGGACACCCTGAACCGGTTGCCAGCCAATCGCAGGGCACACAGAGACAAACAACCATGCGCACTCACACTCACACCTAGGGACAAGTTGGAGTGTTCAGTCAGCCTGCCATGCATGTTTTTGGAAGGTGGGACGAAACCGGAGTACCCGGAGAAAACCCACGCGGGCCCGGGGAGAACATGCAAACTCCACACAGGGAGGCCGGAGCTGGAATTGAACGGTACCTCTGCACTGTGAAGTCCACGTGCTAACCACTGGACTACCGGGCCACCCTTTCTCTATATTTATATTTCCTTTTTCTTCTTCTTGGTTCATTGTCTAATTACTGCTCCTTGGTGCATACCACCTCCTACTGTACAGGAGGAGCAAAGCATTTCCATGTGTAGACAATGTAAGCAACCATGCCTGTATTCAGCCCCGCGAACAAACGCACGGGACAGGCGAGTTGTGTTTCGGGGAATGCTCAGCAAAACGGGCGTCTGCCAGTGACTAAGAGGTCCATCTGCATGCGACCCAGTTAAGGACGATTATCCAAACGGACAAAAACCCACCTCCGTCAGTCTTTTGTCGCTCATTTTATTTAAAAATTCTCCCTCATTCGTCAATCATGAGCAAAATAGGCGTCCATTCATCAGTGATGGATTGACGGAATGGCCACCTCTGGAGAAGAATATACTCTATATGTCACAAAGCCTTGTTTGTCCCCAGGAATGAACAACAAAATTGCCCATAGCCTTGTTAGCTGTTAGTAACCAAAGTAGTAGTTGGGGTAGTAGTAGTCGTAGGAGTAGTAGTCGTCGCAGCAGTCTCAAATATCATCTGACCCCCCCTCCAAATGCTCCAAAATGTTCGCTTTGTTATGTAGAAGTGGCATCCACGTTTGATGAAGGGGCATCAAGCTCAAATAAGTTTGTTCCTCATGCACCACCTTAATTCATTGCATCCCTTGCAGACTCATGCGCGAACAGCCAGTCCACTTGACAGCTGGTGTTTAAAAAAAAAAAAAAAGGTCAGTAGGCCTTACTTGGGTGTTTTTCTTTTGCTCTTGAGGAACAAAAACAGAGACACATGTCGTGAGTCACCACAGTGTGTCACGGTGATCCATCAGAATAAAAATATAACAATGTTCCGTGTTAGCGGAAGTGCTCTTGTTTTTATGACCGGTGCGTCATTCTGCCAGGGAAGCAGAAGGAAATAAGAAAAAAACCCCGAGCGATAGATCTAGATCTATTTGAATGACACGTTCAAGGTAGAAAACTCCCATTGCACCACCTTTAGTCACAAGAAATGAGGCAGTAGATCCCCTTCGCCCCCTCCCCTTCTTAATTAAATCTTCATCCAATAAATTAAATATCTCAAATTGTGTCACTCATAGGGAAGCAAATGTTCTAACAAATGGTGCTCCAGCTGGGTGCACCATTTGACAGAAGCAGGCTTACACATAAATACTCCAGTAAGCAACACCTTCCTTAAAAAAATCCATGCGATATAGTTGTATTCTTTATGAATTATTAATATTTTCAGCTACATTTTCAAAAGTTGGACGAAGAAAACATTAAAACCATCACCATTCCCAAACGCATGCAAAAACAGCTCAAAACAGTGCAATATGCATACCAGGCCAGGAGTTGCCATTGCTACTTGTGGAAAGAAATTTTTGTTTGATTGTCCTTTTGACTATTTTGCCTTTGAAATCATCACCTTTCATCGGTTCGTTGTATGTGGACGGAAGCTTTGGCAAGTGAAGTCAAATGTGATTGCATTTATAGATTGATAATTTGTAATTTGTTGGTGATTCAAACAACAAAATCATTATTTTTGTCTAGCAGTTTGTGTAAACTCGAGACGGGAGTTGTAGGCCTAATTATTGATTTGATTGAATTGTGTTAAATTGTCTTTCCGCAATTCTGGCAAACATCGGGTGCACTACTTGACTGCTCCCGGCACTGACGTTCATTCGCGGAACTATTTTGCCATTTAAAAATGACAACATAATGTCAGCAATAGGAGTATGAGTTACAGTACATCCATACAGACTTCCAAGGTGCTCATCATTGCTGTGCTCATCAAAAGTGTTCCATTAATTCCATGCCATGCATGTTTTTGAAATGTGGGAGGAATCCGGAAATACCCGGAGAAAACCCACGCAGGCGCATGGAGAACATGCAAACTCCACAAAGGAAGGCCGGAGCCAAAATGGAATCCTGCACCTTTGCGTTGTGAGGCCGCCGTGCTAACCAGTTGACCACCGTTTCAAGATTTATTTTGCAATCCCCCTCCAGAATATAAATTATTATCAAATGCAGTATGACTCAAAGAGTTCATGTCTTGCAATCAGGTGAACTAGATTTCTGATAGTTATCAAATTATTTTTTCAAAAACATTTTTATCGCTGTCATTTCCTGTGTCCTACATAAAAGCGCTTGGGCTTGCCTTGTGATGTTTGCGACACAGATAAGGACCAAAGATGAGCGAGCCAGTGGCGACGGTTGTTCGAGCGTGACTGTGTGGCACTTTATCGGCTGTGTGCACTTTGATCCAGCTTCACTGATGGCCCATCAAAGCCGCCCGCCACTGTAATTTTGCTGCGTGGGGGGCGAGTTACACCTCTGCCCTGTTGGACTGCCCTGCTGCCTTTGCACTTGATTTTCTTTCCAAGAGCGTCACCGCAAAACATGTCCGCTTTCCGTATTTGGGATTTCCCTCACATAGTAGGTCATAGTCCTTGCTACGTCACACAGATATGCCGTGTTGCTGTTGGGACTGTATCCAGTTGCACTGCGATCGTGTGAGGGTAATTCCGTTTCCCATGGCTGATGTCATGTCGTACTTCTTAAGACAGCAAAGTCGTTGATACCAGATCAACAGCGCCTCTGCTAGTTGCACGCAAGTAGCGCACTCCATTTTGCCTCCGGTGCTGCAAGACGCCGGTAATTAACAATCAATATTACACATTCTGTAGCTCATCATGCAGTCATGAAATGAACTTTATTTCATGACCAAAATGATCACAGCTGTCAATATTGTCACAATATTTAAATTTGCTGAAGATTATAATCTGCACAGATGATTGACATTCGTATCGGGTTTTTTTTGTTGTTGTTGTTGTTTGCATGAACATGATCAAATGTACAATAATAAAAAATCAATCAAGCCACAAATACGGTATGCCCGCACTTTGGTTCAATGCACGCTTTGGAGGCACAAAAATATCTAGGTCACCAACACTATATTTAATTTTTTATTCACCCTTTATTAATTCATTTGCAAATCCGACTTGACACTTGAGATGGCCCTCCACTATGTTTTCGAATGGAAAAATTAATTACATCGCAATGTAACACATGTGCATCTGACTTCTCGGGAGCCTTTTAATTGGGCCTCAGACTCCCAGGCAATAAACGTGGTGGCACCAATTTTAAAACGGGAATCATGTGAGAAAATGTCTTGCGATTTACTGGTAAAATATTATTTGCAGTTACATGGGGCAAAACCTGTAAACTCTTCAAATGAGTCATAATTTCATCAAGAGAGAAGTTTAGTTAAGTGACCATCTCAAATTCTGATACGGTTATTTTGTGGGATTTCTATGGCTGAATTTACCTCGCACGGTTCAAGTGACAAAATACCAATCACGTTTTATTCTCAGGTAGTATTTAGGTATGATTATGGCAGAGGTGTTTGGGGGGTACAGTGGGGGGGGAGAACAGATTTGAATCAGACCTCTTCCTAAAATGTATAATCTGATACGTGTCAGATACAATACAAGAGCAGCATACATACAGAGACTGCATATATCCCATCAATTTGAGCTGGACGTACACCAATTGGTGACGAACCATATTTTCCGCATTATAAGGCACTTCCGATTATAACGCGCACCTTCAGTGAAAGGCCTATTTTAAAACTGTTTTCATACATAGGGTGCATAGAATAGATGCTCCAAAAGTATTATGCATCCACTAGATGGAGCTACAGGCAATACAGTACAATACAAAACAGCTTTATTGCTGCCGCTGCTCAACCCGTATTGTTTTGTGTTTTTTGTTATTGTAAAGTGTCCTTGGGTGTCTTGAAAGGCGCTTATAAATAAAATCTATTATTATTATTATTATTATTATTATTTATATTGAGCCTTCACAGCCACTGCAACTGGAACAAAGTGCTTTCCAGGACATTTAAAATACTACATCCAAGAAATCTGAATTTTGAGGCATATAGAAGGTGCATCAGATTATAAGGTGCTCTGTTGGCTTTTAAGAAAATTGAATACTTTGAGGTGCGCCTTATATTGCGAGAAATACGGTATATATGCACCCCATGTTCTGCTTAAAAAACACAGATAAACAAACAAAAGAAAAACCACCCATCGTAAATCCAGACAGAGTGAAAGAATACGTCATTAAATATGATGTGAATACGGCACAGAGTGTGTCCATCGTTAAATAGGCGAAATAATTTTGCCGTTGCCATAATTTACGTAAATCAAAGGGAAGAGTCAACCCAGGCCAAGAAAATGCTCTGTACCAGCCAATTCTGGACCAAGTCTGAAAAGACGTTTAAAAATGTCTTTGGGAGTGAATGAGTTAATGACATGAGACATTACTCACATCTAATTTTGGCGTCAATGCATGCAAGTTGCTTTCTCTGTGACATGAATGTAAACACAGCCATATCGCACTTGAAGTGTACACAGAGATAGGCCAAAAATTGGCTCTAGGCAGTCACTCAAAATTGGACGCTTAGACCTGAGGTGTAAATCCAGCCCATGTCATGGCGTTCCAAGGATATAGCGACACGGATGCTGGCTTTCCAACGATGAGACATTATCACTCTTGGTTTTCATACCACTGATGGCGTGGCTTTGCTGATAAGGCTCCAGACGACAAATGTTGTTCGTTGGCAAACGTGACCCATGAGCCGGGGCGCCGTGGCACTCGACGTTGGCCGTTTAATTGCCGACATCAAAGAGAACTTTCGCAAGCCACGTGGCATCACGCGTCAATGGCATCGACCCGAGCTTCGTGACCTCCAAAAGTACACCAAATAACAACCTGTGCGGCGATGAAAGCATGACACAGCTTTTCAGCAGGAAATTCAAATACACGTCCACTGTTTTAAGAATATGTAGATTAAAAAAGGGCTCGGGTACATGAATGAAAAGAAAATATTCTGCTGAAACTTTATCAGTCAAAAGCCTTTCAAGGCAGGAGGACCTTGAAAGCACACAAGCGTTTCAGGAGCCTTCTTTTCATAGAGACAAGGTCTCGTCGAAGCGAGAAAAAGCTGTAATAGAAAGGAGATGTTGCAGCTTTTTTTCCCTGCCCCCCTCAAACAGAAAAGTCACATACTTGTGAATAAAAGGCAACAAGGCTGCAATCATGTCTCTCTGAAAAGGCGGACAACCTTTGCACTTGCATATCTCTCATAGGCAAGGGTGGGAAGGAAACTCATAAAAAAAAAGGTATATTTTCAACCTTTGCCTCCCTTTTCACTTTTTTTTCCCCTAACCATTCTTTTTTAGGCCCTTCCCTCCACTGCTTATCTGCCACGCAACGCTCTCAAGGCCGTGTGGCCATGTGACAATGTGCCATCTATCCATCCATGTGAGCTCTTTGAGCAAGAATTAGCGGATAAGACCGAGGTATTGTTTCCCACGCTGAACATCGAGGGGTTAACGTAAGCGTAGGAGTAGTTTCGATCCATCAGGTAGGTCAGGTTTCTCTGAACGTGGCCGCATACCAGTGCGAGTGCATGTGTGGCAGCGACGACAAATCTGTGTGCGGATGCATTCTCATTCCTGCATGGAGGACACGTAAAGAAATCCAGTCATTTTTTCGGGATGGCAGGTGCAGAATCTTTGAATTTTTTTCACAAGAATGATGCTGGAAATCGCTAAGCGCTGTTTTTCATTCATAATATCGGCAGAATCCATTCGAGCGCAACATTTAGTGACAAAATGAATGTATCGCTGCAGTCCGAAAACGACCACCTACAGTGCTAAACAAATGTATGAAATCAACACCCTAATATGCGTTTGTTTATGCCACAGCTTGCATAAATTGACAACTGTAACTTGTTAATACGCAAGTAAGCGAAAGCTTTTTCATGCAAATCATATTTCCAAGACTAAAGCCAAATGAGGCCGGCGAATAAAAAGTTCATTCCGTTTGAAATTATCCATCAATGGAAAAATGTCGCAAGGTCACTGAAATTGAAAGAATCTGGATTGAAGTACTTTTTGGCCTCGTCTTGTTTTTAACAGGTGGTCTAATACACTTTCAGGGGTTCTTTTTTCACACACGTGTGACCAGTAAATTTGCAGATTTTTTTTTTGTGCGTACTTTTATATATGTGTGTAAATACATATATATATATATATATATATATATATATATATATATATATATATCGAGAGAGAGAGAGAGACAAAGTCTTTGCTCTTTGAGTTCAACTCAAGAAAAATGGTAGAATAAAACCAAGCGTTGCATTTTAGTTTTGTTCTGTACATGAAGGCTCCATTTTCTGTTGTCTGCAATCACGAATTAAAATCACAGAAAACTAATGGCAAACATTGCCAGTCACAGGCACATTACAACAGTGTTTTGTACAACATACACAAAATTGCAGCGACAAGTGGTCATTCATACAATTCTGAGCTCTGAAAGCCACCATGCATTAAAGAACACCTTCCTCCACTGCTATTCTTTGTGCAAGGACAGTAAAGTGCATGCAGAGATGTGATTAAAACCTTTAACTCCCACATCATCAAATGAATATCTTCACTTAAAGCCACAATATGTCACAATTTAGATAAGTAAAACTAACCATCTTTTTAAAAAAAAAACGAAAAAACAAACAAACAAACAAACACCGATAACACCCCATCTTGGACTGAAGAATATGGAATTTTTGTCGTTGCCATAGTAACCTCGGATCAGCTACTTTCACTTCACAAGCCAGCCAAGCGAAAAATAAAAAAATAAACTTCAATGCTTGAGAATTATTTGCAGAATCAAAACTCTTGCCAAAACTAAGGCTAAAACCTTTATTAAAAAAAATTCACCTTCGTAAAGGTTGGGAAACACTGACTTAACCCACAGCATAAATGATTACCAAAAATAAATCCATGCAGAGTTTCAAACAAAATGCTCTATTCCACTCTATCGAATGCCTTCTCAGCATCCATGGAGAGGAGGCATTCGGAGTCAGACTGACAAGGAGTGTCCAAAACATTCAAAGAAAATCGACGAATACGAAAAAAAAAAAAAGGAACGTCCGTCTTTCGCAAATCACGTATGGTTTCTGGATATAACTTAGGGCAAAACCTCTTCAAAATGATGGGCCAATACTTTAGCCAATATTTTGGAATCATGATTTAGAAGTAAGATTGGCCTATGAGTATGAACACGCTAAGACAGGGGTCCTTAACCTTTTTTTTGTGTCCTGGGCCAGTTGAGACAAGTACATGCTGTTCGCGGAACGACAACCATTTTTTTCCCCACCACTTTTAAATTGCCAGTTTTAAAGCAATGGTACTGACAACAAAGATAATTATAGAGCAGAAGTTGGCAAAGGACGACGCGCGGGCCACATCCGGCCTGTTGGTCTTATTAATCCGGCCCACTGAAGATTGGTACAGATTTCAGGTTTGATGTGAATGGTTGCATTCATTACATTTTGACTTGCAATGACTGGTTTATACTTTTTTTTTTTTTTTTTTTTACTGATGCCCAGTCCAAGGCTGTCTGTCTCATTTGCCAAGAAACCGTTGCGGTTTCAAAAGAATAGAACAGTGGTCCTCAACTAGAAATGCTGTAGGTCCACTTTTCTTTTCTTTTTTTAATAAGACCAAGGTCCGGACCGGACATGCACGGCGGTCATGGGGAGCAGGGCTATATGCCCATTTAGTATGGTCAAGCCAAGCTTATACAAATCAACACTCCTCACAACCAACCACTAATGGGGTGCATGAAAATAACAATTATTCACTTTGCCAGTACACAGCAAATAATGAGAGGTATTGTGTTGAGGCACAGGAACTCTTTTATTTTGTTAAGTTGTGCCTGCTTAATAATAGAAATAGCCCTTTTAGGGAAATGAGACATTTTTACTTTAACTTAGTTAACCAGTAGTTGTCTTTTTTCCCCTTAATTTAACAAAAATAAAACAAAATACTCATTTTACCAAAATAAATACTAAACATGAAAACAAAAATATCCTTTTCATTTGTACAATTCCCCTTTTCACATCCCCTCTGAAATCACTGAAAAATATATCAGAAGAGGAGTTAAGAACCATTTTAAATACTGACACAAGGGAGTACAGGAATGTGCAGTGCTGTTCTTCCACTAAAGGTGAATGCAATGTCTGTGGCATGCAAATATTATTTGAGGACGCCATTGTGATGTTCATTTACTATGTTGCGGTGTTCTGCTGTTAAACAGCTGCAAAGATCCCCGGGTAGACGGGAGCAAAACTGCACACAATCGAAACCTCCCGCGATTCGTCTTGTCTAATTGTCTGTGTGCGGCTCTCCTGGGCTGAAGCTGTGAGCACACTGTGGCGTCGCGCATGCGTCTGTTTCCTGACACAATCATCCATTTTGAATGCGCGTGTATTGGGTTTGACGCGTGCTGACGCTTATGTATGGGCACACCTTAAGGTCAGAGGAGCCAATCAGCGCATCGTTATCGCCGACATGCCCTGCTCAGCCAGGGTCTCCAGTTAGTCAAACATTATACACACACAGTCGCACCGCTGCGGTCCTCTGCAATACATCTGTTCGTGCACGCAAAGAATACAACGGATAATTTTAACAAGCGATGGCGGTAATGCGCAGATTATAGTCCAAAAATATAAAATGTATAACGTAAAAATCACTTTATAATTTATTATTTTATACAATTTGCCGAGGGTCCGGACAGAGGAGGTCGGCGGTCCGGTCGTGGATCGCGGTCCGCCAGTTGAGGAAGGCTGGAATAGAACATCAACCAACACCTTTCCACCAAGCATGCTAATTACGCCAGCAACCTTTCAATACAAGAACATACGGCTACCGCTGACAAGTTGGTGGCTAGTTTGCAGGCTCAGGAAAACGCCTTTATTCGAGCAACTTCCTTCCAAGAAGCGAGCAGGAAGACTGGTTATTTACTACCATTCAAGCTAGCAAAAGGCAGCAAGCCTTTCTCCAAAGGGGAGTTTCCTAAAGACTATTTTATAGCCTGAGAGCAAGAAGAAATTTGAAAAAAAAAAGAGCTTTTCACGCTGGTCAGTGACTCGCCGTTTTGAAGTAATTGACGAACACTTAAGATTAAGATATCCTTTATTTGTCCCACACTGGGGAAATTTACAGCCTACAGCAGCAAGAATGTGGGTAGAAAGAAGAAAAAACAAACAAACACCGTTCAATTAAGTGCAATATAAATACAAAATGGATAAATCGCAGTGCTATTTACAATTGTTTTTCACAATTTGTAACTAGCAAGCTAAACAAAAACGTGAAGTCATTTACATGACATTCTTTGGCACAGTACGAAAGTGATGATATGAAGGAAACCGCTCAGGTTTTAACAAGAAGAATACTCTAATCATTATCTTTCCATCTGACTGAATCAGGTTCATCGGATTTCATCCACATCACAGGCGATGTCTTCACTGACAAGGTGCCGTCGGAAGAATCGTCTTGTGTGACGAATCCAACCCATGTACAGAACTGTTTCAATAAAATCACAGGCTGGCTCCATGGCCCCGAATGAAGGGCAATCGGTCAGGAAATGTTCTCTGGATTTAAATGAGGTCTTTATCTTCTTTGTTCAGGTTCTATCACTCTACCTTTTCCTCCCTCTACCTCTGCCTCCTACTTCTCCTCTTTGTCCTCTTGTCCTGTGTTGTGTTTGTAGTCAGTACCCGGGGCTGGCTGTGTTGTGACCATTGTCTTGGTTTGTTGAGTTTGTCAGCCCGAATCCCTCGCATGTTCTATTAGTGAGGCCAAATTAGTTCTTCGCCGCAGCCATCAGCCATCCATTCATTCGTTTCTCCACTTTATCCATTCCTATGTTCGAGAACCTCCCCATAACTAGTTTTGGTTCATTCATTTCGCCACTATTTATTCGGGTTGCACGAAGGCACTGTTGACTCCAACCTCGTCCTGTTATGTCATGCCCCCCCCCCTCCCCCCGTGTTAGTCTTCGCTGCTCCGGCCCTCGCGTTAGTACCCACTTGTGCCCCCACACCTCACCGAGTTAGTACTCGCTTGTCCTCCACCTTGTTATTACTCATTTGTGTTTAGATAGTCCAGACCAGGGGTGCCCATTATGTCGATCCTGATCTACTGGTCGATCTAAGATAGATCCCAAGTAGATCCGAGGAATGTCGAGGGGAAAAAAAAAACAAAGTACACAATGAAAAATATGCTACTGTCATGACTACATTTATTTTTCCAATGCATGGACGAGAGACTTGGTACACACAATCACAGGCCAACAGTGGTTTTATTATTTTTTTTGCCTGATATGAATCTGATTTCTCAAGGCGGATACTGGTTTTATCTTCTCATGCTCTTCTACTTCTCTTAACACTACGTCTTTCAGAAAAGTCTCCACGAATACCTGTTAATCCTTTGATTTTGGAGGATATGAACTCTAGTGAGGTGTGCTGATGGCTCTGGTGATATGCTTATACCACACATGTCACAGCCATTTATTTCTTACCTCTACTTGAAGATAATTGCCATCACAAGTCGAAAAATGTGATCGAATGCTCAACCGATAAAAACGAAATTCATAAATGAGCATATGTGTCACGTGAGGTCAAAAATAGGATTTCGAAAATGAGCCCGATACCTGTCTAAACAAGTCCTAAACGTAGCCTTTTATTTTTGCAGATATAAGCGCGCGCGCACACACCTTGTTCAATCCCTCTCATGGCGGGTGGTTGTGCAGACGGATGCTGTTTAAACATGGCAGGCCCTTGATGTGGGGTCTCTGGGGACCGCAGTTTGTGTGTGTGTGTGTGTGTGTGTGTTGTGTGTGTGTGTGTGTGTGCGTGCGTGTGTGTGTGTGTGTGTCACCCAGTTTTCTGGCCCTGGGAACAATGGTCCTTTAGAATGTGAGGTTACTGGTGCGCTGACCCCTGGCAAATAAGAGCCATGTTCTGGCATTCCAAGCCTGATTGGCACTTTGAGCCCGCAGAGAGCTCAAAGAAGACACAGGAAATGTGACCAGTGTAATTGGTTATATATTAGCGGAGCATTCTCCCCCTGTTTAAATGATGGAACATTCTTAAGTGACACTTTCGGTGGATGGGGCTGATATTCCGCATGCTACATGGGGAAAGCAAGATGGGAGCGAAACACGGGGGGGAGGCAAGAAGGGTAGAAGGAGAGATACTCTTAGACGTCTGAAAACTTTAAAATGTTGAGAAAAACATGCCTTATTATGTGACAAATGAATATTAGACGTAGAGTGGTCAAAATGGGAAGTACCGGTAATTCACTACACCTAATTTAATCAAGAATCAAAGGATGCATTTGTGTTTGAAGAGGAATCATCTTTATTGTCATGACATATATGAATTTTCTGAAATTTGACTACTGCTTTAGACCCATCGCTGTAGAACACCACAAAGTTGCAAACCCCCAGGAAGCAGTTCAGGGACTTTGGGGTCTTACTTAAAAATACCACAACTGTAGGTTCGGGAAGGACGGACAGATTTGCCTACAGTCTGTTGCTGGTTTACGGCCGGGATGGAACCAAGGTGGGCATTCCGTCAGTACTGTTTCCTTCAAGTTCAGAGACCAAATATTGAAAACTTTTTCTTGAGACTTCTAGAATCCTTTTACAGTGCATAACTGTCATTAAAACGTGAGAGGATCATTGGTAGGCGGCAGTTTAATCACTAAATACAATTCAGGAGTCTTCGTCCGCGCCTTGGATCTCTCTTCCTCTCGTCTTCGGGTGTTTCCGGAGCTGCAACATCACAGAAGCCAAACAATTCTCTCCACGTGCTTTAGCACTTAATGGTTCATTCATTGTGTGGCAGTTGGTTGAACTAATGGTGAAGGGAGTGGCAACAATTTCTTCAGCTTTCCAAAGAATAAAGAAATACGTGACCAGTGGATCGGAAAAATCAATCGTCAGGTACGAAAGTGTGGTCGGCAAGCAAGTACTCCTTGCTCTGTGCTGATCATTTTGAACCGGCATGCTCCAGCTAACATTTCACAAAGAGCATCATGTACACACAGTGCAGTTCGACCCTGGCTGAACCCGGCTCCCGTGCCAATGAGTTTCCCTTGGGCAAACGCCACTTCAACACCCAGCGGCAGCAAGAAAAAAACCCTGGTTGTCATCATGCATTCGAGAAGGGGTGATGAGTTATTGGCATGCTCCTACCACACCTAAGAATGGTGATTATCAATTGACCCGTTGGGAAAAAAAAAATGCGCACAGTGTATTATGTTCTCATGCTGCCTACAAGGAAAGCTGCCTGACATGTTAAAGCCTTTCTACATGATCTGTTATAAACACTCACATTCATTATTTAGTGCTATCATTATTTTTACTGTGCATATGATACACATTTACAATTTTCATGCAGGCATTGTAACATTTCATGTACGGCCGACGCATTATTATGAATCCCACACGCACAGCACGATCGGCTGTTCATGTCTCTCAAGCTGTTTGACAACGCCCGCATCTGTCGACTTCTCTGTGTAAAAATTCTTTTCCTCGGGCAACGTTCGTCATTGAATGTACGGTGTTGTATCGCGCATGGAAATTGGACAGTCTCTTTCTGGTGTAGCGTGCTGGCCGGCTACGACAACCTCACTTCGGTGGCTAGAGGAACTACACCGCACACTGCTTCAAGCTTCCAGTAGATTCGGAAACAAGCGGAATGAGGAATTAAAACCTATTTTTTAGTCAAACTCTTGCTTGAGAATTTGCAGGAAATGACGTATTATGTATTACGAACCATATATTATCAATGCTAATATGAATTTTAACAGACTCTGAAATGTCTTTGGAATTTAACCTTTAAACTTCTCCAAGTCCGGTGGACCAGTGGTTATCACATCGACCTCATAGTGCAGAGGTACTGGGTTCAATTCCAGCTCCGGCCTCCCTTTGCGGAGTTTGCATGTTCTCCCCGGGCCAGCATGGGTTTTCTCCGGGTACTCCGGTTTCCTCCCACAATCCAAAAACATGCATGGCAGGCTGTTTGAGCACTCTAAATTGTCTCTAGGTGTGAGTGTGAGCGCGGATGGTTGTTCGTCTCTGTTTGCCCCGAGATTGACTGGCAACCGGTTCAGGGTGTCCCCCGAAGACAGCTGGGATAGGCTCCAGCAACCCCACGACCCTTGTGAGGATAAGCGGATGAATGAATGAATATATTACGGCTCTACCTCACATAAGTGGTTTATTCCATTTTATACTGTTTAAAAAAAAATTTTTTTTACATGTGGCAGTTAAAATAACACGGGCATTAAAGAGTGTGTCATTGATTTGACAAGATTTGAATGTATGTGTAGGCATATACCTGCTTTCTTTGGAAGAGAACATCAGGTAAATTGGGTGAGGAGGGGTGTCTTCGGTGGTGTGGGGGTGTCATCCTTCATGCACCTCGTGTGTGCACCCCACACGCTGTTGAATGGCTCTGTTGGGTCATGATACGCTCTGAAGTACGGTGAGTGGGAAGGATTCCACCTGTGGAGAGCCTGGGGCGGAGCAGGGGCCAAGTCGGTAGCCTGACCTCTGACCTGAGGTGCCTGCCTGCAGTTCATGAAGGCTTCATCATCGTGAGCAACTCCAATTCCTCAGGAAACCATTATGTGGATTAACAAGTGTCCGTCTGGTGAAGATGGAGAGTGGGCTCGAGTTATTATGCCTCAGAGGCAGCTGAGCCGCAGCAGCACTCCACATTCCTTGCCTCCACAGTAAAAGTCGCAGGACAGCATTGGCACTGATGGCGGATCTTATCTGCGTCATCTCATCTCCATTCACAACAAAGAGCTTGTCAGGCTAGTTTAGACAGAGATTAGTTTTACGAAACCCTCACGACCATGTCGGTGTGCACACATATGCTGTATATACTGTAATAAAAATTAAAGAGAGACAGTCAGGTCTATTTTGGACAATGACACAAGAATCCGCATTCCAGCTCTGTACAACACCAACGTGCATTTGAAATGAAACAATCAAGATGTGCTTTACGTGCAAGCCCTGACCTTTAATTTGAAGGTATCAATAGCCAAATCAATGTCCACTGTCCCACCTTTTAAAATACTTAGTTCATATACAAATGTCAAATGAAGTTAAACTATGTTTAAATACAATGTTTGAAAAAACAAAAAGGAAAAATGCAATTGATGGACTCGGGAATGAATGTCAACAATGAAAGAACTGCTGTTCTTCACATTAAAACAAAACACATAATTTACCCCAGAATGAATCATTTGCATTGCCGGGACAAGCAAAGTCAGCCATCTTTCGGCGCTAGAATGAGCTGTCAAAAGTATTGTTTTCCAAGCTCGACACCACATGCACCTTCCCGCGCCCTCTCCGTGGGACGAGTTTGTTCCTATCCTGACTCGTTCTTCATGAGAACCTGAGAGCATTCCTTTGCATTCCACGCTGAGGTGAACATCGTGGTTTTGAGGTGAGGAGACAGGCAGATGGGTCAGAGTGTCAGACCACCCTGGATCATCTGTCTTCATTCAGGGCACACTTGGAGCTCCTGGAGGCTTGGAACAAGCAGAGCAACCCCCCCCCCCCCCCCACCCCACTTTTTTTTTTTATCTTCCCGCAGTACACTGGCAAACATAGACACGGGGATTAAACAGGCATTTATAACAAGCTCTTTGTGCGGGTCAAAGTTGACAACAGTCCCCCTCAGGAAAAAAACAGGGAGAGGAAAGCCAGGGAATGCATCGGAGATAAATCTTGAACTGACACCACGGATGGCTTGTAGCCCTCATGAGCGCCATTCACAATGTCGTCCTGAAGCCCTCTGAGAACACTTGCACAATGGAAGGCATGCGCATAACTTCAAGTCATAAAACATAATCTTCATGGCTTGAAGGGAATCAAGGCATGTTTCATCTTGTCAAAGCATTTTTGGAAGGAAAAAAAAGGATATAGATAACATGGCTATCGATTTCAATTAAACCCTCCTCATACCTATCATACTCCAGATCAGTTTAAAAAAAATAAAAAATACATGACCTCTTCACTCGCTTGTGAATTACAGTGCTGATTTATTCATAGAGTGTATGAGTAATGATCATGTCTTAAAAACGCTTCAAGTAAAACGTATTGATGAGTGGAGTGGACAGATAGATAGATCAATAGATAGATTGTTTAGCTTAAATACTATACAAACTCAGCGGTTCTCATGATTAAATATCCATTTATTATCATTATACACAGCTTAAGTAACATCAGAACATTATCTTAAATATTTAATGTACTTGAGCTTGTCGCTCCCCGCAAAAGGGGTTACTTGAGGTCACGATGGAAAGACAATTATGTAATAGCGCCCTCTTTTGGTCAGGTCGATGCAACGTTTAGCAAGAATTCTCAAGTGACAGTTTGACCACGAAAAGGGAGAAGACTGAACAAAACAAGACCAAACAAAAACAACCAAGTCCATAAAGGGCAACATCAGCCAGTGTGGCTAAAGTGCTAGTTACCAATGTTGGCCAGTAGATGGCAGCATTGTATAGGTGCCATCTGTACACCCCCGGCCTGAGGTTCAACTGTACAATGTAACGTAGGCCAATGAGTATGTGGCACGCCGAATCAAATTCCAAGCACAATAATTCAATTTATCAGGCAATTCAGATATTTTATATGTTAATAGGTTATTTGAGACAGCTCTTATATTTGTTCCATCGTTTAAAGGTGACATAATATGGAAAATGTATTTATTGTTTGTTCCATCGTTTAAAGGTGACATAATGTGGAAAATGTACTTATTGTTTGTATACAAACAGTTGCATCTCTGCAATGCCTGTTCATCCATCAAGTTTGAAATGAAACAACCATGTCAGTTTTTTGTTATACAGTATGCCTATTTCTCTTGTATGGGATTGCTAAATGCAGGTGCCGATAGGTCTATTCCTAGTCATCATGGTAACGAAATGCTTACTTGCCATGAAGCCACCAGTATGTGGGGTAGGATGAGGGATGACTCACTTGCATGTAGCAGAGCTCTCAAATGAGCTGAAATCAACAAGAGAAGAAATACGGTGCAAGGAGTGGCTACAATTCTTGATCCTTGGACTATTTTGAGGATTGTGTCGAAGATCATCATACTTTGATCAGTTGTGTGGAACTGCTCATGGCTAATTGCCCCACGGGGATAAATAAAGTTTTCTGAATCTGAATCTGAATCTGAATGGATGAATTGTGTCTTGAAAGCAACTGAGGTAAAAAAGATTTGCAGTACTTGGGTACAACCAGCAGAGGTGATGTGGATTTACTCAAGGAAATCCATTCTTGAATATTTGTGTGAGACTGCCATCCATCCATCCATTTTCCGAACCGCTTAATCCTCACTAGGGTCACGGGGGGTGCTGGAGCCTATCCCAGCCATCTTCGGGCAGTAGGCGGGGGACACCCTGAACCAGTTGCCAGCCAATCGCAGGGCACACAGAGACGAACAACCATGCGCGCTCACACTCACACCTAGGGACAATTTAGAGTGTTCAATCAGCCTGCCATGCATGTTTTTGGAACGTGGGAGGAAACCGGAGCACCCGGAGAAAACCCACGCAGGCCCGGGGAGAACATGCAAACTCCACACAGGGAGGCCGGAGCTGGAAATGAACCCGGTACCTCTGCACTGTGAAGCCGACGTGCTAACCACTGGACTACCGGGCCGCCCTTGTGTGAGACTTTTGAGGCATATTTTTCTCAAAATCTTTAAGAAAGGTCCCCACCTTTGGCTGCCGCTGAGCTCACATTGCACCGACCCCTTTGGCCCCTCAGCTCTACACCCTTAGCAGGGTCCTTGAGGGTACAAGGGAACTCGCCCAACCAGTCTACATGTGCTTTGTGGACTTGGAGAAGGCATTTGACCGTGTCCCTCAGGGAGTTCTGTGGGGGGTGCTTCGGGAGTATGGGGTACCGAACCCCCTGATGCGGGCTGTTCGGTCCATATACAATCGATGTCAGAGTTTGGTTTGCAGTGAAGGTTGCAGTGAAGGCTGCCCTTTGTCGCTGATTCTGTTCGTAACCTTTATGGACAGAATTTCTAGGCGCAGCTGAGGCATTGAGAAGGTATGGTTTGGTGGCCTCAGTATTGCATCTCTGCTTTTTGCAGATGATAAGATAAGAAAACCTTTATTAGTCTCACAATGGAGAAATTCCCGATTCACAGCAGCAAAGTTATGAAAGGAAGAAGTAGAACAACAAAATATAGGAGCTGCTGGAAAGGCAGCCACTCTCGCGGTGCCATTTTGAAGTCAAAATAACAAAATAACACAACACAACACATAGGGCACAGACAGTCGTGCAATCTTCACCACTTTTCTGCATACGTTTTGTTGTCTGAAGCAGTTCTAGATGAAAGAGGAGAGGATCAAAGTGTCCTTTCACCAGTGGATCTGACGTCATGCTGAAAATGTGCACACGTCTGCTACAAGCTAAGTTTTGAAAGCAAACACGAAGCTGTAGCGTCCATTGATGAAAAGAGATGAGTTCACTTCTCCTGTCCCACGTAATCCGCTTCAAACTCCAAGCCGCGACTCCCAGTTCCAAATCCACATCGGCGCTCCGCGTTAACCCTCCTTTCTTCTCATCGTCGGCTCCTCAAGACTTACATCCATCCAGCCGCAGACCGTTCAACAGCACCGATCTCTCCGCTGAACAAAGCGAGGCTGTGAAAAATGCTGCCCATAACAGGCGCAAGACACAAGCGCCCCGGACTGTCCAGCAACGACAGTCAAATGGCGCCGACATTCCTCCCAGTCAAAAACAGTGCTAGTATACCCGTGCTGCAACCACGAGCACAGAGTCTCCTCCTTGATGAATGTCGTGGCCAAAAAATGCTGAAAAAAGTCCACATCAGGTCCACATGATGTAAACAACACAAAGTGACAAAACAAACACAAAAACAACAAAAAAAGCAAGGCTCATGAGAGCACTTGCTGACGGCTGCCTACTCGGGCGCCATCTTGAATGATGTGGTACTGTTGGCTCCTTCAAGCAGGGCTCTCCAACTCTCACTGGAGCGTTTGGCAGCTGAGTGTGAAGCGGTTTGGATGAAATTCACCACCTCCAAATCTGAAACAATGGTCCTCAATCGGAAAAGGGTGCAGTCCCCTCTCCGGGTTAGGGAGGAGATCTTGCCTCAAGTGGAGGGTTTTAAGTATCTTGTGGTCTTGTTCACAAGTGAGGGCAGGAGGGAGCGAGAGATCGACCGACGGATCAGTGCAGCATCTGCTGTAATGCGGACTTTGGGTCTGTTGTGGTGAAGAAGGAGCTGGGCCAAAAGGCGTAGCTCTCTATTTACCGGTCGATCTACATTCGAACTCTCACCTATGTTCCAACTCTCACCTATGGCCACAAGCTATGGGTCGTGACCGAAAGAACGAGATCCTGGATACAAGCAGCCGAAATGAATATTTTTCTGCAGGGTGTATTCTCTCCCTTCGAGATAGGGTGAGAAGCTCGCCCATCCGGGAGGGGCTCAGAGTCGAGCCGCTTCTCCTCCACATCGAGAAGAGCCAGATGAGGTGGCTCGGGCATCTGATTAGGATGCCTCCTGGATGCCTCCTTGAGGTGTTCCAGGCCTGTCCCACCGGCAGGAGGCCCCGGGGACGACCCAGGACACGCTGGAGAGACTATCTCTCCGAGTTGGCCTGGGAACGTCTCGGGATTCCCCGGAAAGAGCTGCAACAAGTGGCTGGGGAGAGGGACGTCTGGGCTTCCCTGCTAAAGCTGTTGTCCCCACGACCTGACCGGAAAAGCAGTTGAAAATGGATGCATGGATGTTTGGTTTCTAAATGATTTTTGTGTAACCTTTGACAAATGTTGTTCCCACTTTAGTTTTTAACCCCTGACAAAAAGTATTTTGTGATGTTGGAAGCATTGCATTGCTCTTGCCATCATGATTAACTTTTAGCCTCAGTTGGGTAAAACAAGTGATTCAACACTCACTCAACTGGGGGTCGAAAACTGCTATGTGGAACCACAACGTCAGTTCCTGGCATGTAAGCAGGAAATCTGCTCTTCACATGACATGTTTCTGGTAAAGGGGAAAGAAAACATTCGAAGAATAGATGGATACCTCGGTCTTGTGCCATTTTGTGCATAAACCGCATGCTTTCCAGGTTCAAGACTGACTATTGATGATACAAACAGTCCACCCCAAATTCCTTGGCTCCCTCCAAACTTCCAGACGTCTTGGAAAAGCACTGTGAGAGAGCGAGAGAGCTGTTTGGATGCAAGCCTGTTTCACAATGGAGAAATAGCCTTTTGCCTAAGTTTAGCTGTGTGTTTGTTTTCAACACATACAGCAACGGTGTGAGTAGAGTATACAGTCTGTACAAGTTTGTTTGTTTGTGTAGGTTTAGCACGCGGTGCAGGTTGTGTTGGTTCTGCAGATTAAATTTAGCTGATGGACGCCGAAAAGACCAAGGTGATTCAGAAACCGAGAATCTACCGGGTGCTGAATGGGTGTAATAACAGCTCCGAGGTTTCCAACTTTGACTGTCAGTCGATCAGTAAGGTTCTACAAAAGTGGGGCACGCAGGTTTCCCCCTTCCCCTTCCAAGTCAGCAAAGGCCAGATGAATAGATGTTTCTAAATCTGTTGTTTTAAAACTTGTTGTACCGACCCCCAGAAGTTTCTGATGTGTCGAACCTGTCGTGAATGGAAAAAGAATCCATATTTTCAAGTATGAAAGAGGTATTTCTTTTCATAGTGCACAAATTGAACCATGAATCAGATGCACACAAATGCACTGTGTTCAAAGAACAAAACCAACAAAATGTTTAAAAAAAACAAAAAAGAAACAATAGCCATTTGCCATTCTCATATCAAATTTGCAACAGTCAGTTCCTTTTCTTTGTTTTTATGTCTACCATCTTTGAAAACGAAACATATTATCAAACGGTATGGGTATCTCAAAACATTTTCACACTGCACTTGTTTTTCTGAGTGTTCATCGCAGTGCGGGTCAGACAGAACAACAGCTCTCCGGTCTAAGCTTGCCAATATTTGGAAGCGGTTGTTTAGTGGCCAGACAGCAAGTAGCAGGAATGCTGATCGCAATCAGACATGATTGGGCCTGCCTTTCACCAAATGGACAAGTCACCTGGAACTGGAGCTACGTGGTGACTAGTCTGCCGAACCCCTTCGACTGACTCAAGGAACCCCTGTGATTTGATGAAACCCAGGTTCAGAATCATTGCTGTCAAAGATTATCCTGTGTAATCATTATGTGGTGTGTGGTGTGTTAATTATTGTTCTGACTGCCCTGATATAACCCCTTTTTGATCAATGATATAACATTTCCCAATTTTAAAAAAGCCCAATAAGGCAATGGTGTCCATGTGTGTTTGGTTGGCTTTTGTTTTGTAATTGCCCCCCCACAGCATGTTAGCGCTGTGCTACCATTAATGCATATGATGAACAGTCGTGGCGGCTAGCTTTACTTATCTTTTCATCTGCCGACAGGGGTATGTCCCTCTCTGTATGGGTATATGGCAATGCCGAGACAGGAATGTGCAGTGAAACACCTTCCAGTCACTTCTTTTGCAGTGACGTGTTGAAAGCATTCATCGCTCTCTGATCATATTTTCCACAGACGTCATCTAATTTTCTGTGTTGACTGTGCGGACACAAGCGTAACAATATCATGCCTCACTGGGTTCTGTGTAAAAGTTAAGAGCATTTCAGACTTTTGCATGGTTTTGCATGCAAAAATATCTGTACATTCCCATCTGAGAGGCCCTTATTAGAGACTGACAACATTGTCGCCCCTATAGCGAGCCCAAATGTAAGCAGTTGCTCACATGGCCATCTGTGCCATTTATGGATCAGACAAGCCACAGCGAGAAGCTTTTTCAGCCTGCTCGGATCCATCTGTGAGCCTACAAAGTACAGGCCCGCCATTGAAAAGCGCTCATGGCACTCATTTGCCAAACCATCTGTGTGGCTGGCTGCCTCTCCTCTTCCCAATGATGCAGATGTCTTCAAAACCTTTTCCAGCTAAAAACATGACCCGCTTCGTGGCCCAATAGTCCAACCCTCAATTATGGTCATTGCGAAAACTAGCTGCAAATAGCCGGTCATGAATTGGTGATGTTTTCTGACATTTTTTTAGACCCTAATAAAAAGCTAGAGTCTGTTACCAGATGTTGGGCTTGAACCTTCACCTCAGAGACTAAGTTGCCCTACAGTGTTTTCAAGCTCCAGGGAGGAATCCTAAGGTGAAGTTTGGCTATCGAGTGAGAATTCTGCTGCCTGTCCACATGACTGCTGACTGTCTTGATGATGCAAGATAATTTTGTTATCTGCCTAATTCACATATCGTCACTATACAGTGAATACCTCGGATCACCACTTTTTAAATGTCGAAAAACATGTTCATAGCAAGTGTCACTGGCCGCCGCAACAGTCCCCTGATGAGCGAAGACCCTCCGCACCCTCAAGACAAGGTCAAATCGCTATTCCGGTACTTTATCTTAAACAAAGCCCTGACAACCTTGGATCGTGAATGTGATGTTTTTAGCATATGGTTGACATAAAATGGTGAATGAAAGGCATTTTTATAGCACAGATTATACACCATATGGTGCCCAAAGCGCTTTAAAAGTGAAATTTTTGCAGAAGTGAGTTTCTTTGATGCATGCAGGTCAAACCCAGAATGAATGTGTTGTTTTCAATGTACTGTAAGATATCAATGCAAGGATTTTCTGATTGTGTTGATGCACAAATGTCAGTTTCATTTTTGTCAAAGTTAGTTGGAACATGAACAAGAGTTGAGCAGCTCCTCACTATCTAATTTTCATATGAATATTTTTTATGATTGACAATATCCCTCCTATTTTACACTACATTTACAATGTCCCCTATCAACAGAGTCCCTCAAGGAAAATGTCTTCTTCATTATTGTCTTGGGGAGCCTTCTCATTGAATTGGGAATGGAGAATATCTCTGAAGGTTCAGAATTCCTGTTTTCATCTGATGCTGCACAAAATAATGCTGCCATTGCCATTGTCTGCTCAACTTCCCCTCAATGTTGTCATGTCATTCCCCACTTCAAGAATGAATTACAGCTGCTGATTGCAGCCATATGAACCCAGTTTTGCCTCATTTGCTTCAAGACACAATAACCATGTTCAAATATCTCCCTTCTATTGCTCTTTTGGTTTTGTTTTTTTCAAAATGTCTTCATTAAGAGCAGCAGAAATTGCACACCCCCTCCCACTAAACAATAGCAACAACAGCCCAACTGGGGAACGACCTCCAAGCGGTGTTTGGTGTGCCTTCGGGCTACGAACAGTTCCCAGTCAACTGGGTCTGCAGGTACCCAGGTCGCTGCTGCTTTTGGTGCCGCTTTGGGACCCAGTTGGAATTTGCTCAACAGCAACAGCAACAACAACAGCAAAAAACAAAACAAAACTCAATTTCTCTTAATTAAAAAATGTTTCCATTGTATTTACCTTATGATGCATTTGCGGTCTTTCCCTGTATAGACAGGAGACAAGATTGGCAGCAAGGACCACCCAGAGTGGCAACTTTATGAGTGGGAACAGGCAGATCCTCCACTATCAACTCATTGCATAACACACGTCTGTTGACATCATCGGTGGGCTCTTATTTAATTACTGGTGTGAGAAAGTTGTGCGATGACACCATGACTGTCCCTGTGAAATGTCAACAGCAGGACAGCGTGAACAGTTTGTGTTTCTTCTCTAGAATGGCATTGTTGTTACAGCGTCACACTAGTCTGAGTCCGAACACTTGGGAAAGCTTCGTTTGGCTCTGATTGGGATTATGTCTGTGTGTTTTGGAGCCGAAACCAAAGCTTCAAACAGCCACCTCCAAAAACAACTCTTTGTTACCATGGCACAAGCTAAAGCAATCCAATATTACTCAATCTTGATTGACGCTGTCGGTGAGATCTTCATTTAACAATGTTTATTGTCACAAAAACAGTCATGCTGTCAGATTAGTAGCAGTGCCAGGCGAAGCACCCTATCAAGCACTCTAGAGTGCTTTTTCCAACTATGGTGACAGCAGATGGGGAGAACTACCCTGGTGAGCCCTTGCCGTCACTCGTTATGAGTGGGTGCACCAGATGTGGAAGTGGGCGGCACTGGCGCGCTCGCTAGCGACCCCGTGACCCAAAGGAGCCGAATGCCAGCGCTACGACTTGGTTTTACTTTTGGTAGCCTGTACAACGCTCGCCCATTCTGTTGTGCCCTCTTGTTGTGAACCCCTGGTGCACAACACCTGGCTATCATTGACAAAGCGTGACATTGCCAAGTTTTCTGCCGATTAAAATACACTTTTTATTCATAGAAATCATTGAAAAAAAATGCACTATTGGTTTATATAAGGCATAGTCTGTGGACATTTTGATTTGTTGATTATCTTATTCATTAAAATTGATGAAAAGCATAAATGTGTGCGGTGATCGAGAGGTTTGTGTGTCGACCTCACAGTGCAGCGGTGCAGGGTTCGATCCCGGCTCCGGCCTTCCTGTTTGAAGTTTGCATGGTCTCCCCATGCCTGCGTAGGTTTTCTCCGGGTAATTCAGTTTCTTCCCACGTTCCAAAAACATGCATGGAAGGCTAATTAAACACTCGAAATTGTCCCGAGGTGTGAGTGTGAGCGCGGATGGTTGTTTGTCTCTGTGTGCCCTGCGATTGGCTGGCAACCGGTTCAGGGTGTTCCCCACCTACTGCCCGAAGACAGCTGGGAAAGGCTCCAGCACATCCGCCGCAACTCTTGTGAGGATAAAGCATATCGGAAAATGGATGGATGGATGGATAAATGTGTTCGGGACAGGGAGGGTTGGGGGGCTCGATTTGATGGTTACCCTCGGGGCCTAAAGTCGGACCTGGGTATTGCTCCTGTTAGGAACCGGACTGTTCCCATTTTGTCGATCAGCTACAGTTGGGGATTCCCGTGACCCATGGAATTCCTGCAAAAACATCCACTTCTAATCCAAACCAGGTGTTGGGTTCTCGTCAAATATGTCATGTCTCGTGTTGCCACTACCACTTGGGTGAAATGCTAAGGTAACTGAATGTCAGAACGGAAGGTTTGTATAAGCGAATACTGAAAATTAATTACGTACTTTCAGGAAAATTAACATCTTGATGACGTTGCCAGGCGGTGACAAGGCATTTCGCAGAATGACTCGATAACAAAAGCAAAGAGCAGGTCACGGGAACAGTCATCAAGTGCAATGACTGACTGGCGACCCGGCATTCTTTAAATCAGGGGTCCCCAACCTTTTTTGCACCACCGACCAGTTTATGTCAGACAATATTTTCAGGGATCGGCATTTAAGGTGTGGCGGAAATAATTCAACAAAATAATATGGTATGAGCTGCATGAAAACTGGTGTTACAAATATAATAATAAACACAAGGCGCGTCTAATCTGGCCGCAACACTCTGATCGCTATGGTCATGTTTAATGCCTTCAAAATACGATACAATGCAAATTCAAAGTGGCTGAAAATGATGACTCACCACAGCCCCGAGCTTGATTTTCTGCAACCAGACGGTCCCATCTCGGTGTAATAGGAGAAAATGACACCTGAAGTGTGTGGTTTATGTCCAGTCTACTTCGTAATTTTGCTTTAGTCGCCGTTGCTGCAGAAACAGGTAGGATGTCGGAAATAGCAACAGTGCTATTGTGGCGATCTCAGAGTATTCAGCCATAACTTTAATTCAGTTGTCTCAAACGTACTTTTAAGGCCGCCGTCATTTGCGATCTCCAGCAGTTTTTTTACTCATTTTGCGAGCTGCGGCGTTTTGTTTTTTTTTGCGTAATTGGTCATGTGACGGAGAATCGTGGCTTGATGTGTGTCAAGCGTGACACAGACGGATGTCACGGAGAGTCCGGTAATTTTTCAAAAAGAAACATCTTTCGTCTTCCGAAATAAATCAAACGGAATTAAGGCAAGTTCTTTCCCAGCACCAAATGCCCTGCGGACCGGTAGCGGTCTGCGGACTGGCAGTTGGGGACCCCTGCTTTAAATGACATCACTCGCCGGAGATTGCCGAACAAAAGCATTTACATTGTTGCTATCGGTCTAACTATGAACCTGATTGGGACACTATGGATATATTACTCAAAAAAATGGTTGGCTAAGTTTACTTGACCTTTTATAACACATATGTACTGATTAATCGTGCATTCTGTTTCAAATTATACTTTGTCTAACAAGTTGAATTGGGGTTCAGTGAAAACCTCAGAAAGTACATTTCCATACAGCTTTTCAAGACAAAATAACACATCGGGAACGCACTCTTAAAAGTACACAAAAAAACACGTGGTAAGAGTCAGCGAAAGTTGCCTTATTTTTCTTTTTTTTTTTTAATCTTTGGTCGAAATTTGAGATTTTGCAGATGTTTGTAGAAGTCCATCTTTATCCCTGCCTTGTCTTCGAAAAATGACACTCCCATGCAATAAAAGAGAATTCTCTGCACGGAGCATGAACTTTCCCAGAACATAAGCAATAGAACCTCTTACTCAACTTAACCCGACCAAAGATTTGACATTATTGCTGTCCATTATTCATTTGATTAGGACTTTTTTGTATTTTCCTTCACAATGCCAAAAGGTTATTCATTGAAGATTAGGACATTTATTCTTGTGGTTGTAGTACAGTTTACATCTAAGGCCACCTGTGTTGCAGGAGTAGGTGGTGTAAATGTCATTTGAAACTTCTTTGTTATGGTCTTAGATATTTATTTCAAAGATACACACAAATCTGCATGACACATCTGTTGCTGACTGTGACTCATTAAAACGTGGTTCGAGTAGAGCCAGCAAAGCAATAAAGCAAGTATTCCGTATGTGTGCGCCAGATGCAAGACACAAAGAAAAAAAAAATACAAATCAGTCAATTTGACTTTTTGATGTGTCCCATGTGAGCTTTTGTCAATGTTTTTATAGTGACAAAGCAGCCACAACCAGACTCGTATATTGACGTTTAAAAGTTTACTTGCATGGTGATTGATTCGGTTAGAACGTTCTCAAAAGGGGAACAGACGCAAAAGTCATACGTAAGTTATGTATATGATTTATGAGGAAAATGATATTGGCTTGCATTTTCAATTCTATCAATTTGTTTTGGGGAGATCACCCAAAATGTATGTGGACATCTTTACTTTATCCACTTCAACCTCTGAAAATATCACTAGGAATAGACTATCCAGGGCGGCCTGGTGGTCCAGTGGTTCATGCGTCGACCTCACAGTGCAGCCCCGGCCTCCCTTTGTGGCGTTTGCATTGTTCTCCCCGGGCCTGCGTGGGTTTTCTCCGGGTACTCCGGCTTCCTCCCACAGTCGAAAAAACATACATGGCAGGCTGATTGAACACTCTAAATTGTCCCTAGGTGTGAGTGTGAGTTTGGATGGTTGTTTGTCTCTGCGTGCCCTGCGATTGGCTGGCAACCGGTTCAGGGTGTCCCCCGCCTACTGCCCGAAGACGGCTGGGGTAGTCTCCAGCGCCCCCCGCGACCCTTGTGAAGATAAGCAGATCGGAAAATGGATGGATGGATGAATGGATGGATCCATGGCTAATTTGTAAGAAAATGAGGAAACGAGCATCTTACATGCTGCGTCTCTCTCTCTCATGGTGGCTATATTTGGGGAGGAAACTGGAGTTCCCAGAGAAAAGCCACACAGGCACGAGGAGAACATGCAAACTCCACACAGGAAGGCAGAGGTAGAGAATTGAACCCTCTACCTCTGCATTGTGAGGCTGATGTGCTAACCAGTCGGTCGGCCCCCGTAGGCTTTATTAAAAAATAAAAATTAAAAAAACACGTAAAAGCATTTGTTTTTATCCATTTTGAAAACTATGGAAGTGTACCGTCATGCTTGTAGTATTATAGTAGGTCTGACCTTCAGGGGAGTGACTGACTTGATGAGGGCTTAATACAGGGGTGTCAAACTCATTTTTGTCGCGGGCCACTTTGGAGGGCCATTATGACAGTGAAACCACAAAAATGTTTAATCCTCTCATTGCATTATTACTTGTACACAACAAATTCATGAATTACTACCTTTGAAAACAGTCAATTATAACGTTATCTATGACAATGTTTGACATTTCGGTGCAAAATTTAGCAAGGGTCATGCAATTTCACACCCATGATGTGCTTTCGTGGGCCACATAAAATGATGTGGAGGGCCGAATCTGGCCCCTGAGACTTGGGTTTGACACCTGTGGCTTAGTAGATCTTAATTTATTTTGTGATGTTGCCCTTAATTATCATTGGCAATTGTAAACTAAGATGTTCCTTTTTTTCGTGAAAATATCGTTGAATCATATACAACAGTAAATCATGTATGATAGTAAAAGCACAGATGAGGGTTTAGAATCCACTCAAGTCCAAATGCGTTCCTTGCAACGTTTGCAGGTGCACATACACGTTTGCATCGTGAAGCAGTGTCTGAGGGCACTTGGCATTTTTTTTTGTGCCAGGAGGTCCATGAAGGGAATGTTGTCCTAAAGGCCTACTGTGGAATGTACTAGTCAAACACTATATAGACCTGCCCTCACACTCCACTATCCTCCCCTCACATGTTGAGAGAAAACATCTCCTACATCTGTAACATTAAAAACACACTTAAGGACAGTATTTCCCATTTTTAAATGTGGTACTTACACGTGGATCCCAAAGGCCTGAAAAGATTTATGATATTCATGAACATACTACTCTTATGTGAATACTTTTAATGGGTTACTCTATAGAAGAGCCCGTATATGACTGACCTAATATCTCCTACTGTGTTGTCTGCATAAAAGCAGCAATGGCACATTTCACGGTAAAATATTTACATCACATATACAGAGCGACAGCTTGTAAACTGGATATGTTTGCATACAACTTTCGAGGCTTCATTCTGCCAGGAAAGTGGCGACTTAATTCTATTTGTGGCCGGGAAAGAAAAAAAAAACACTTTTTCTCAAGACCTTCTTTAGTTAACAAGGATTTTATTTTGGCACTGAATCTTTGCACCATGATAACAGTGATTTGCTGATCGGAATTGTTCAATGAAAAAGTCGTCATGGCAACAGCCTGGCCAGGGATGCTGCTTCCACAATTGGTGGGAGCGTGTGGGGTAAGGGGGTGGTGTGGGATAGGTGTGGAACATTCAAGCAGTTAAATTTCGAACAGCTTTTGAGTGCCTTCAATTCAGACACGAAGTCCAACACACACACATTAGTAGGAGCAAGGCCATTATTAATACATAAAGCTTCATTTTAAAGAAAAAATTAAAAAGAAAGTCTGCTTAGCAGTTCGCTTTAACAACCGAAAGCGAACGATATAATCTGTGAACTCGATTTATTTATTTCACGGAATTTCCCCTCCTGATGAAAAAAAGGAAGCAATTATTTCAAGGTGGTATTTATTTTTCTCCGGCGGATGACACAACCCAGCAACTAATTAGAGCAATATTAAAACATTAAAATGCCCTTTCACATTACTTTTATGACAAGTGTGCCATGCTCGGGTTGCAGATTCCATTCATTTCATTTCCAAGTGTAAAAACAAGTTCATCACTGTCAAAGTGATAAAACACTGTATTTTAACACATATAAAAGCAACTGCCTTGATTTTGAAGGCATATTTTCCTTCAAATATTGAAATAAAATGTCCCTTATATGACTTCGAGGTTACAATGTATTTCTGAACCAGTTCGACATATCCCGAATGACGTCCTAACTTTGTGAGTGAGAGTAACCCATGCTAGAATGGTGCTTCATGGGGTCCCATAAGTACCTAAGTCATCATATTTAAAATTTAAAAAAAAAACTTTTTTATTTTTACTGCACATGAATTAATTAGCATTTTCGAAAAAGAAAATGTCATGGCCGAAAAGCTGATTGCATGAGGGAGTCTGGAGAGTGCTAAAAGTACGGTAAATGAAATTCGCGCTAAAGACTCGCACGATGAAGAACAAACTTGCAAGGGTAATATCAACACAAGATGCATTTCAAACATCCATAAAAAAAAAAAAAAATCTCTTTCCAAGGTGACATTAGCATTTTCATCTGTGCTCCATTACACTGTGCTGTACATCTGCCATTATCCTTGTTGAGGCCTTTTTGGGGTTGTTTTGATCATGTGTTTGGATGATGAGAAATGTTGAGACTTTTGTGCTTTGTTTGTTTCAAGGTTATTAGTCCCAGCCCTCGCTCATTTCTCAACATGGATGTCTGCAAGTCATTATCCAATCTTCGTCGCGCTGGAACTAACAAGTGGGCCCACCACCTAATAATTGATTTGTATCTACATGCAGTATTTCGTCGCTGGCATGGTGAGAAATATTAGCCCGTGGCGAATGCTGATCTTACCTGATCTTTTCGTCTTTTGTCCGGCAAACCGCTGCCAGTATTTTGTGTCTTTCTGTCCAAAGGGAGCAACGATCGTTATTCGCATCAATGTGTTTACAGAATATAGTTCAATCCATCATCCAATATCTGAGCCACTTATCCTCACAGGAGTGCTGGAGCCTATCCCAGCTGTGCACGCACGCACGCGCGCACATGGGCAACAGCCACAACAGACCTGAACATGAACGAAAACGAAAAATAAACCAGATACAAGACAGGACTTACTTTCCTTTGAGTACGGACCCCAAAATAGGGTCAAGTGCCCATCTCTGCAAGTTTTTGTGAGAGATCATTTACATGATCAGCATTTTCACATGTATGAAAATCCTTAATTAATAATAATAACATACAATGATATTATCAAAGGTAAGACTGGCCAACACATTTTTACATTTTTTTTTTAAATCGGAGATGCAAGTAAACATTTCCAAGAGAAAAATGGGACAAAACAACCCCATTGTGTTTTTGTGTATATCAAGTATGGAGTATGGTCAGGAATACTAAAGAAAGAGCAAAACAAATATTTTGGTCAGGTTTTGACTCGTAGCTTCTTCTCGCTCACCACAAGCCCTCCGTGACATTGAAAGGTTCCCTATGGTGTCAATGAATGGCCCGCAATGAGAGTCATTGAATTGGTTTACACATAACCATCGTAATACACATGCCAATGCATCAGTAGGCGAACGCGCTAAGAGGCTATTTAGCTGAGCAAACCCAACTGAAGAATCCATTCAGGCGTGTCAATGGGCGTGTTGTATAAGACGCTCGCTCTCTGAAGGGTCATGGGCAGGGGTGCCCAGAACAATTTTGGGCTGGTTATCTAAGGTCTAAGGCAGGGGTGGGCAAACTTTTTGGCTCGGGGGACACATTGACTTTTAAAATTTGACAGAAGGGCCAGGTCAGCACGAGCTATGGTACATTAAAAAAAATAAACTGCATTTGTTGACAGTCCATATCAAACATCAACAGAACAAAAGCATGAAAGTACTGTATTAATATACATTTTTAAAATGACGACAGTGTTGTTGATGACCTATTTTAGCCTGTGCATTTCTGCAGATGGGTTGTGATCAGACCAGTAGAAGTAGAGCGATACAGAGGTCCTAGGTGGTCGAAAAGATCCCCCCCCCCCCCCTGTGTTCTGCAACTTCAAGTCAATGCGCCACCTGGCGGTGAAATGCCTGTCTTCGGCGGGCCGGATTAAAAAGACCAACGGGCCGGATTCGGCCCGCGGGCCGTAGTTTGCCCATGGTCTAAGGTATCCAGAGGTTGTTGCTTGGTGCTCTTTCCTGATCCTTGCCAGCATTGGCGATTCTAGGATTAATTCCGGGCGGTTAGCACGTCAGCTTCACAGTGCAGAGGTACCGGGTTCGATTCCAGCTCCGGCCTCCCTGTGTGGAGTTTGCATGTTCTCCCCGGGCCTGCGTGGGTTTTCTCCGGGTGCTCCGGTTTCCTCCCACATTCCAAAAAAACATGCATGTCAGGCTGATTGGACGCTCTAAATTGTCCCTAGGTGTGAGTGTGGGCGTGGATGGTTGTTCGTCTCTGTGTGCCCTGCGATTGGCTGGCAACTGATTCAGGGTGTCCCCCGCCTACTGCCCGGAGATGCCTGGGATAGGCTCCAGCACCCCCCGCGACCCTAGTGAGGATCAAGCGGTTCGGAAAATGGATGGATGGATGGATGGATTAATTCCCATTACAGTACTATTAATTTGTGCATTACTAATGCCTATAGCGAGCGGCACAGTGGTCAAATGACTAGCATGCCGGCCTCACAGTGCAGAGATGCAGGGTTAGATTCCGGCATCGGCCTCCCTGTGTGGAGTTTGCATGTTCTCCTCGTGCCTGTGTGGGTTTTCTCCGGGTTCTCTGGTTTCCTCCCACATTCCAAAAACATGCATGGCAGACTGATTGAACACTCTTAAATGGTCCCAAGGTGTGACCGGGGGTGTGAATGATTGTTTGACAATGTGTGCCCTGCGATTGGCTGGCAACCGGGTACAGGGTGCCCCCCACCTACTGCCCGAAGACAGCTGGGATAGGCTCCAGCACCCCTGCGACCCTTGTGAGGATAAAGCGGTTCAGTAAATGGATGGATGGACTTATTCCATGCCCCTCACCCCCCACCCCCCACACACACACATTTTCACTCATTCAGTCCCTAACTCCAATAATAACTTTAGCACAACACCTTTATATTTAACAGCGAGCACACATGCTCCACACGTTTTTGTTCTGCTGACATGGAAAGGAGATCAAATCAACGCACAATACGGTCAATGATTTCACAACCCAACCCCAAAAACCAACAATGGTGTGAAGGTGAGAAAGTAAATGGACTTGAAGACTTGTTATTGTGCACTGTTGCTCACCTCCATGGAATGACGAGGGTGATCTGGGGTGGAAAGTGGAAGCAAGCGACCCCAATACGGTTCACATGCTCAGCAAAATAATACATTTAAAGAGCCGTGACAGAAGCCTATCCCAGGTCACTTTGAGCAAGAGGAGGGCAGTCCACCTTGAACTGGTCTACAATCGTAGGGAACAAAAAAACTATTGGTTAAGGACAAGCTATAATGTTCACCTAAAAAGCATGTTTTTGGAATGTGGGAGGAAGATGGAACATCAGGAGAAAAAGCACACGCAACATGGTTTTTGGTTTCCCTGCAGCAGGTTTTGCTGGCATGCGATCCAGTTCATTCCTGCTCGCCTCACACATGGTTCTTGACACCTAACACTTGCAGAAAAAATGTCCTGGATGCCTAAACTCTGTGTGACTGCTAACCACCTGAGGGTCTTGACCTGGGTTTTCCGGAAGTGGGGCTATCTGCGGTCCCATCGAGAATCATTCTCAGCAGTGCAGCTGCTATTTACCAGCATCAGGAAGATCCACACAGGATGCTCCAGGCTCATTGGTCACTTCCTGTCATCCTAAACGTGTCAGCTGACGTTTTTATTTATTTATTTATTTTTTTAACTATCCAGGAAGTAGAGGAATGCTACATATACTGATCATGAAGTACTTAGTATGACGAGCTGTGTTCTTGGCTCAACCCAGCATGTTTGTTGTGCAAATAGAACCCTTTTACAAAGATATTAATGCTCCAATCTGACTGAATTACATAGCTAGTTAATTGTAGAGGTTGTAGTTTGCAGTGTACGACTGCACTGCATCATCAGAAAAATAAAATAAAACACTTTAACTGATACAAAAAAATTAAATAATAGATCAACAAACCACAGCCACGTTTTTCCTTGTTAGCCTAAATGAAAAAAATAACGACATGCATTATTGCTGTTCTTAGTGTTACTGTTGTTTTATGAACGATACAAATATTTATATGACTGAAAATTCTAATGTATTTTGTCAAATTTATTTTCATTTGAATGATAACTGGTAATCTGCCATGTCATTAAATATTTTAACCAGAGCAGTATGAGTGCAGTGATGTGGTCTATAACCCGACGTGAAGATGCTGTAGTAGTTGTTCACTGTTGAGAAATAGTTGAGCTGCTGAGACGCAACATTTTCGTTGATTTTACTTGAAAAGGTAGGATTTGATTTGGGCCTGTAATTGTTGATTATGGTTTTGTCTAAATTGTGGGGGGGGGGGGGGGTTGTTTTGTTGTTTTAAATAGTGACTTAATAACAGCTGTTTTCAGGGTCTCTTCGAAGAGTAGACTACGGGCTATCCAAATTTGGTTCTCAAGGGCCACCGTCCTCCATGTTTTCAACGTGTCCCTCCTACAGCACACCTGATTCGAACAATCAGGATTAATTTCAGGCTTCTGCACAGCTTGCTGATGAGCCGATCATTTGAATCAGGTGTGTTGGAAGAGGCAAACATCTAAAACATGGAGGACAGCAGAACTTGAGAGCCGGAGATGAACATGCCTGGCTTAGACACATGTTTATGATCTGTAACAGATCAGTTCGCCATGATGTATGAAACCTTTTTGAAAATGTCTGTGGGAAGAACATCAAGACAGCAGTGGGAAGATCAGTTGGTGTAAAATATCCTCCAGGTGTTTGGCATTAAACTGTGCCGGGATGTTTAGTTGGTTTTTAGATGTAGCCAGCGTGCCTTGATGAGGAAGGACTGAATTTTCTCTATGAAATAAAACAAAGAAAAGTCATGTTGGCAGAGTGAAGTTCAGGTACAATTGACATAGTGGGATTTGGTAGTCTGTCAACAGTAGAAAAGAAAGTGTTTGAGCATTATTTTGGTTCCTCGGTGTGATGTTTGAGAAGCAAGACCCCATTGCATTCCTCAAATTATAAGTGTGGATATATATTTTTGAAAAAATTGATGTCAGAATGAATCTCAAGAGTCGATTCTCGGCACCTGCGTTCAACTTGGCGACCCTCTCTTTTTTTCTTCTTTCACCACCCTCTCATTTCTCCATGGAGATCTTTGCTTTCTAAAAATAACCTCCAACTTGGCGTTTCTTGCATTTAATATTTTCATATTAAAGTGATCGACCAGCTCACTGACTAAACTACAGGTCAGGGTGGCGGTTGAGGAAAACAAGTCATGAAGTTCAAGTTCACTGGTGTTTTTCTGAAATACGTTTTTTGAGAGCTTCTCTCTGATTAATTATGTGCACAGAGATAAAGCTATCAAAGAAAGCACAGCAGTGATCAGAAAAGGCAACATTGCTCGGAACAACCTTCTCTACGTTCATACCTTTTGATATGATGAGGTCCAGGGGTGCGTCCCATTTCATGTGTGGGATCTGACACATGCTGACTTGACACAGTCCTTTTGCCCCTCTGCCCTGGGGGTTGTTAACATGGATGTTAAAGCCATTAAGAATGATTAGGCAGTCATTTTCAATACAGATTATGGATAACATTCAAACCATAAAAAGGTTTGCAAGTATTTCGGTGGCATGTAAAAATCTACAATATGCTTTATTATTATTATTATAATTTTTATTATTATTGTTGTTGTTATTATTATTATTGTTATTAAAATAACAATTTCATCAGAATGGAAAACTGCCTTTTTTTCGATGAGATGAAACAAGTGGGGAAAGAAAGAACAAATAAAGTTTATTATATTTTTTCCAAAAAGATATTTTTTAAGTCCAATGTGGTGTGGGAAATAGTCTTAAAACTAATAATAATAATGGTAAATAGTCGCCGTGTGTGTCTTTTTTCCAGTTTGCAATAAAAGAAAAAATACCCACGTGGAGAGGTGGAAAGGGGTAGGGGTGATTTTAGGGGCGTTTCTGTGTTTGCTTAAAAAGGAGGAACTTGACACTAAATGATCCACTGTGATCGTTGTAAGCAGCAGGAGGGAAATATAGTATGCTTTGTTTTTTGTTTTCATTATTATTTGTACTTGTACTTTTCAATTGGGGGGGTTAGAGGTGGTGCTGAGTTCAAAGGCGCCGGGAAAGGGGAGCTTCTTACCGAATTGGCAGAGAAGTGCGCATACTCAGGACATTTCATGTGGACATTTCTTGAAGGCTGGGGAACGGAACTCAGTGAGTCGCTGAATTCCTTCCACTTCTGCTCTTCACCTTGAGGATACTTATGGGGAATTAAATACTGCATCTGAGTGATGATTTATTGCTTTCTTAAAACCAGGCGCGAGTCACCAATCTCCGGGACGTGACGTGGACCATAACTTTCTTTCTTTCTTTTTGGGTAAAGCAGCAACTTCATCAATCTGCTGTATGGATCTCCAACAGGTTTGATTTTTTTTCCTGTCAAAAATGATGAATAGCACCAACATCTCCGGGATTTTATTATTTGTGGTGAATTTTTGGGTGTAGTCGCCCCTTTACGCACGAAAGATTCTTGTAGTTTTTTTGGAAGTACATGTCGGCATTCTGTGAGACACTCATTGTCAGATGTTCACTTTCATCTGGAAGAAATCAATTCTTCTTCAAATGCTCTAAAAAGCATGCTGAATCTCTGACCTCCACCGGGAGAGTGTTCAGCGACATCTCGGCAGAATGTGGCGGCTTTTGACTCTCACTTTGGCGCTATTGTGTCTACTGACATGGGCAGGCGAAGTCGACAGTTTCAGGCGTTCAATTCGAGCGCATTTGCGCCAGCGACCCAGGCAGGGGCGACTGCAGGTGGGCAGGGGGCGCCAAGTTACGCGTGTGCGTCCCGGATTCGGTTCTGCCATATCCGTTCATAGCGACAAGAATGGTGAAGGCATACCAGCAGATGAGGGCACACCAACAACTGGGGTTGTGCATGGCAAAAGAGTGCCGGGGACAAGAAGAAGAGTCGGGGGGCACCCCCAGGCGCGGATGCTGCAAGATGAGGGGGCCCCCCGATCAAGGGCCAGGGTGTCGCGGATGCCCAGCAGTGCCGGTTCACCCAACCTGTTGGCCAGTTTCGCGGGGAAAAACCGTGTGCTGGTCATCTCAGCACCTCACGATTCCGACGGCTATTACCGGCTGATGATGTCCTTGCTGAAATCCGACGTGTACTGCGAGCTGGCCGAGAGGCACGTCCAGCAGATCGTCATGTTCCACCAAGAGGGCGAGATGGGCGGCAAGGTGCGGCGGATCACCACTGAGGGCAAAGTGATGGAAGAGCCACTGGACACCACCCTCATCCCGAGACTCATGAGCTTTCTCAAACTAGAGAAAGGTACACTTTGGATTTGGTTATTACTTTTACAATGTTTTTTTTTTCTCCTATTTGCTGAAAAACTCATCTATTCACTGTTTTTGTGCGCAAATGCTGTACTTATAGTGCACTATAAAACAACCTCAGCTGGATACAAAGTGCTGTGCATAGAGCAAAAAGAATTCACACAACAATAACAAATAAACGATACATCAATAACGAAGACCATAGGAAGCATAAAAAACAGTAAAACTAAAAAAATCAAGTTGCATGCTGAGTCAAAAGATAAAGAATAAAAATGAGTTTTAAGACAAGTTTTAAAGATGGGCAGCGAGGATGCTTGCCTAACGTTCAACGGGAGGTCATTCCAAAGAGAGGGACCAATAACAGAAAAGGTTCGATCCTCTTTGAGCCTCTGTTCGGGCAGGTGCGTCGGGGCGGAGGAGTTCAGAGAGGTAAGGTTGGGCAAGGCCATTTAAAATTTTTGAAAACAAACAATAGAATCTTAAAAATACCTCTAAAATGTATAAGGAGCCAGTGAAGGGATGCCAGAATAGGATTTATGTGCTCCCTCTTATGAGTACCAGTCAAGAGGCGAGCAGCAGCATTCTGGACGAACTGGAAATGCTTCATGCGACTCCAAGCAATAAAATCATTACTTTGGCACCACCTTGTTGCATCTTAGTGTTAAGGAACTATGTCGAAGTCAGTTGAAGAGTTTCCTTTTGACAAAAATAGAACTTTACCACCATATTGTGGAATCTATAGGCAATTATAAACCTGGTGGGGGTGTCAATTACAATGGGATTTTGTAATTCATCGCAGGGCTTGTTTCCCTGTCCCCTGAGAATAGTGGGGGTTCACTCTGCCCGTTTTTCCAAATATTTCTTATTCGGACAACTTTTGACTTTCATGCCCTACATTTGGAAACAGATACTGTATCTGTACTTTCTACTTGGTACTTTGCCAATATAGGGTTGTTACATTTTCAACCTCATCAAATTAGATGGATTATTGTTCTTAAAACAACACTTAGATTAGATTCATCGAAGGCAAAATTATCTCTGAAGTATCAGAAAATGCCTCAATGCATGAGGTTGATTGAAAACTGAATTGTCTTTGATGTTGACGAAACGTATCACATTGTTCTTTGTTTGTCATTATTGCCTTTGGTGTTTCCACAAGGTTCATTAAAGTATGAAAATTGTCTTTGAAAATTACAAAAACGGGCACATTGGGTTAAATTGTCTTCAGTATTTCCAAAAATTATGCATCCGTAAATGTATGTATGCTTCATTGAAGGATGAAAGACATATCCCTTTCATCCTTCCCTTGGTGCAATCTGTTCTCGTTCTAAGCTCAACCCGAGTTTCACCATCGTGTTGTACTTTGTTGTATTCTGTAGGTAAGTTTGGGATGGTGCTGCTGAAAAAGACCCTGCAGGTAGAGGAGAGGTACCCGTACCCTGTGAGGTTGGAGGCCATGTATGAGGTCATCGACCAAGCACCAATGAGGAAACTGGAGAAAATTCGCCAAAAAGGCTTTGTCCAGAAGTGTAAAGGAGCTGGCGTTGAGGGTCAAGTGGAGGAGGGCACACTTACTGGTAAGAAGCATCAACCCAATGTCAAAGTCTTTAACTGGAACCAGATTTTGAGGCAACATGACTTACAGGATGTAATGTGTGCATGGACAGTGATCACACCTGTAGGAGGAAAACCAGCAAAGAAAATCCTGAGAAAGCCCACAACAACGACATCCGCGACAACCACGACGACGACCACTGCTCGGCCAACAACAACCCGGCCACCAACTACGACCACGACAACCAAAGCAACGACCACCACGACAACCAAAGCCACAACCACCACACGAAGAACCACCACCAAACGAACCACCACCACCACCACCACCCTGACACCAACCAAAGCCCACACCCAAACCGTGCTGCTCCCTGCCCCCAGAACAACAGAGGACCCATATTACTACAACCAAAGGGAGCATTACCCAGGCAAAACCACCCCGTCTGGAGACAACCACACAGACAAGGTGAACAAAGATCCCCACAATCACAAGCTGGTACCCGCTACAAGGAAACCGTCCAAGATCAAACCCACCAGGAAAAAGAACGAAGGGGAGAAAGTGAGTAGTATTTTGCCGTAATAAACTTCCTTCTGGTCGTTGGTCATGTTGAAGCACTGATTTCCAAAGTAGAGGACAGTACAGAGAGTAATTTCAGTTCAGTTGTATTTAACTTCAGTGCAATATATTTGCATTTATTTACAATTGTTTCTTTTCAATCATTAATTTGGGTAGTATCCATCCATCCATCTTCCGAACCGCTTGATCCTCACTAGGGTTGCGGGGGGTGCTGGAGCCTATCCCAGCCATCTCCGGGCAGTAGGCGGGGGACACCCTGAATCAGTTGCCAGCCAATCGCAGGGCACACAGAGACGAACAACCATCCGTGCTCACACTCACACCTAGGGACAATTTAGAGCGTCCAATCAGCCTGACATGCATGTTTTTGGAATGTGGGAGGAAACCGGAGCACCCGGAGAAAACCCACGCAGGCCCGGGGAGAACATGCAAACTCCACATAGGGAGGCCGGAGCTGGAATCGAACCCGGTACCTCTGCACTGTGAAGCCGACCTGCTAACCACTGGACTACCGGGCCGCCCGGGTAGTATCCAATACATTTCAATTGAATCATGATTCAATTATCATTTTTTATTTTACTATGGGGCGGCTCCGTGCCGCCCCTCATTTTACTAGTAAAATGAGGGGCGGCACGGAGCCGACATCACGACGACCACGCGCATCGTCGTGATGTCGACGCGCGTGGTTAGCGCGTCGACATCACAGTGCAGCGGTTCCGGGTTCGATTCCAGGTCCGGCCTTCCTGTGTGGAGTTTGCATGTTCTCCCCGTGCCTGCGTGGGTTTTCTCTGGGTACTCTTTTTTTTCTCCCACATTCCAAAGACATGCACGGCAGGCTGATTGGACACTCCAAATTGTCCCTAGGTGTAAGTGTGAGCACGGATGGTTGTTCGTCTCTGTGTGCCCTGCGATTGGCTGGCAACCGGTTCAGGGTGTCCCCCGTCTACTGCCCGAAGAAAGCTGGGATTGGCTCCAGCATGTCCCGCGACTCTTGTGAGGATAAAGTGGATCAGAAAATAGATGGATGGATAGATTTTACTCTGTTCAAATATTCTTTTCAGGAATAAAACCTTGATGAACACTTGGGCCTACCGCAAAACTGTATTTTAACGTATGTCATTATGGTGAATGCGTTAGAGCTAAATATTGTTTTTGATGGTATTTGGTTCAAAAGGTTCGAGAACTACTGAGTTAAAGGTCAAGGATCTGACCAAAGAAGCCAGGGTAGCTCATCTACTGTATAGGGTCTACGTCACTGTCAGTCCAGTGTTGCCCTGCAATGTTTATCGTTATTTAGCAGATTTTTTTTTTCCTGTGGATTTTTACCGTACAGACTTACTGTAATGCTGTTGCATGTGGGAAAGAAGAGCCACAGTCGCCAATAAACTTTCAAGCCATTTACTAAGCACTGGGAGAGCAGTTAAGCACAAACCTAATGAGCGCACTTCCACATATGCCCCATGTAAAAACATAAACGGCACAATATAATGTGTGTTCGTCAGACTCTTATAAAGGATGTCAGGTTATCCCAAACTCAGGTTTAGAACCAAGAATGTGTTGCGTGTCCGTTTGTATTTGGTAGCCGATTGTTTGAGTAAAATGCTTGGAACATGCAAGCTCCACACAGGAAGGCCTGCCTTGAACCCAGAATATCTGAACTGTGAGGCAGATGCCTATTGGGTTTTATATGAAACAAAATATTTATATTGAGTTGAGGAAACTGCCATTACATTCAGGACTCCTTTTTTTCTTTACTTCAGTAAGTCGACCCCAAAATCGCCGTACACCCCCTTCAAGATCTTAACAGACTTAACTCGCCCATGAATCATGTAGACATGACTGAAAACACATGACAAAATAATCTCCAAGGGTTGCGCGCATCACAATTTGGGAATCCCATATACATAGACCTGGACTATGTATAGTCAAGAGACAGAGACAGATTGCCATTCAGAAAAAGTGGATTATAGCTGTGAACTAACGAACTATATTCATGCAGATGCTGACAAACGAGTATGAGGAGAAGTACAACACCGGTAAGCCCACCGTCACGTATCCCGAGGAGGTCGACGGCTTTGCCGACATCAGTCCCACCAGGAAGGGGAAGGCCAAGCACGACAAGAAGAAGAAGAACGAAAAAGCCGCCAAGAAGGCAGAGAGGAGGGGCGGAAAGGCCGGCAAAGAAGGCAAGAGCGGAGGGAAGAAGAACGGAAAAAAGCTGTCAAAGTACCCGGAGAAGGAGGACTACCCGAAACCCACCAAAAAGCCCACCCCGTCTCCGAAGGGGTCTCTGGACTCCTTTTTGGGCTACTTTGAGAACCGAAGGCGACTTCTGGTAAGAGAAACCCTTAAACCTTGCTTACCTTCCTATTTCCAGTGTTCACGTCCAGCACACATGCCCGAGGAGATAAACCCTACTGTTAGCGTTTGCTTTAAAACCCGACGTTGCCAACATCTGGATCCAAGTAACCCAATCCGCTCCAAAAGCTTGGTCTCAATAGCTATCAGGGCGCATTCCGTCTTAGCAATGACACATCACAATATTTGTGTAATACAGAAAACAGCCAGCAAGATTAATCGTCTGTGACTGCAGCATTATCAGCTCCTTTTCCAAGAGTATGCACTGTGTAATACATCTTATATCCTTCAAGATAAGAGCCACCACTCATGTTTTTGTACTTGGCTAATCCTCTATATCCCTTGAGCTTGTACTGCAGTATATTCTAGATAATATTACCTTTCCAACCAGTGCGCTGCCACAGCCAATTAGCGTGCAGTGAGAGATCATCAGGCGTGCCAGGTCAGGGGAATCAATCAATTTCACTTCAGTGGTGCAAAAATTATTGGCCAACTACAAATTAGGAACTTTGTCCAGCAATCTACCCTACTGGCCCGAATATAAGACGGCCCTGAATATAAGATGACCCCCTCTTTTTTTTTTTCCCAAGACTGAAGTTTGAAAAAAGACTTTTTGAACACCAAATAATTTTTTATACAGAAAATAATTACAGTACATGTGAAACAAATGATTAGAACAATATATTTGAGAGAAAGAGCATGTTCGTTTGCCTCATTCAAATCTTAATATCTGAACATTTAAATATGTAAACTAAAGTGCAATCACATTCGTAAATGAATGGCCTCTGGTTTTTAAAATGTAAATTACATCATAACTTCTCCTCAGCTGCCGGTTAACCTGGCAGATGTTCGACCTACTTTTCTCCAGATTGTCGCTACGTTTCTCCATTTTCTGTTATCTCTTCTATTATTTTCTTCTCTTTTCTTTCTTGCTGCTATTTTTTATTTTTCTTCTTTGTGCTACCGCTATTTTTATTTTTATTTTTCGTGACAGGGGTTCACTTTGGCCTGGGGAGTCAAGTTCAGCATTCGCTACAATGATATCTGGCGCCATCTAGCGTCGTGAATGGGTATAATTTCTAGACTCGAATATAAGACGACCCCGACTTTTTCAGTCTTATTTCAATGCATAAAACACCGTCTTATATTCGAGCCAATACGAACTGTCAGGGACGTACATTGACAAGCAGAACAATGAAGTAGAATGTTATTCTGAATGTTCAGAACTCCTGCTTTGAGGGAAATGGCGTACTGCGTTGAATCATACTGATGTTAATGCTGATAATGCGGACGTGTGTGTCAATGTCGCTCAACTTCCCATCGTTTACGTCAGTCACATTTGTTCGTGTACAGACAGCAAACTTGAGCATGAACCACCCAACAGCACCTCAGCCAGTACACTCCACTTCGCATCAATTGTTTCAAAATGCAAGGAATCGCACACTCGACAGAAGTCTTTCCTGAACTCGTGTACAAAGTAATCAAAGATCATACATTTCTTTGAAAACTTGAGTCATTTTCATTGTTCAATCAACAACGACACTTATCCTTAATGTGGCAGATTAGTTTGTCCGTGTTTGATTTTTAAGGTTCAAGTGTAGCTGTCAGCTATGTGCAGCTGTGTGCAAAGAGACTGTGTGTCTCTGTTTTGCAGCCACCATAGATTGTTATCACATAGGCAGGCTGGGAAAATATAGCCCATCCTCCACTTGCAGGTTAATGTAAACACCAACTCCGCAGTGAGTGACCTCTACGTATGAACCCAACCTAACCCCCCCTTCTTCTTCCTATCCTCCCAACCCCCCACCCCACCCCTCCACAGCTGGTGACATCACCCAGCGAGGAGAACAAGATGTATGCCCAGCAAAGGGACGAGTACTTGGAATCTGTGTGCGAGATGGCCATCCGGAAAGTTTCCATCATCACCATCTTTGGCTCACTCATCAACTCCACCATGAAAATCGACCACTACCAGTTGGGTAAGGAGCGCACACGTGCGTCACATTCGGCCAAACTATGCACAAAAGTCTTCCCACGACTTTTTTTTATGGGGGGGGGGGGGGGGGCTACAGCCAGCGGGTGCGTGCTGTTGCTGAGTCATACGCCCACTCAGCAAATGTTTTCCAGACTTCTAGTCAACGTGTGGGTTGAGATTGCAACTTTGCTAACACTCCACCGCACTGCACTTCACCCTGCACTCTCCGAGGTTTTGAAGGACTTCATTCAAACCTCTCGCAAATGTGAAACAACTTATAAACCATTGCGGTCCAATAAAAATCATTTATTGCCGAGCACCATGTCTTTTTATTGGAAACACGACAAAATGGAATGAATATTCAAAGATGAGAACAGTTGGAGATCGCAATGTCTGGGTTACTTTGCAACAAAGTCAACTTATTTGGGTGCGAGAGGTAACCTTGTTCTGATCCGGTAACAAATCAATTGAAGAATTGATCAGCTTTTGAATCTCATCTTTGTTTTCTACAAAATCAATGTGAATGAAATACATTTTGTGGGTTGTTGAAGCATTTCCCAAGGAGGAATTGATTTACTTTTTGATCTCGAACAATTTTTCAACACTTAAAATCTGGAAGCATGAAAAGGCTATTTGGGGTGCGGCTTTGATTTTACCAGAGATTACAGCAAATGCTTTGAGTTTCGCTTCCGTGTAAATCGATTACTCATGGTTCCAAAATCTAAACTCTGCAACATGCGCATGAATTCTGTCTTCTGTATTACCCAAAACAAAGCCTTTATTTTGGATCTTGATCTGAACCCCTTTTTTTTTAACACGGATAAAGACAAATCAATGACTTTGGATTATGATCCAAATCCATATCTAAAATTTTACCTGAAAAAGTTACAAACTGAGTTCACCTAAATCTGGAAGCTTCAGTGTACCACAACAACCTAAATAATGTGTTACTAAATAAAGACAAATTGAGATACGTTTAACCCTGATCTGGATCCACATTGCGAATTTTGAAACACTGGAGGCAAACAAACTGTACCTCGCTTGCCTGTAACAAAGCCTCCGACAGTAAACGCTTTTCACAGTTGTGCAGTGGGCGTCATTTCTTACATTTCCAGACATTCTTAGGTTAGTGTGTGACTCTGTAAAACTTTATGAGTCCGCATGTCCCACCACAAGACAAGGTTTCATCTGCATGGAATTTTGGGCTGAAAACTGGAAGGTGATGTCACCTGTCCGTGGCACATGCTGTTTTTTCCACTTTCAAAAAAAAATATGTGTGTGTGTGTGTGTGTGTTTGTACAAACAAATGCTTCTTTTTGTGCCTCCACTCCCTGTTGGATTAAGATGACCTCACTGTCTACGGTTTTGTTTGTAGAAGATACAATGTTTCAATGAAGATTTTGTCTTGTTTGAAATTTCGAACCAAATCACTAACAATGGATCGTTTCCCTGCGACACACTTGATGGTCTCTCGCAACCACGCTCATGTGAAGTTGTACAGTGGTTGGGAATCACTGGCCCAAACGCACACGTTTCTGAGCAGATGACACACTGTCAAACTGTGCCTGACCAACACATCTGCACAAACTGTATAAGCTGTCAATTATCTAATTAACTTGAGCAAATCTTCCACTTTTTGGACATTGGATATTTTTTGCATTTTCATAGGTCAAAGCTAATAAATGACCCATACTGGTTTCGTCAAATCAAGTAAATGCACTTTATTTAGGTTATCTTAAATTTTCCTAGTTCCAGTTGATTCCAAGTTCAATTCCTAGCCTTTAAATCAAATGAGAATTGTACGAAATGATCTTCAGTTAGATGTACTTTTGCCTCTGAATGTCTGCGAGTTGACTCATTTGGTTTGCCTTTGACCATCACCTCTTGGTGGGAGGGAGGGATGATTAAAAGCTTTAACGTCTCCAAACGGCAGCAACTTAGAGTCAACTCCAAAGTCACATCCCGCCTCGCCAAGCGGTCGGGGAGTCAAAGCAGCTCTTTGTTGAATTTGTCCCTGATTGACTCTGCTGCTGTCCATCAAATATTTACTTCCCTTCGCGTTCACTCGAGAAACTAGTGACTTTCTTCTTCTTCAGAGAACGACAAGCCGATGAAAGGACTTCGTCAGGAGGACCTCGTGAACCAGGATCTGATCACCGAGTTGAGGAAGGAGTTCAGCATGATCTACGATGACTTCCACATGGTCCTCACTGACACAGACATGAGAGTCAAGGTGAGCTGCTTGGACCAACATGCCATCACAACCCAAAATACCGCTATTGTCCACTGACCACGCCCAAGTTCACTTGGCAGACTGACTCTTTGAAGCACAGTCAAGTTAAGTCAAGTCAACTGTATATATAGAGCACTTTCAAACAGCCATCGCTGCATACAAAGTGCTGTACATGGAGCAATTTAACATATACAATAAACAGTAAAACAAAGAATTCCAGAATTCCACTCACTGAAATAAGGCACCCACTGCAACTTTAAATTGGAAAAAAAAATGGCAAGTCATGCAACCCTTACCAAACACGCATGCTTGTGGAATGTGGAAAGAAGTAACAGCATCCGTACCCAGCATGCACAGGGAGTAACATACTATATAAATTACACCTGGCCGAAGAACTTCGAACTCCCAACCTCAGAACTCCGTGACAAACGCGCTAAACAATATTTCACGGTGCTGCCCTCTGGATAGAGCACAGAAAAGCAATAAAATCAATGAACATAGAAAAAGACAAATTGGCAGATAAACAAGACAAGCCCAATAAAAATCACATAAACACAAATATGCAAAAGCAATGTTTTGGAAAGCCTCCATTCTATCAGGATTTTCAAAAAAGTGCTTCCGACACCAGTGTTTTTGTCAAAGTCAATCACTATCCCCTCACAGCAATATGAAAATCAACAAATGAATCCAGTGGAAGTAAGTGACATACAAAGTTAACAGGCCCCAAAAATGTTTTCCTCACCCACACGAAAATACTTTATCACCTTGATCTGCATTTTTTTTTAAATAACAAAAAAAAAAAACACCCTCGTTTTTGTGGACAAAAGGTAGGGGGTGGGGGTAAGGATTCATTTTCTCTGTCGGGTTCTCTCAGTCATACTTTATAGCCAAAAGATGCTTCTGTCCATTACAGCTGTTCATTGATTCAGCTGCTTTGTACCAATGCTAAAACTATCACGTGATTAATGCTAGTCCCTTTTTGAGCCATCCATGATCATGTCCTTTGAACCCTTTCAAGCACAGCCGTCACTACAGTGGACAACTTTTTTATTTGTTGTTATTTCTTTATTTATTCATGAATCATCATTAATCAACACAACAGTGTAAATGCGCCGGACTTAGCATAAATGCTAGTTTTCTTCCATCGTCCCAAGGCAGGTTTCTTAACAAAAACAGTTAATATAAAATAATATACACAACACATACCATAAAAGACGGTTATCAGGTTACAGTTTATCATTATTTGTGCATGAAAGGGTTAAGGACATAGTTTGTCTTTTTTCTTCTTCTGATGTTAATCCTCTATTTAAACTCTTGCCACCCATCCATCCTTCTCACAGCATAATATCCAGACGCTGTCAAAACACCACCTCGATGAAAACACGGTTAATTCACACGACACAACATTTGCTCGGCGGCTACTTGTATACTGTACATGTGCGCACTCGCCAGGAAACAAAAATGTCAGCGGGTTGTTTTTGGACGTGTGCATCAAAGAGGCTAGTGTTCGCTCGCTCTGCTGACAGCGGCGTCTGTGGACCTGCGAGGATGTGGGTGGGTGGGTGTGAATAGTCGATCGGGAGTGCAGATGGATTCACCCTAGCCTGAGAAATCAACATTGGATGTGGTTTAGAAGCGTTGGATACAACGCTCAGCATTCCGGGTGTTGCTTCCCAAAAGTGAGGATCAAGAATGTCGGATATGTGGAAGGCCACACCACAATGATAGGGGAAATACGCAAAAAATATAAATAAAAAAAATCACTGGAAACAATTTCTTTTGCTTTTTGGAATCAGTTCACTCACCAGCCATGTCCATACTTTTTCTCAAACCGCTTATCCTGTTCAAATTCATGCAGGGGAGACCTCAGAATGGGGCTTGAGTTGGATTTCTTTCCATGCCAAGTTAGCTGCATGAACCACTACATTACTAAGAGAATTTTTACTCTACCCTTGAGTTCATTTGAAAGGCTAGACACGACAACCAGGACTGGTCGTAGTATAATCACAGGATGTGAATGGGGTTTTGTATGAATCACTTCACCAGAGGCTCTCAAACATTTTGGGTTCAGAGACACCTTACCAATTAACACACCAATTAACACGTGCACCCCTCAATGCCATTTTTTAACAGTTCACCCTTAACCATGATTTGTTCCTTAGAAAGGAACTAGAATGAATTAATTATGGAATTAAATTAAGCTTGCAACACAGTTAGCACATCCACCTCAAAATTCTGAGTTCAAATACAGGCTCGGCCTTCCTGCGTGGAGTTTACATGTTGTTCCCGTGACTGCGTGGGTTGCTACGAGTACTCCTGTTTCCTCCCACATTTCAAAAACATGCATGGTGGGTTAATTGAAGACTCTTAATCGTCCCTGGGTGCGATCGTGAGTGTGAATGATTGTTGTCTTGCGATTGGCTGGCAATCAGTTGAGGGTGTACCCTGCCTCTCACACAAAGTTACTTGGGACAGACTGCAGCACGACCCATGTGAGAATAAGCAAAAGAGAGAATGATTTTGAGAGATGGATTTGCACTACTTCCACTAAAAACAGGGCGACAACATTAGTTGTGTTTACAAAAACACAGTATTGCCACCTTCGTGTTATGGTTGACATACAATAAGTATCCCCTGTACAACTCCACTTCAGAAAAGAGCGTGAGAGAGCAAGAAAGGGCATGTACATGCACGGATGGCAGATTTATGTGGTATGTCACAATCAAATCCAGACTTTTTAATTGGCCCAAAGCTCAAGTAGGGAGCTACTCTATGTGGACCACTTCACTGTTTGTGGGGTGGGATATGATATGCCATCTGATTTTTGTTTATGTATGGAGCAAAGTAAGTGTTGTCTCATATGTAGTGTATTAATTGTCCCCGACCCCCCTCATGCACGGATGCTTTTTGGGGGGGGGGGGGGGGTGGAGGGGGGGCGAAGCTCTTTGAAAGGATGAGGACGATTATTTCATGAATAACGATGGAGGGACGATGACAAAAGGGGTACCCAGGTTGTGAACGGAGGACGGATGGGCAAAATAGGCTCAAGTGCCCATCTCTGGGATGGGGCCGTCCACCACTCAGCTTGCAGTATGTGAACCACTACACTACTACTGGGATTTTCGATCACAGCCTTGTCAGGTTGAAAGATGTTCGCCGGTAAATTGGTGTTTGTGAATTAGGGAACTGAGTGGCAATCGATCCCTTCTCATCTGTCTCAGTCAACAATGCCAACCACACTACTACCAATAGCCCATTTCCACAAGCTTAATAATTTACTTACTAAGTGGCTGTCACAACTCAACAACTTCATTGGAAGAGCACGATTGATCAATCAATATCTCGATTTCTTTTGCCAGCAATCCTACGAGGTTCCCATTGCCATGAAGGCCGTGTTCAACTACATCGACACATTCTCCTCCCGCATTCGAGAGATGGAGCAGCAGAAGCGAGATGGCATCGTTTGCAAGAAAGAGGACAAGCCCAGATCGTTGGAGAACTTCCTCTCGAGGTCAGAACTCAAGAGTGGATCTTACATGTTTCTGTCCCTGCTTGGGTGGTCCCAGGAGCCTGTTTCCTCTTTTCAAGAGTCCGAGCCTGCACTCCGCAATGAACTCAACCACAATTTACAGTGTTTAAAACCCTCAATTGGCAGACAGGGACAGCCTGTTTGTGTTCTACAAATTTAAAGTCAATTAAATTACAACTATCTCCGTAACAGTAAATTATTGAGGATATACATTTTCCTCAATGTCTTTGATGGCGAGGGAGACTTGAACTCCCAAGCGGGTTTCGTCTGGTATTTCGGGCAATGGTCAACCAAAGTAATTGTGCACTAGTGCGGAGTACGCAGCATGACATCAGCCCCTAAATTTGTCGTGACCTTAGGTTCCGCTGGAGGCGACGTCTCTTCATCATCTCCACCCCCAACGACGAGGAGTGGGCCTATCAGCAGCAGCTTTATGGCCTGGGCAGTCAGGCCTGCAACCTGGGTGAGTAGCCCTACAATCGATGGAATACTAGCGGCTGATACATCTGCTTTGAGGAGCGTTTTCTCTTTGAGGAGCGGCACTTCTTGCACTTGACTTGATAAAGCTTGTCAAACAGGCCAAAGATGGCTAGCATTAACACTAACAATTTATGGCCAAAGTGGGGAGGGAAAAAAAATGAAGCCCACCACAATAGGACAAAGGCCCCATTTTCACCAAACGCTACAACCCAGTTGAGTTCACCACGGCTCGGTAAATCCTTCTCAGCCGTGTTGCTGCGCAGTGGGGGTGACTTCAAACCAGACCACATGTGTCACAAAATAATTACAGAAAAGAAATGTGACAGTGTCTCTGAAACAACAAAAGCTGCTTTGAATCCTCCTTCCATCCTAATCCGAAGTACAGTTGTACTTTTTATTGCGTTACAAGCTCTCGTGCGCTTTTTGTTTGCACGCCGCGAGCCAACATTTTTCTTTTTTTACAAGCAAGCTTCAGATACACCGATGCTCGAGTTAAGTGGACAGGCAGCGGATGATGTATATTGTCCGAACAAAAATATAAATGCAACTCTTGTTTTTATCCTTAGACAGCTGGCCAAAGTAAAACCTCTCCTCTCTCATGAACACTTTGAGACAGTAATTCATGCCTTCGTCACATCCCGGCTCGATTACTGCATTGCCCTTTACTTTGGAGTCAGCCAGTCCTCCATTAAGCGCCTCCAGCTGGTCCAAAATGCCGCTGCTCGCCTCTTGACTGGTACTCGTAAGAGGGAGCACATAACTCCCATTCTTCACTGGCTCCCCATACATTTTAGAGTTATTTTCAAGATCCTATTATTTGTTTTCAAATCTCTAAATGACCTCGCGCCACCTTACCTCTCTGAGCTCATCCGCCCCTACACACCTGCCTGGCGCCTCAGGTCTGCGGACCAGACATTATTGGAGGTACCGAGAAATAAACTGAGGCTCAGAGCGGGATTTTTCTGTTACTGGTCCCTCTCTCTGGAATGACCTCCCACTGAACATTCGGCAAGCCTCTTCGCTGCCCATCTTTAAAACCCTCCTCAAAACTCACTTGTATTCTTTGGCATTTGACTCAGCATGACTCAGATTTGTTCTTGGTTTTGCTGTTCGGTGCTTTCTACCATCTTTGTTACCGATTTGTTGCTTTACTGTTGCATATGTTAGTTGTTGAGTTGAGTTATCCCATTTTTCCATTTGATGAACTCAAAGATCACTATTCTGAGATTCAAAACGTTAAGATACATCGAGCCACCTCTGCTACCTACTTGTAGTTTCTTATTCCATTCAATTGTAGCAATGGTTTTGGAGGGCTGAGAATGTTCCCAACACCCCACACACCAAATGAAAAAGAGCAGAAGCACCTTAAATCCATTAATGTGCTTTTTTTTTTTTTTTAATTTTCAAAAATCTATTCCTTTCATTTCATAGTATTTCTCTTGGCTGCATTGATTCCAGTAGTATGTGGCCAATAATTTGTTTTCATCCAGACCGATTCCAGGTAGGTGTAACCATGCTAGTCGAAGCTGCCCAGGACCTTGAGACTCAGTAGTCCTGGCCAAAGTACACCAGTACAGTATAGGGACTGTTGCTTCAACCAATCAGTTGTAAAGTTCACCTCAAAGGGCCAGCTAGCTGGCCAACAATAACGGTCGGCATTTTCTCGCCCTTTGATTGGTTGGTCGGGGGCAAGCCAAATTTGACTTGCAAAACATTTCTGTCGTGATCTGTACAAAATTAATAAAAGAGTATAATTGTAAGGATCTCTGGCACAATTGAGTGCTGTTATTTAGCATTTTTGTAAAATATTGACACTTTCTAACAACGCGATCATGGTGGTAAGAGACGATTAGGTTAGAAAGTCCCTACTGAAGACATAAAATGGCTTTTTTGCTTGTTTTATTCCATACACACAATTCCGTCCTTTGTACTATGGAAAGTGCTCATTTTTTTCATCCAATCAGCGACTCCAACGCCATTGAACTCAAGAGTGCGACTGCAACTGACACCCAAACCAAGGTCGAGCGCCCAGGTGTCAAACTCAAGGCCCGGGGGGCCAGATCCGGGCCGCCATGTTATTTTATTTGGCTCACGAAAGAAAATCACACGTGTCAACTTGCATGAACTTGCTAAAATCGATACCGAAATGCCAAATTGTCATGTATCATAAATAACGTTTAGATTTTGCATATAGTACATGTAGAATAGGATGACCTTATGTAATATGGATTTGAATTCAATTGGATTGGATTTTGTGGTTTGTCACATACAGTATACTCCTACAAAGTTTATACTGTCGTTACAAAATATTTAGTACGCCCAGACTCATCCAGCACCATGTTGCTAGATCTTTTTGAACAGTTGTATCACATAGGATAGGCAGTCTTGACCCAGTGAATAACTGCGGATTCTTTAGTGTGATGCAATATATTCTAACCCCGTGGCTCCTTTGAGATGGACATCCTTTAAAATGCATGAATATATTGTTGATAATAATCCTAAATGCTTATTTAGTAAATCCTAGACAAAACATGGCAGCTTTTAATGTCGGATGTGGTCGCTGGAGAAAAAAATAAATAAATAATGTTTTTAAAAAATGAGTCTTATCAGTATGTTGCGATGTTCTGTAAGGACTTCATATTGTTCTTGGCTGGGGTTCAAGACTGCTCCACTCCCTTCTTTTTCCAAACAAAGACCTATCCTGCTGATGAGGCTAAAGAAAAAAAAAAGTTTCGTCTTGATATTCAGCACTTCGCCACAGTTCTAAAACAGCATCGAATGTGATTTTTTTTTCTTGTCTCGGATGAAAAAAAGCTCCTTGGCCACATTCCGCACAATCCTCGGACACCAGCACCACCTTCTCCTTTTACCGAGCAACCGCTTAGGAAGATTCCCATAATCAACAGCCACAATGAGGCTATTGCGGATACTGTACTGCAAATTGTTATAAGATGTGTGCTTTTCTTTTAATGGGCGTTGTATGTTTTTTTTTCCTTTTTGAAGGTTTGAGGCACATCTCCATTCTAAAGCTGGTTGGGACAGAGCTGTCGGACATGGGCGGAGTTTTGGAACTTTATCCTTTTAATGGTAAGGACCTGGAAAAAATGAGAAATACCGTGTGAACACCAACACCTCTTTCCGCCTTGGATCGGATATACACTACTCCCAAAAAGTTTAGAGAAATTGGGCTTTTGGGTGTGATTTAAGAAATAATCTAAAATGCCCAAGTCTCTTTACCGGTGGATTTCATTTGACCATCTCTCAACATTTTTAACTGGTCAACCTTTCAGTGCTTTTTGCTCGACTTCCTGTTCTGTAATCTTGAGCCGAGGGCAAAATTGACCATAGGTGCTTCATCCACGAATCGACCAATTGAGCGGTGTTTTAAACAGCTGAAACATCATGCTGCTCACATTTCGATATCATTGGGATCAAGGTGACACTTACTATAACAATTGAGAAAAACTACCTCACTGTTGTGAGGTTTTGAACAGGATGTTGTCAGAGTACCGTATTTTCCGCATTATAAGGCGCTTCGCAGTATAAGGTCAATAAAATAGGCCTTCAATGAATGGCCTATTTTAAAACTGTTTTCATATATAGGGCGCACCACATTGACTAGTGGCTGCGGTTGTGTCACGCATCCACAAGATGGAGCTACTCTGCAGAGAATACAATACAACCCAGCTGTATTTACATAGAGCTTTCACAACCGCTGCAGCTATAACAAAGCGCTTTACAGAACACTTAAAATACTACATGCGAGAAATCAGAATAATGATCCATGTATAAGGCATATCGGATTATAAGGCGCACTGTCAGCTTTTGAGAAAAATGAATGTTTTTAGGTGCGCCTTATAATGTGGAATATACGGTAAATGGCCACTGAACAGAGTGTCATCAGCAGCTTTCAACAGAACGACAGTACTCAGAGAGACTTGACGAGTCACAGAAAGGCAGAGAAGTGAGTGGATGTTGTTGGAAATGTACTGATAGATTCAGGGTTCAAAAACCTGCTGTGAATTTTGTTATTGTTGCACTTCTAAATATCTGTTTTCTTGATACATCCTGTGGCTGTGTGAAAATAATGGCCAAATTCCACTCAGCCGGATGTTTTTTTGTTGTTTTTGTTTTTCCAATCCAGGAGCTACATCTGTTACAGCTGCACTTAGACAAATGCAGTGTTGAATCAATTCTTAGTTGAAAACAGCGTGGGGCGGGATGCTTCCCAGAAAGGTGCCTGACTTTCTAGAACAGCTTTTCTCCATCAAGACGTACTTGCACCACATTCCCCAGTTTTTTTTAATCATCTCCGCTCAACGGTTCTCCAAACAGAAACGCCTCAAATGTTGTTACCACTTCAGTTGCTGCAATTCACTGCATAAAGCTTGCGTGCATCACACGCCATTAAATAAAGGTCATTCCATGAAGTGGACAATAATTTAGGCACCAACATTTTGGGGAAAAGGGACCATCTATTTATTTATTTATTTATTATGTTTTTAATTATGTATAATTTGAATAGACCAGTTTTGATCAACAGTACACTTGCCATTAGATATTTTATTTGTCACATCACACATTTTGCTGTGTCGGGTACAATCTGTTTCAGATAATCAGGCACCTGAAAACCCCCCCTATTTTAAAAATATTAATAAAGTCTGATTAAATGTTGTCATATTTGATTTGAAAAACGTATTTTCTGATAAGATGAGCAACAGGGTTACGTTGGTTTGAGTGACACACTCCATTATGGATGAAAACTTGGTCTACCATTGTCATTAGATGGAATTTCTGCTGAGTCATGTCAGCTCAGCTTTTCTTATTCTCTTTCCCTTGAGTTGCGTGTATGCGACCATTTCTGAGTTTAGTTACAACTGACCAAACCAAATATCAACAAAATCATTCCACATAAACCTGATTCGAAACGTATTTCATCTGTTGTATCTGATGCGTAAATTGCTCATCAAGAGGGAGGCACAACATTAAGAAACCATTACGGGTGCTGAGAACCAAATGGTCTTATGATTTACATTTACAAAATCCCTCTGACTACAGCAACCGTTACATTTTGTCAGATGATAACTAACACAAAATGTATGTTTCTGAATTTGGTGAGTGGATGATTTGTCATTTCATTTGGCGACAGAAAATGTCCACCAATTCTGCAGTGACCCACCTAATTTCTACGGTTGCGTCCCTTCCAGGGAGTGCGACTGTGGAGCGCGAGGGCCTGTCAGCCACCCTTGTCAAGGACATGAGGAACTACTTCCAGATCAGTCCAGAGTACTTTTCCATGCTGCTGGTGGGTAAGGACGGCAACGTCAAGTCCTGGTACCCCTCGCCCATGTGGTCCATGGCCATCATCTACGACCTAGTGGACTCCATGCAGCTGCGCCGGCAAGAAATGGCCATCCAGCAGTCGTTGGGAATGCGCTGCCCCGAGGACGAGTACGGCGGATACGGCTACCACCAGCACGGCTATCAGGACGGTTATCACCGGGGCTACGGTTACTAGCGGCTTTCTTGATGAGTGGGTGGATGCGAGACACGCACAAGCTAATGCTGCTTCTGTTTGAAGTTGGCGGCCCTCTAATTTTGCCTCCCTGACCGAGCAGATGAGGTCATCGGGTAATTTTGTAGCACTAAGTGGAGGCTTTAAAATGATAGCTTTCACCTAGCCACTTCCTCCAAATATAGCTCTGTTTGGCGCCACTTCATGCTAATTTGCGGGAGGCTCTATCTAATCGCAGCCAATAAAAGCATAAATGGGCCTGAAGGGAGATGTATTCTAGACTCCAATTAACACATTTCATATTATCAACTTTGAAACATATCAAATCCTGCTCACATATTGTCATACATGTATTTATTGGACTTTTGTTGCATTCCCCATTGTTGCAGGTTTTTAGCTGCAGCATGATTGCTTTTTTGGGCTGCATTTTATTATTTAAACTTATGTGCCTTACAATAAATTCCTTTTTCTTGGATTTTACTGCCTGGTTTTTATGTTTATATATTTTTTTGCTTGACACGCAAGTGAAATATGACTAACATTAAATATTTCAGATTGGCCTTTTATGCGAATATGGTATAACTGCCTGGTTTTTATGTTTATATATTTTTTTGCTTGACACGCAAGTGAAATATGACTAACATTAAATATTTCAGATTGGCCTTTTATGCGAATATCCATCCATCCATCCATTTTCTGATCCACTTATCCTCACAAGGGTCGCGGGGGGGGGGGGGGGGGGGGGGGGGGTGCTGGAGCCTATCCCAGCTGTCTTCAGGCAAGTTTTTGGAATGTGGGAGGAAACTGGAGTACCTGGAGAAAACCCACGCAGGCCCGGGGAGAACATGCAAACGCCACACAGGAAGGCTGGAGCTGGAATTGAACCTCTGCATTGTGAGGTTGGCCCGCTAACCACTGGATCACCGGTCCGCGCTATGTGAATATGTTTGTAATTTACTAAATAATACATTCAAGAAAGATGAAAACAATAAAAATACAGAATCCAATTTGATCATTTTAAATGACCAAAAATAAAATGGTGGATTTGAGTACTGTAAATTGTCCAAATGTGTGAATATAGGATCAATACAACTAAAAATACAATAATATATAAAATGACAGGCAGCAAGGTGGGATAGTGGTAAGGATGGCTACAATGTAGGCACAATGGATGCATGAATGAAATCATCGCGCGCTCTCGCTCTCTATATATATTTATGTATTTTTTTTCTTTTTAAAAAAAAGACGGTGGATTAAATGTTGCATTGCCACCATTAAGTGGCCATAAAAAATTATTGAAAATTTTAAAAATACATAAAACTATAATTTAATTAAGAATTATTAAAAGTACCCCGAAAAAACATAAAATGTTTTAAATAGTATAATAAATACTGTAATAATGTACAATAAAATACTAATTAAGTACACGCGCACAAGTCTATATAAATGGCTTTTAGTATTGTGAGGAGAAAAATAACTTTTCAATCTGGTTCTTAAACTGGATGTTGACTATGCGGGTGGCTTCAGCCTGTGAGCATATATCCAAAAAGATAATTGAAAAACGTGTTGGGAAATAAAATCTCAACCGATCACTCTGTTTCATCCCGTTTTCCATTGTTTTGTCTGCCCCCTTTCCTCATCACATTCCAACACGAGTGAAGGGCGTGCTGTTTATTGTCAAGCTCACATGGCCCAGTTTATAAATACTCACAATGTGACCAAAGAAAGGAAGTCCTTGTGCTTTTCAAGAGTCCAATTTAGGAGGTCTAACAAGTCTTCCAAGTCCCATGAATACTGTCCATCCTCATATCCTGACAAACGGTTTTGCCACTGAAACTCAGACAAATCTTCCTCCGGCAACAGAAGAGAGAAAAAAAATACCCACATGGTTTCCAAAGGAGGAAAAAAAAAATACAGTAGCAAGACTTATTCCCAACACGCACAAACTGAAAGCGTGTGTTGAGGTTTGACCACAGAAAAAACAAACGCCCCAAACGCCTCAATCTTATGCGTTTCAGACACACCAACGACGTCGTTAGGCCACGTTTTCCAGCAGCAAAAAATAATAATCATAAAATAAACCTTGCAAACAGCATGTGCATGGACAATGTGCCTCCTTTGTGAACACTGCAAGCAGTCTGCGTCTCTGTATTACAAAGACGAGTCTTCAGAGTCGCTGTCTGTATTGGCCTTGGTCAGCAGCTCCAGCTCTTCGCCATCCTAAAATACATCAGAGAAGGTCAGACACCACTAAACAAACTACCTAAAATGGTAGATGAACTATTCCATTTTGTGGAGGGAAAATAACATGAATAATAAAGATTATTTATCCCATTACTAGTACGCCTACTACTCCGACCACCACCACTAATAATAATAATATTAAGTCAGAAAAATGAAATCGACAAGATCTAATAGATATTTAATACATCACTGACACAGCCAAAAGTATATTTCCCATCAATAACATTGTCATATGGAATTATGCAACAGGCCAGAAATCATTGACATTATCAATAAAAATATATTTAAAAGTATTAATACAATAATTAATTAAGGATATAGAGTAATTTTCCCATCTCATCGATTATAGTAGATAACGGTAATTAAAATGTAAAAATCAAAATGTCGAATATTACAATTTATACCGGACAATGGCCACAACATCCGTGAATAAAACATTTTTTAAAAATATGGATTGTGATAGGAGATAATTAAGATTAGAAAAGTTGCATTTGGGCAATGACCACAAAATCAATTACATCATGCATTTAATGAAATATGTAAACTAATATAAATACAAATAAAGCAAAACTAATAACATTCACATATTACAACTTAAAGATAATTCATACGTCATTAATATTTCTGAAATTAAGAATAAAGATTGAATTATTGCAATTTAAAAAAGTCCACGACTGTACTCAATTTTGCACCCAGGGACATGTAAAATCAGTTTTGTACATTTAATTAATAAAAGTCAAAAATTTGCACACAGAAAAATGATGCATAACAATTACAACCGATTAGATGACACTGGTCAAAAAGAAATTCTAATCAGAGATGGCCTTGTGTATCCTTTAACATATTTTTGACATTGATTTAAAAAATGTCTTTACCTTTTCCAACCACATCAGGTTTTTGAGATTTTTTGATTTATTGTTTTTAAGTTTGACCTATAAAAGCTTGCACCATACGGACTTTAGGATGCGTTGGAATTTAGAGATTTGACGTTTCCGAAAAAAAAAAAAGATCCATTTGTTGCTGAACCTAACTCTTAATCAAAAATATTACTATTAGTGTTGTTTTTGCAGAGAAAAAAAAGAGGGCAGATCTGGAATAAGCTTAAAAAAAAATTTAAGAAAAGTTTGCTTGCATATCTGATTAAAAATGGGGGGGTTCAAAATCTCCACAATTAACATTTGCGGCAATAGCCACAAGATCCACAAAGGTTAAGTAAAAATACACATTTCGCAATAATACTGATGCACCGTAGCACCATTTAGAACGTGTCAACAGCATTCACTCAATAACAGCACCAGTGAAGGAAAAAACCCCAAAAACAAATGCATCATTCCTCCATGAAAGACAAATCAAGGCTGTCGGGACAAAGTGGCAACAGGGAACTTGGCGTGTGCATGCGTGTGTGCCCTTACCCCTCTGGACCTCTTTAACACCTCGCCGTTGATGACCCGCAGCTTTTCCTGCTGCAGGCTGTACTCCAGGTCCCGGGGCCGGCTGGCGTTATAGATAAAGATGACCAGCAGCACCACGGGGGCCTGCAGGAAGAAGTCCAGAGAAGGCCGGAAGTCGAACAGGAAGAGCGAGAGGGCGGTCACCAAGACGGTGGTGATCTGGCTCGTCAGCACGTGGAACATGTTGTCTCGGAATTTCAAAATGAAGGCCACAGAGAGGCCCAGGGTCGCTGGTGGAAAGGAAGTGTCAAGTTGAAGATTAGAGTTTCAAAGCTACCAGCTGACCTTAACATAACAAGTCAGACATAGAACAAGTTTTGTTCTAGCCTACGGCTTTAATGGCTGATTTCATTCGGGTCTATCAAAATGCAGTTGCCTTGAAATACCAGTGACCGAACTTTCGAGTGTGTCGAGATACAAGCTTTCGTTTGGTTGAATTTTTGCTTTGGTTTGCGAGTAAAGAATGTGCGTTTACAAATGAGCAGTTTGGGAGATAATGACCAATTCTTCTAAAAAGGAGACTTTGAGACGTTTCATGCCACTGCTGGTTGAAGCGTACTGTCAAGCTAAACATAAAATAACGAGAATTACACATTGTTTATTAAAAACACCCACATTGATTATAGGAAAGTCTGTGAAACTGTCCCAGTGGCCAAGTCACATAAATAAAAGAAGGAGCACTAATTAATGATGCACAAATTATTTTCCTGCGATTGGTTGGCAACCTGTTCAGGGTGTCCCCCGCCTACTGCCCAAAGACAACTTGGATAGGCTCCAGCACGCCCGCGACCCTTGTGAGGATAAACGGATTTGAAAAATGGATGGATGGATAAATTCTTTTCATTCAATCTGATAATCGTCTTATGTTTGTATTAAACAATATGATAGAGTGCTATTTTCCTGATTGAAAACACATGGCAACAATTTTTACTGGGGTTTTGGGGGAGGCTGGAACGGATTAATGGCATTTCCCTTCATTTAAAAGTCGAAAGATGATATCAGAGTTGCTTGAGTTACAAGCGTGGAATGAATAATATCAACATGAAAAATAAATCCATCCATCCAGTTTTCATTGACACAAAGATATTCATTTATTTAATATGTTTAGTTCTGTAGTTTGCACTGGTGTACAATGCATTACAAGAACTTTATCCGATCTATAATGTAATTATAATAAGGTTTAAAATATTCTTTCCTGCAGCTAAATAAGTCCGGCACACGGAATAAGAAATCATTTTGCGCCACTCCCAACTCTCCGCTGCCCCAAATAAAACAACAAAAAATTTGACTGACTACTTGAACCATATGAGACAGAAAAATAACATTTGATAAAATCAATTTTGAATTTATTAATAAATTCAAATTGATCAGCAGCATTTACTCAGGAAGACAATACTGTATCTGACAAACCTTTAACCTACAAAACAAACACAAACCAAAAAAATGTATGCAGATTTTTTTGGGGTGTGTTTTTGCATTTCGCATCTCAGCCCGGGACAGAGAGAGACTGGACTGACTGGTCAGGAGGGCCAGCTCTGTCCTGGGCTGCTCCATGGACACTCTGGAGGAGGTGAGCAACAGGAGGATGCTAGCTAAGATAACAGCTATGATGGAGAGACCCTCCCACACTTCATGCCACCCTGACAGCACTAGGCAGCTTCTTCAGCCAGAGACTGATACACCCACGCTGCCAAGAAGGCGAAGTACCGCCGCTCGTTCCTGCCGACGGCTGCTGTCAGGCCATTGAATAGACGGACCTGAAAACCTGGACTCACCCCCACTCACCCATTTTTAATATGCGTATATTTATATTCATCCATCCATTTTCCGAACCGCTTGATCCTCACTAGGGTCGCGGGGGGTGCTGGAGCCCATCCCAGCCGTCTTCGGGCAGTAGGCGGGGGACACCCTGAATCAGTTGCCAGCCAATCGCAGTATATTTATATTTTATATTTATATTTAGTTATACACTTTTTGTCTTCTACTTTCTCCCTTTGATAATTTTGCGAATGTAAATGGGGAATTTCTCAATTGTCAGACAAATAAAGTGTTATTATCTTTGTAATCAAAATGAGTAGGTTAGGATTAACGACTCCAATGAACATGTTTTGCAGTGCACAGCTTTTGGAAGCGAGGTCGGAACCACGATCTGACAACCCTCAGCTCCTATGTGGCGCTACAACTCCCTGTGTGCGCGACACTGCCATCTACTGTGTGGCAAAAGCGCAATGACACTTACGGAGTAGGGCAAATACAAAAACAAAAAATCAAAATGTCTACTTTCGAGTTTAGTTTAAGACATCTAGTTCATCTTTTAAGATCACAAAGAAGATGTCGGTCTTTGACATGTGTGTCATACTGTAAAAGTCGATTTCTCTGTTTATTTTGGTTGCTCAATTTAACTCCAAGAAATGCGTCAATCATTCGGATCTCTTAGTTTATATTGTGTAGGTGTACCGAATATTTGCGGTCTGGAAGTCATGTGGTTGTCGATGTAGTGCATGCTACTGACCTGTGATGACCACCAGGGCTAGAGAGTAGACGTTGTGTCCATAAAGGAGGCCACAGTGGACAGTGAGGCCTCGGGACTCTTGCCCAGTAACGAGGGTCAGACCGTTAAACACCACACCAAAGGCGTACCTGCGACATGACAAAGGAGAAACAGTCAAGACATGACCTACCGTCTTTTTGTCACATTGAACAGATGACGGGCTCACAGTTTACTATTCTGAATGAAGATGCTCTCAGTGAGCTGGTCTCCTTCCTTTAAGATCTTCTCGTTGTAAATGTTGGCCATGGCTGAGATGAAGCACTGTAGCAAGAGCAGGACGTGGCCCATGCCCAGCGAGCGAAGCTTTCCCACCAGGCTGTCCCGCCAGGCCTGGCCAGGCAACGTCGACATCCATGAGACGGTGGCACTGTGGGAGGATGGGATTACACACACACACATCAAGTTAAGGAACGTGATCAGAGATTCTTCGGGTAGGTCCCAGACAATAATCAAAAACAATTACCGGTAGTCTGACGAGTCTCTGATATCAAACACCAATTGTGAAAATAAATTTAATGTGTAGCAGTATGCTTAGAATCCAAAATAAATTAAAAGATGTAGCACAAAGCTGATCGTGAACTTTTATTTATGAAATCATTTTATTTTACTTTGAAATACATTTGACACCAATGTTTATACAGATGATAATGTTCTCTGCATATTTATGATTTGCTACTTGTGGATTAAGAGAGTCCCAGATGTTTTTGGGAGGAGGGAGGGGACTATCCTCTGTTCAGTGAAAAACACACCTATTCGCTGTTTTTCTTCTAATAATAAAACTGCTGCTTTGTTGCTATCTTGCGGCATCTTGGTATCAAGGTACTACTGTATACTGAGTGAGTTGAGGAGCTTCATTTAATCCTGTATATTCTGGCATCTATCGGCAATAAAAAACTGTAGGTGCAACAGACCTTTATAAGAGAACTTTTCTGGTGCTATGATGAAAGAATTTTGAAATATTTTTGAAAAACAGTAAATGCGAACCGGATGTTATACGATATGAGATATATTTGTATTTTTGAAATGATTTTTTTTAAGAGGCTACCAAACAAAAAGGAAAGTATGAAAAATAACATAAAAGTTAGTTAATATGCATTACATTTCATATTGTTATTTTGAAAAAGTACGTTTATTTTGATGTTTGGAGTAAAAATTTCAATTTAAAAAAAGGCATGTGTATCTGAAGTTGGACTCTTATTTTTAAAATAGTTTAATTTTGAAAAACAAGCACCATAAAAAAATATTACATATTTCATTTATTTTTGTTGGACTGGAATGCTCAATTTCTTAATAATGTTTGAAATCCACTCTTACCATAAATTGATTATTATGTTTTAAAAATAAAAGCTATTTTTGTAAAGCCCTGGATATAAAACCCAAAGTGAAGTGCATTAGAAGCCCAGAAGACTGGAAACTTGACTATTTCCATGCTGTCACTACCCCACCTGCTGTTCTTCATCTGCTCCATCAGCTGTGTGTACAGCAGGCAGGAGTTGGACGGTGTGGACATGGGCCTCAAGCGGACTCCCGGCACCGACATGGATGACTTCTGGCCGCCGCCTGACCCTGTCGTTAGAGAGACGATGGACAGGAATAGTATGACCAACGCCGCCCACTGCACCCAGGACAGCCGCCTCCTAGTGGTGGAGGAGTGAAACAAAACATGAGTTTTATTGTCGAACATTCCAGTTAAAAACACACATTTTAGTTGAACTCCAATTTTAAAAAAATGATGAAACTACAAAACAACGAGTCAAATCAGTGCTCTGCTATCACATATAAATACATTGAATTACAGTCAGTGCAAACTAAGCACTTGCTTAAGGCCACGCGACTATGAGACCACCAAGGAAAATTGATATTAAAATTATCATTATGGGCAGAAAAAAGAGGGCTAGAAAAAATTATGTACTAGGATGAGTAGCTTACTTGAGGACAAGTCTGAAGAGAACGGCTGTGGTGAGGATAACAAAGTTGGAGAACAAGACTGCCATGGCCTGAGGACAACATCAATCAGGACAGTGCGGAGAACATCAAGGTACAGTGGAGCTGAAAGGTCTACACATCGCTTTTCAAATGGCCGTCTTTTTGGGATATAAAATAAAAGAGACCGTGTTGACAAGTACTGTATTGGCCCAAGTATAAGACGGCCCTGATTATAAGACGACCCCATCTTTTTCAAGACTCAAGTTTGAAAAAAGACTTTTTGAACACCAATTAATTTTTATACAGAAAATAATTACAGTACATCTGAAACAAATGATGATAACAATATATTTGAGAGAAAAAGCATGTTATTTTGCCTCATTCAAATCTTAATATCTGAACATTTAAATATATAAACTAAAGTGCAATCACATTCGTAAATGAATGGCTTCTGGTTTTTGAAATGTAAATCACATCATAACTTCTCCTCAGATGCCGGTTAACCTGGACAAACTTCGACCCACTTTTCTCCAGATTGTCGCTATGTTTCTCCATTTTCTGTTATCTCTTCTATTATTTTCTTCTCTTTTCTTTCTTACCACTATTTTTTTTATTTTTCTTCTTTGGGCTACCGCTATTTTTATTTTTATTCTTCGTGACAGGGATTCACTTTGGCCTGGGGAGTCAAGTTCAGCATTCGCTTCAATGATATCTGGCGCCATCTAGCGTCGTGAATGGGTATAATGTCTAGACCCCGAATATAAGATGACCCCCACTTTTTCAGTCTGATTTCAATGCAAAAAACACCGTCTTATTTTCGGGCCAATACGGTAAGTTCAAAACTTTTTCCACACTTAATGTGACCTAAAACGTATGCAAGTCAATTGAGGAAAAAAAAAAAAGAAATCTGATTGAGAGGGCAAATATAAATGAAAAATAAAACTTGGTGGACAAAGTATGGTCACCGTCTTAAAAGTGCGGATTTGTCTCAATTCAGAATTGACCAATCACATTCAAACTCCAGTTGATTTCGATCTAATTAATGGTGCTCAAGCAACTCTCACTCAACACAAAAGGAGATTTATTTCATGATGGCTCTTGTATTGAATCTCAAAGGATTGTATGTGTGTGTGCGCGTAGCTCGTATCTACCCACCCACCCAAGAAAGGGACTTACAGGCTGCAGGTAGGTCATCACGTAGAAAATGATGAGGTTGTCGAGAAAGTAGAGGAATGCGGGGACAGCCCATTTCAAAGAGCTGAGGAGCGAGGAGGCTGAAGAGCAACGCAGATCTCTGCAGGAGCGTCCCTCTGAAATGAGTCAAGATTCATTCATTCATTCATTCATGTGAACAGTCAGTAAACCTATTTCTCTGTGACATTAATTTATTACTCTGCCCCAGACAGGGATGGCAAAAATGAATGTTTAAGGGATTGCGGGGGAAACTCAATCAGAAACGCAAATAGATCATGTTTACCTCGAATAAACACCCTGACAGACATCGCGAGGCAGAAGAGCAGCTTGAGCGCCTCCGCCAGCATGTTGACAGACGCTGGGAGGAAGTCGTATTTGTTGTCTGGGCATAGACCACGGACAATACTTCAAGACGGCCATCGCAATGATTCAAGAACATATGGCAGAACAGTCTCTTACCTGCATTAGCAGCAAATTTAAGCAGCAGGATCCGAGTTGTTCCGAGAGTAACAAAACTTAAGCCCAAGGCCAGTGTGTAAACCGATGAGCGTGAGCACAGGCAGGGGCAGGAATGGCAGCACGCCATGCCGGTGTGCAGGAAACAAGCTATGTACACATAAAAAAACAGTTTTCAGTTTAATATTGGTGATGTGGCTGTGTCGTCATGATTGTAAAAAGTTCATTTTCTTCTAAAAATGCACTCAAATAATCATCAAAAACCAATAACAACAATAAACTACAAAAGGTATTGCCATAACATTACCTGCAATTGGCTGGCAACCGGTTCAGGGTGTCCACCGCCGACTGCCCGAAGACAGCTGGGATAGGCTCCAGCACACCATGCGACCCTTGTGAGGATAAAGCAGATCGGAAAACAGATGGATGGATGCCATAACACACTGTTTTCCTATTTTCAAGGTGCCTGGGCACATGTTTTACATTACAAAAATCTCAAGGAACATTACAAACAAAAATGCTGCGTGAGAAACTTAATGCAATGGAATCTAAGACCGTTTTGACTAACACAAAGATGGTTTGACTTTTCTACGTGTATTACGTAACGTCTGCCATCGATAGGAAAAGGATGGATTTAAAAGATCAGACCGTTATTTTGCCTTTTATTGCATGACATATGTATTTGATCGCCTATCAACTAGTAAAAATTTAGGGTCAGAAAAATCACAAAACTCATTGTCATGAATTCGATGTCTTGTAAGTAGCCTTTAAAACATGGAAGCCTCGTTGCTGTTTAAAAGTGTAAACATATGCCAATTCGGCAGAAGTGCAATCGCAACAATCGACATGTTCGCTTTGAACCACTCAAATGCGAAAATACAAAGGATGCCATTTACAAATTTTATGGATACATTCATGAGGATGTGCAATGAGATCAATTCATCTGTACAATAAAGACACTTGAAGTTGAACTGACCTGTTCCACTGTAATTTAGGACCACATCATACTATGAACTCCACGGATCCACTTTCTTCCTGGTTGGTCAGGCACGCGCAGGCGCAGTGGCACATTCTCCTTCGTTGATTGTAAACGGGAATACCGCATTACCGCCACCCATTGATCTGGAATGATTTTTCTAACTCTGTAATGTTTTTAATTTGTTCGAGTCGTTTTGGGAGAAACAAGGGGGACTTCAATTTAGGCGCTCGTGTAAATTATGCATCGCACTAAATTCACACGGAAAATCTGATCACGCACATGCAGTTAGATTCCGAGGGAAAGTTGCTGTGCTGCAACTGCGATAGAGCACATAAAAAAGAGCAACTGCAGCATGTTTTTTGTTTTATACTGGATGTAGGCCATTTATTCCAGCAGAGTTTCAACAAAGCTCCGAGGCCTAAGATAACGAGGCTGCATTATCACACACGCATACCTGTCAACTTTTTGGAGCGCCAACCTGTATAAACTACCAAAAAAATCCTTATAACATACCAAAGCATTTTATATGTCAAAATAACGGCAGAAAAAACCCCACGAAATTTTCAATGATATTTATTGTAGATCTCCATAATACAATGTCTGGTTAATGTCTAATCATCAAACTACTTAGTGGCATTACTGTGTTCAGAGTTGTATTCCTGCGTTACTTTTTGGAGTTGGTGAAAAAAAACCCGGAAATGTTCAGAATCCGTATGATTTGTGCGATACGGCCATATACGTAAGATTCACCACAAAATCCGTATGAACTATGGCTAAACCGTATGAGTTGACAGGTATGCACACGTTGCGATTTGTGGGGCATAAAATGCAGCGCCAGCCTACCAAGATGCTTGTGCGCCCCACCCTCCCCACTTGAGGCACGAAAATAAATGACTTTTTAAAATTTGTTTTTCATTTTAATTTTGTCATAGTAGCTAGTTTGATGTTAAGAAATATTAGTGTTCATTTCTTTATCAATAAGATATTAAAAAGATGAAGTCATGAATGACGCGTAAAATATTAACCAATCAAACAATTAGTTATTATAGATCATAGATTTCTTAACTGTTTATGCTGTAAGCCAGCAGTTAAACGACTATGATAAAAACATACATACATACACATATTTATTGATAAGAGAAGCGGATCAGATGATGGATGGATAAATAATTAAATAAATAAATGACGCTGATGCTAATAAAAACAATACAAATAAAATAAAAACGGGAAAAGCACATTTTCATATTACTGAAAGCTTTGGATGTGCCAAATAGTTATTTTAAATGTACAGTTCAGTATATATATAAACAAAAAAAAACTTCCCATCCCAGCTGTCTTCGGTCAGTAGGCCCTGACTTGTTTGCCAGCCAATCACAGGGCACACATAGACGAAGAACCATTTGCGCTCACACCGAGGGACAATTGAGAGTGTTCCGTTAACCCGCAATGCATGTTTTTTGAATGTGGGAGGTAACTGGAGTACCTGCAAAAAAATCCACGCAGGCACGAGGAGAACATGCCAACTCCACACAGGAAGGCCAGAGCCGAAATCGAACCCTGAACCTTTGCGCTGTGAGGCGGGCAGACGTACTCTCTAACCAGTCGATCACTTTGGCGGATAGTTTTCATGAATCATTTTCGACTTTAGCATGATTATCCTCCCAAAAGTCTCTAATTATCATACAATTTAAAAAATGGTATACATGCAGGGATACATGTACAAGCATGTATGCTTTATGAGTCCCTGCACTGCATATGAGGCTCAATTTAGAGAGAATAAATATACATGGTTCACTGCCCTGGTGTGTGTATGCATCAATAGAGATAAAGCTCCAAGTGGACTCTTGTGTCTATCTCTCTCTCACACAAACGCACACGCACGCGCGCACACACACACACACGCACGTATACAGCACAGCCTGAATAGTTTTGGAACAGAGCGAACACACTTTTGGGAGGATCACACTCAGACATGAGGCTTAGTGTCTGGACTGGAGATCCAGGTCTCTTTTCAATTTTCCTGCTGGCTCTTCTGGCCCCCTTGCCTGTCCACGTCAGAGCCAACCAGCAGGACCAAGTCAAAAAAAGAGAATATTACATCGCTGCTGTGGAGATTGACTGGAACTACAATGGCAATGACACACACAGGTCGGTACACTCACAAATGTTTCCACTTCACTATTACATTGTTAATTAATGCAAGCGACCATTCAAAACGGAGCACATACTGTTTGTTCCGTGATGTTGACAATTGTTCGCGTAAGAAATAATCCTTTCAAAGTTGTAACTTTATAACCACACAGTTTAAATAATTGTCAGAAGCCTAAAACCCAAGTTGAGCACTGTAATAAAGTAAAGTAAAACTACTCACCTTTAAACAGACATGAGACGATCATTGCAGAGTGACACTGTCACCCAGTGCCGCTTTACATGCGCCTATTTTGAAACCTCCTGTTCTAGGGTGATTTTGACAAACGTGACAATTGACAAACGTCATAACAATATAATATCTGAAAAAATATCAGATGCATTTTGGAGTGAAATGAAATTAAAATTCCAATCTGACTGAAATCCACAAATCAAAATTTAAAACTGTGGAAATATTAAACTAAATCACCCTGATCCTCTTTGCCATCATCGGCACCAGTCCCTCCAGATGCTTACTGAACTGAAGTCACATGAGATTTCCTTTATCATGATAGTTTTGGACTGAGAAATCCAGTCCATTTCCCATTGCATGTATTTGACTTTGGAAGTTGCACTGTCTTGGCAATTATACGTCTTCATGCAGTTATTCATAGTACATCATTTCATCAACTCCCGCCTAGAGTCTGTGATGGAATCTTGTAAGAATGATTGTAAGTGATGAAAACAATCCACTCTGACCTGGTTATATAGTGAGATGCCCTCATTGTCGCGGATTCCATATCTTTTGTTGAGACAACACGTGGGGACAGCATGGCTTTTCCCCATTTTTTTTTTCCTCTTTTATTTATTTATTTATTTTTTGCTTCCTATTCCTCAGGTTCAGCCCCACGTACAAGAAAGTGGTTTTCCGGGAGTATGAGAAAGATTTCAAACAGGCAAAGGTTCATGACCCCTCATTAGGTAACATACTGTGTATCAATGTTTCAATGTAAATGTCATTATTTTCACATCACAAAATCTCGAACTTCAAGGTTAATTGCTTGCACTAAAGCATGGCCATTTCCCAATGAAATGTGTGTGTCATGTCGTTTTGGATTACCATTGTAGACAGGAAAACACAATATTTTAGGATTGGCTTGTCTGTGATGATATCATGATACTTAGCACATATTCAATCATAGACATAATGGAGGAAAAAATACTTCAATGTCTCATCCTCACTGATGACATCATCAATGTATGCATGGATAATCCTGCAATGTATTGTGACATTGATATTTTGTCCTGGTGCCAAAGATAACAAAGTAAGTATAACATCTTAACTAGATGTCACAATAAGTCATCACTTAAATGGTTCTATCATATTTTTTCATGAATTTAGTGGGGCCCTCTGAGGCCCCAGATTGGAAAATGTTTCAAGAGAGAAATATGAATAGGTTGGGATGAATGTTTATTGATTAATTCGATTTTTCCATGCCGGCAGGTTTGCTTGGACCCACTCTGAGGGCCGAGCAGGATGAGATCCTTGTGGTCACCTTCCGAAATATGGCGTCAGAACCGCACAACCTCCACCCACACGGCATTGCTTATGGGAAAAACTCCGAGGGTGAGTTCCTGTTGAGCCAATCTGTGGTTGACCACTATGACGTGCGTGTGTGCGCTTGCGTGTGCGTGTGTGCTGGTCATGATGTAAGTCATGGTTCCAAAAAGCATGCAAAGCGGATCAGCACAACAAACAAGGTTGTTTGTCTCGCTTTAAAATATTAACCCGCGGAGGCAGATGATCAAACGAGGCAGGATTGAAGTCCAACAGGAGGCAGCCTCAGCAAACACTCAAATTGGGGGATTCACTGGGGAGGAAATGAAACCTAATGTCAATTCATGGAGGGAAGTGTCTATGTGAGACATTCCAGAATTATGAAAGAAGATAGAAAATTGGGCAAAATGTTGCCATCAGACAGAGCGCTAAACAAGCAAAGAGAATCTTGGGGCAGGCCTCGTTCAATATCACTTGAGTTCTTCTGATACATTGTTATTTTAACTGTGGGTCATTGCTGATTCTGAAGGACATGGGTTGATTAGATTGACATGGCAGCACGTCAAGGCTGAAATCTGATTTGAAAAATCTACCAACCGCATATATGTACTGAAAGGCCATATATTTTAATTTTATATTGTGAATGTACCAATACCAATTCCAAAGAAGGTGGGACTAAAATAAAAAAAATAAATAAACCAATTTGCATATCATTTTCAACCTCTATACAATTGAATATTATACTCTACTCTCTACAGAGATGAGATACAGTATTATTCAAATTAATCAACTTTTGTCAAAATCAACTGTTTATTTCCAAATATTTACTCATTTTGATTTTGATGCCTGTGACACATTCTTAAAAAAAGCTGGGACAGGGGTATGTTTACCACAATGTTACATCACCTTTCCTTTTAACAACGCTCAATAAACGTTTAGGAAATGAGGGCACCCATTGTTGAATCACGTGGAATTGTATTTCCACTACAGGTACTTGCTTGATGTACAACTTCAGTTGCTGAACAGCCTAGCGTCTGCCCTATATTTTGCACCACATATTTGAAATGGTAGACAGGTCTGGACTGCTGGCAGGCCAGTCTAGTCCTCACACTCGTCTCAGTGCCAGCCTCGCTCTTGTTACATCTTACATTCTTGCTACAGAATGTGATTTGGAATTGTTTTGCTGAGATAAGCAAGAACGTGAAGATGTTGTTTGGATGGCAATATACTGTATGTTTCCCAAAACCTGTGTGTACCTTTCAGCATCAATTATGCATTGACAGATGTGCAAGTTTCCCATGCCATGGGCTCGAACAAACCCCCAAACCATCACAGATACTCGCTTTTGACCTTTGTGCCTCGAACAATCCGAATGGTCCTTTTGCTCTTTGGCCTGGGGGATACAAACTCCATGATTTTCAAAAACTATTTGAAATGTTGACTTGTCAGACAACATCACACTTTTCCACTTTGTGTCAGTCCATCTCAGATGAGCTTGGGCCCCTGGAAGCCGGCAGTGTTTCTTAGTGTTGTTGATGTACACTTATGACTTTTGTTTTCAATGCAAAAGTTTAACTTGCATTTGTAGATTGATGCAGCAACTAACTGTTAACTGACAATGGGGTTCTGAAGTGTTTCTGAGACCATGTGGTCTCCCAAACACAATGGTGACAGTTTTTAAATGCAGTGCCGCCTGACGGATCAAAGGTAACGGGCACTCAATGTTGTTTTATTCTGGACATGGTTAGAACTGCACGACTGTCCGTGTTTTATGTTATGTGTTGTGTTTATTATTTTACTTTATGTGAACTGTTTTGCTAAGCGCTTTGTTACAGCTCCCGCTGTTGTGAAAGCGCTATAGAAATCAGCATGTCTTGTATTGTATTGTAATAGATAATGAAATCCCTAAATTCCGGTGGATTGTACATTGTATGTTATTTTACTTAATTTGTGGGACAATTTGCCCACGCAGTTGTTCACAAAGTGGTGAACCTCGCCCCATCCTTACTACAGGTAGTAAACAACCATGCCGTTCGAGGATCCTCTTTTTATATATCCAATCATAGCATTCATTTTTTTACATTGAAACTTTCCGCTGGTGAACACTTTGAAACTGATGGTTTTTTTTAGCATTCCTCTATTTTCCCGGTCTTTTGTTGTCCCTGTCAGCTTTTTTTTTAACTTGTTACAAGCATCAAATTCTACATGAGAGAATATTTGCACTCACACAAAAAAAAAAATAAGACTCCTCCGCTTTAACATTCCATATAACTTTGTAGATTTTCAACAGTGATGTAGGTTGAAAACTATTTGCCAATCATTGTACTGTATTCTGCTTTTATTTATGTTTTATTCAACATCCCAACTTAATTGGGGTTTTTAGGTCAGTGTTTCTGATGGCTTTTAGTCCAGCATAACAGGCCTTACTGGCCCAACACTCAACTCAGCACTGTTCAACATTGATAAGTGGAAAAGTGTGAAGTATGGAGTGCTAACAGTGACATGATGATGTTTCAGGAGCTCAGTACTTTGACAACACGTCTCCAAAAGAAAAGGAGGATGACATGGTGAAACCCGGCAGTGAGCATGTATACTACTGGGAGGTGACACCTGACGTCTCGCCCAAGCCCGATGACCCCGCCTGTCTCACCTACTCATACATCTCCCACATGAACTTGGTGGAGGATTTCAACTCTGGCCTCATTGGCGCTTTGCTCATCTGCAAGAATGGTGAGAACATTTGACATTTGAAGGGAAAGTACAATATGGATGACTTGTTTGTTGCAGGGAGCTTGGATGAGTCAGGCATGCCAGATGGTGTCAAACGAGAGTTGGTCCTACTCTTTGGGGTCTTTGACGAGCGAGAAAGTATCTATAAGCCAAAGGACCAATCCTTGGACCACGTCCACCACACCATTAATGGCTATACCAAGGGAGCACTACCTGGTAAGACATACTGGTCCTAATTTCACTAGAAATGAGCTACTCTACTGCTCCAAATAAGCTCACATGAATAAATGTCAAGTTACATATTTTCCTTGGTGGAGGTAACCGTAGCAGCCAGGAATGTTTCAGTTACGATATTCAAACCCTATAAACAGAAGTGCAATACATGAAGATAAATCCAGTGGAAAAACTAAAAGTCAACACAATCCAAATTGTTCTCAATTCAACTCAACTCAACTCAACTCAAAATTGTTTACAACCAAATTATTTGACGATACAATTTCAGGACTGTGCTTGTTTTGCAGGTTTGAGCGTATGCGCATATTCCTCGGTGAGTCTTTACCTGCTGGCCATGAGCTCCGAGCCAGAGCTGTTCTCGGTGCACATCACAGGTCAGGTGCTGCAGCACATGCGCCACAAGGTGTCGTCCCTGGGCCTCATCAGTGCCTCCTCGACCACCGCCAGCATGGTGCCTGTGCACATCGGCCGCTGGATGCTATCATCCCACGTGCTCAAGCATATTGAAGGTCAATACACGCAGTAGCATCAATACTTTTAAAGTGACGCTGGCTTGACAAGCAAACATATTGTAGAGGGCATGCATGCCTTCTTGGATGTGAGAGGGTGTGAGGGCATTCAAGCACCCCAGCGGAGGATTAGCCCCAAGGAAAGGCGCGAAAGCAAGGAGTGGACATACTACATCGCTGCTGAGGAGGTCGTCTGGGACTATGCACCCAATATGCCCGAACATATTGACAAGTAAGAAATCAACACTTATAAATCATTTTACATGCTTGATCGATTCACTATTCCTCTGAAGATGAACACCGTAAATGTGTGTAATTCAAGAATCATTCTAATGGGTTGTATTGTTAGATAAGGCCAAGGCTTATCTGATAGACCTCTATCTCTTGGTATTTTTATTTAGGAGCTACAAGCTCCAGTACCTGCAACAGTCCCCAACCCGCATTGGCAGGAAGTACAAGAAGGTCAGGTACACATTGTACAATGAGTCTTTCACAGAACGTATAGAGAACATGCAGAGGAAAAGTGAGCTTGGCATTTTGGGTCCGGTAATAAGAGCGCAAGTCAGAGACGTCATTAAGGTAAGACCACATTCCGGAAGAAAGACGGCATCAACTCAACTTACTTAGAGCTCACTAAAATGACCCTTTGACAGATTGTATTCAAGAACATGGCCTCCAGGCCATACAGCATCTATCCACATGGACTAACAATCAAAAAGTCAGAAGACGGCATGAACTACCCAGAAGGAGGTAGTGTGCTTCTCTTTAAGATAAGATAAGATAAGATATCCTTTATTTGTCCCACACTGGGGAAATTTACAGCCTCCAGCAGCAAGAATGTAGGCAGAAAGAAGAAGAAAAAAAACAAACAACACCGTTCAATTAAGTGCAATATAAATACAAAATGGATAAATCGCAGTGCTATTTACAGTTGTTTTCCACATCATTTAATTATTATTAATATTATTGTTGCTATTTTTATTCAGCAGCCTGACAGCAGTTGGTAGGAACTTTACACAGTTAAAGTGAAACTCTTCTGAAACAACTCTGACATAAACATGTCCGTGTTTATAAGGCAACAAGACGCATGCCGTCCAGCCGGGCGAGACGTTCACGTATGTTTGGCGAGTGGCCGAGGAGGACGGGCCTCTGAAAGAAGACTCCAGGTGTCTGACACGAATGTACCACAGCGCCGTGGACACGCCGCGCGACATAGCCTCAGGTCTGATCGGACCGCTCCTCATCTGCAAGAGTCAGTCGCTCAATGTCAGGAATGTGCAGGTAAAATCCAAAGCCTAAGCCAACTTTTCACTGTTCATCAAAATATTGGCAAGGCACTTGTCACAATGAAGTGAAATTTGGTCTTTGAGTTGAACCCATCCCCTGAGATGCCAGAGGACAGGAACCATGAAGCCACTGGGAAATAAATCCAATACCTTTGTCATTGACTTTCAGGAGAAACGCATGGAGGCATAGAGATAACATTTAAATGCCACCCAGAAAATGAGTGAATCAATTCAAGTGAAATTAGAGAGAGAAATTCCCCAAATTCAGGTGCTAAGCGTGAGCAGAGCTGGAAATCAATCAGAGCACTTCCTACAGCAAAGCACGATTTCTCCATCGTCTCAGAACAGGAGTATCATAATGGCAAATTTAGAGTGGAGACCACATTACTAGCGCAGGGTGTACAGTGGAGCTACATTCACGACAGTGCGTTGATTAGTCGGCAGAGAATTTGGAAATAGTGTCAACATCTAATGGGATCTTTCTGAGTGGAATTTAAATGTTCTCCCATTGCCTTTATTGTTTTTTTTTCTCCAGGGACTCGTAACAAAAAGGTAAGAATCATTTCCAGTCAGTTCCACTGACAAGGTGCAAATATGACATGATCTGGATTATTTCTGCTGGCTCTAAGCATCTTGAATGCTAAGAGCAAAGACGGATCAGAATTTACTGTTCCAAAGCATTCTTCTAAACCCAACTGTACTTCTTGATCTACTACATTTGTAAGGCTTGTAACACTTTAAAAAAAAAAATTAACTACTGACAGGGCGGCCCGGTAGTCCAGTGGTTAGCACGTCGGCTTCACAGTGCAGAGGTACCGGGTTCAATTCCGGCTCCGGCCTCCCTGTGTGGAGTTTGCATGTTTTCCCCGGGCCTGCGTGGGTTTTCTCCGGGTGCTCCGGTTTCCTCCCACATTCCAAAAACTTGCATGGCAGGCTGATGATTGGACGCTCTAAATTGTCCCTCGGTGTGAGTGTGGGCGTGAATGGTTGTTCGTCTCTGTGTGCCCTGCGATTGGCTGGCAACTGATTCAGGGTGTCCCCGCCTACTGCCCGAAGACGGCTGGGATAGGCTCCAGCACCCCCCGCGACCCTAGTGAGGATCAAGCGGTTCGGAAAATGGATGGATGGATGGATAACTACTGACAAATAATTGTTGTCCAACAGGTCAAATCAGACAAAGAGCAACACGCTATGTTCGCTGTGTTTGATGAAAACAAGAGCTGGTACAGGGACGACAACATTCGGCAGTTCTGCGATCGATCCCAAGTCAACGTGGCAGACCCCAGCTTTTACAAGTCCAATGTCATGCACAGTACGCCAACCTGTAATCTGACTGGATATGCACACTGTTAGTTGATTCACATTTTTGTTCCAACAGCTATCAATGGCTATGTGTACGAGAGTGGGGCACTCTTGGGCTTCTGCCACGGTGAAGTGGCAACATGGCATGTGTCCAGCATTGGCGCACAGGACTACATTCAGACGGCAACGGTCTACGGGCATACATTTGAACTGAATAACCGCATGGAAGACATCCTTAGCCTCTACCCAATGACTGGCGATACCATTACAATGAGGATGGAAAACATTGGTCTGTTGACAATGAATGTATAATTGTATTATAATTTAGAGTGAGTCTATTCCTCTATATTTTTCCTTCCAGGCGTTTGGCTTCTGGCATCGCTGAATTCACACGAGACAACCAAAGGAATGCGCTTGAAGTTCCAGGATGTCGAGTGCTTCCGTGACCATCACTATGAGTACTCTGACTATGAAGAGCCAGGAAAAATGGAATTTGATTTGTGGAAGCCCCCGACCAAGAATGAAATCATGAATAAGAAGGAGGAGGAAATGACAAAGCCAAAAGAGCCTACCCCAAATACAGTGGCGACTGATGACTACACAGAGATGTTTGCTAGCGAGTTAGGACTCAGGTCACTGAAGAATCAAACTTCAGTGGATAGTGTGGAGAAGATTGACTTGTCTTTTCTTGACTATGATGCTGTTGATGTGCCAGATGGAAAATCGACAATTCGGACAAAAAACTCAATATACGGGAGTACAAGCGTGTCAAAAGATGAAGGCCCAAAAAGTAGTGCTTCTGGGTTGGCTCCAAGTCGTGATAATGAAAGCGCTTCCAAGATGGATAAAACAACATTTTGTAACACAACAGCTTCATTAAAGTCCGGGAACATGTCAACCAAAGCTACCAATCGGACTGAACCAACACTTGCAAAGTCAACATTAGAAGCTGAAAAATGGAATATAACTTTAACGGGTGATAATCTGACCTCTCTGTGCTTGGAGGAGAAATCGAAAGTAAAACAGACACAAGGGGACGCGTTTCCCTACTCTGACAGGAGCAACATTACGAGCAAGGAAAGCCACAACAGCATTGCAGGTGATGCTGTCCACCGAGCTAATGCAACTAGTGACCTTGAGTATGGACCTCTGAAGTTAGCAAAGAGCACCAGCTCAAACGGTACATCTCCCTTCAACAAGACTCAGATCTCAGGTATCTCGCAGCCGATTGATGGTCTGACATCAGGGGGTTTAAACGATTCGGAAAGCAGTGAGGAAGTGTTTATATACCTCAACCAAAACCACACGGAGGTGATTAAAACCACCTCTGTGAAGACAGAGAGTCACAACTGGATTTACGATGGGACTCCCAAAAAGGTACCAATGGAAATTCCAGACCACATGGTGAAATACACGAAGGAAACCCCGAAACCCAAAAAGACAACAAAGATCAAGAGGGTTAACATCCGACAGTGGCCACTGAAGGGACAAGGTATGAAAACAAGGAAGCGGAAAGTATACAAGCCGGAGGTCACAAGCGGTTTACCGGTACCTCTCTCTCCTCGTGGATTTAACCCTAACATAACCCCAAGGGGGTCACGCCCCGCTTCACCACGAGCCGCCCCAGATGAGGAACAGCTCATTAACACGCCTGTGGTCATTGGTGTGCCTAGGCCAGATTTCAGCGACTATGAATTTTATATCCCGGGAGATGAGCCTGACCATTTAGCTTTAGACAGGCAGGATTTGAAGGCAGACGAATATGAGTATGTAAACTACAAAGACCCCTACAGTACTCATCAAGACCTCAAGAACTTCAACATAGAGGAGACCGCTAAATACTACTTAAAGCACTCAGGGTCGAATTTCAAGATGTACTTCATTGCTGCAGAGGAGGTTGAGTGGGACTATGCAGGCAATGGAGAGAGGTAAGTGCAGAACTTGGAGCAAATTTTCAATAAAAGTCAAATAATTCAAATCTTTTTTCAACAGAAAGCAGGAGCGATCGCATCGTAGTCGCCGGAACACTAAGTTCAAGAAGGTAGTATTCCGTGGTTACACGGATGGGCTCTTCAGAACTCCTGAAATCCGCGGTGAGAAGGAAGAGCATCTAGGTATCCTGGGGCCTGTCATCAAGGCTGAGTATGGACAAAGCATCATGGTAAGATAAACACTATGTGGTTGTTCTTGTGTTGTTACGCATTCTTTAAAACTGCTTATTGTTCAATACATGATTACTCTGTCTGCAGGTGGTGTTCAAAAACAAAGCCAATCGTCCATTCTCCTTACACCCGAACGGGGTTTCCTATACCAAGTGGACAGAAGGTCTGTCCTATGAGGATAGTTCCAAACCCTGGTACAGAGATGATAATGAAGTTCCACCCAATGGCAACTTCACATATGTCTGGAAAGTTCCACGAAGGCCTGCGCATAGTCCAGATGAGCCTCACTGTCAGACTTGGACCTATTATTCTGGTGTTAATCCTGTGAGTACTTCCAAGTACATGTGTTGGTCCTGGAGGAAGGGGTCATTGGTTGTGAGGTGAAGATAGAGTTCCCCTCAGTGATTGAAGGTGAATGGTGAATTAACTGGCAAACATTCGAAGGTCTTTCACCTACAACGGTCTTGAACAGACAGCAGATTACCATTACAGTATAGAAAGTAGCTGGCTCGCTGGCTGGATGGATAGATAGATGGACGGGTGGATGGGTGGTACGACAATGTTTTCACAAGTATTTCTCTTTAGGAAAAGGATATCCATTCTGGCTTGATTGGACCTTTGTTGGTGTGTCCAGAGGGCACTTTAAAGAATGTGACAAACACAAGGGAGTTCGCGCTGCTCTTCATGACATTTGATGAGTCGCAGAGCTGGTACTATGAGGAGAACCGCGAGGTCATGCAGCGGAAAAGACGAAGAGGAGCTCTGGACCCTATCCTCAAAGAGACCCTCCAGTTCCATTGTAATCATGAATCCCACAATGTGGTCGTTGCTCCATCAATCCAATCCTCAAATTGATGTAAATTATATGAAAACATTGGTGAAATGTCAATGTATGATATTTCTACAGCCATCAATGGTATCACGTTTAGCCTTAAGGGCCTAAGGATGTATACGAACCAGCTCATCCGGTGGCACCTGATCAACATGGGATCTCCCAAAGATTTCCAGAGCATCCACTTCCACGGACAGACATTCTTCCACACGACAACCACCAGCAACAGACACGCAGTCTATCCGCTGCTTCCCGGTACACAACATCTTTTTCGCGAAGCGTGCGGTATCATACAAGTTGAATGATCACTTCTATGTTCAGGAAGTTTCGCTACCCTGGAGATGTATGCATCCAAGCCTGGCCTTTGGCAGCTGGAGACAGAAATTGGCATCAACCAGCAGCGAGGGATGCAGACGCTCTTCTTAGTCCTTGACAGCGGTACTGCCTACTCACTAACTTCAACCTCATCCAGTACTCTGAATGCTATTCGTAGCTTGTGACAGTTGTTGCATGTGTTCTGAAAGACTGCTTCCACCCTCTGGGCTTGCAATCGGGCAGTGTGAAAGATGAACAGATCACGGCCAACCAGAGCCGAGGTAGTCACAGCCCCAACGATCTTCAGCAATCGGTTCGAAAAAAGAAAGACAGGGTCTTACACTGTTTCCAACTTTAAAGGATACTGGGTGCCACATCTTGCCAGATTGGACAGTAAAGGCAAATACAATGCGTGGAGCACAGATCAGAGCAACAATTTCATTCAGGTATGCCCAAAGGTTTGTGATCCATGTAGATAGCATCTGCTACTTGCCTATCCTCTGCTGGGATATAGGTGGACTTTCTGCGTCCCGTGGTGATCAGCCAGGTGGCCACACAAGGAGCCAAGCAGCTCTTCCAATCCCAATTCGTCACAAATTATTCCATATCGTACAGCAACGACCGCAGGAACTGGATCCTCTACAAGGGAGACAGCAAATACCCAATAAAGGTCAGAAGGGTTTGAAATATTACACTAATGGATATTTTACCATGATACCATACGCCAGCAAAAGGATGCAGTTTAAATGGCCATTACTTTGTTTAGAGTGGAGCGGAGGGAGGGAGAGTGAGAGGGAAAGAGGTGGCTGTTCAATGCGCTAGCTTTCGGCTGCGATAGCTTTAAGTGAGGTTTCCATCTCACGAGACAGAAAGTTGAGTGATTAAGAAGTGCGGTCCAATTTTATATACTCTATCATAATGCTTCATATGCCTTGACTTTAGTATCCTATAATGCATAATAGAGTTGATATTGTTTGTTGTACTAAATATTAATTGTTGAAAAATACATTAGAAAAGGACCTTTAAAAAAATCTTATTGCAATTGCCAATTTTGAGGGAAAGAATTTGAATTAGATTCGATTATTTTCCATAATCTTTCAAATGGAGGAAAATTGTGATCAGTGAAGGACTGTTTTTTTGTTGTTTTTTTTAAGGAATTTTTCTGGCAGCGCAATGCCAGACTCAAGAAGTTTTGGTCATTGTTTCAGTTCAGGTCATGGGTAGTCACTGACTTTTCTGCCATCCAGGAGTAACCTGGTGCTGATTCTTTACAAACATTCCTAAATGCTCTATTAGACAGAGAGTACAAACTGCTCTCCTATGAGAAAAGTGTGTTGTCGCCTCTTAACACTGCGGTATCACTTAGGTGTTTACTGGGAACCAGGAAGCCTATGTGACACAAACAAATACTTTTTCCCCACCCGTGATTGCACGGTTCATTCGGCTCCACCCTGTGCATTGGTACAACATGGCCACGGTGCGCATGGAGTATTACGGCTGTGAGCTCGATGGTAAGATTTCAAGTCAAGGCATGTCAGGATTTGAGATGCTTCGGAATGAGGTAAATGTGACTTTTTGTGGTGTACTACTTCTTGGTCAGGCTGCTCAGTCCCTCTCGGGATGGAGAGCGGACTGATCGAGGACCGTCACATCTCGGCAAGCTCTGTGAACTCCAACTGGTATTTTGGAGCCTGGAGTCCCTTTTTTGCTCGCCTTAACAAACAAGGAGCTGTCAATGCATGGCAAGCAAAGGTAAGGGACATCCAAGATTCCACAACCTCAAGAAGCTCAACTAGTCATACCTGCTCTATTATTGTTCATGCAGTACAGAGACATGAAGCAGTGGCTTCAGGTGGAGCTGCCGGATGTCATGAAGATAACGGGTATTGTCACTCAAGGAGCCAAGTCTCTGGGGAAAGAAATGTATGTTACCACATACACTCTAAAGTACAGTGACAATGGCATCCACTGGCGCGACTACGCAGAGGATGAGGACCGACCAGCTAAAGTACTTTCTCTCTCATGGTGCTGGATGAATACCCGTCACTGTTTCCAAAATTCTAACATGCCTCTTCTCGCGTTTATTCCCAAATACAGATCTTCTTTGGGAACAATGACAACAACGAACATGTCAAGAATTTCATCTACCCTCCCATTTTTTCACGCTTCATTCGAATCATCCCCAGAACCTGGATGGGCTCCATCACATTGCGGGTAGAGCTGTTGGGCTGCAACTTTGAATGACATCAATCATCTCACGCAGCACACTGCCATATGAATCAAAAGATTTTACATTTACGACGACAACAAGTCAGAGTTTTGATTGAGTCTATCAGATTATTTTGCTCCCTTAATATAGTCAGCAAAACATGAAGAACAGCTCTGCGTACGATGTGGTGAAATGTTACACAACTGCAAACTACATCTACAAAAATATTATAAATGAATATTTTGCAGTCCATCCATCCATCCATCCATATCGTTAAAAAAAAAATCCATAAATTGTATAAATGTTTGGCAGCTTGGTTGCTGGATTATTTCTGTAAAACTACATTAATTTATCTTTACAGAGTACCACATATATTTTACAGTATAGTATGTTAAATAAGACCACAACTACAGGTTTTAGGTGGCAAATTGAGCAATTGTTTTATGTTGAATGAATACAAATATGCTAATTAAATGTTATATTTTAATAAGATTTGCATGCAGTTGTCATTTATTGAACATTGCATTTCATAATCGGCGCGGTGCCTTCTAAGCCACCGCATTTACATTTTGCTGTATAATGAATCACCACACTTCTACTTTTCATGTACCAGCAGTTGCCAAGTCAACTCCGACAGCATTGAACAAGTGGCTGCAAGGACATTGTTGATCATACCATCCACAATCACAGTTTTGTTCAATAACATGCACACATACCAACCTTTCCCAAGAAACTCCTCATACAGGCAGTACAATGTGTAAACTCGATGGTAATTCTGCAGAGGGATATTCTTTTAACCCACTTGCAGTCACAAATTTACATTGCGAAGGGTTATGTAATTGACAAAATATTACTGTAAATTAAACACCGTTCCAGTATTTACCTAGATGCGGCCATCAACAACCATGCATTTGGAGTTCTACATATTTTATGACAGAACTTACATACACCTCTTATGAACTGCTGTGAGTAAAGATAATATAGGACGTTATGAGATGATATATGATTTTTATCCATCCATGAAAATGAATGTAGATAATGTTAGTGGGTGATCATGTCTTGAAGAAAATAAATGTCAACATTGTTTACATCGGTGCAACATGTGAGCGCATGATGACACAAACTCTCTTGGGAGGGGGGCTTGGAGGTGTAATTTTTTGCACCTCCGGTGTTATGGCTCATCTTCAGTAGCGCCCAGAGTCAACAGTCCCACGCAGCTGCAAACACGCATTGCGTTTATCCATGTTCTGATGGTGTCGGAGCGAGAGCAGCAGGTGTGAAAGTCTCAGCATGGAGGTTTAAGAGGTGAGGACAAATAAGCCTCATTTGGACAGTTGACCTCTGCTGAGAAGCACTTGGTCACATTTAAAAGCTCTAAATGTAACTCATTTCGAAGGACTTGAGCTTTAAACTTTAAAATGACAATCATTTGTTGGAAAGAGGTTTTGTCTGCTTCCTGACAGCGGTCAAGATGCCTTCAGGCAAGGTCAGGCTGAAGAACGGCAGCACTGTTTCACTCTGACATCTTTTCACGTATGCCGATGTGCTATTTATTTGTGTTGTGTGCAGCTCAAATGTTTAAAAGCGAGTGTGAGTTGAATTTTTCCTTGAGGAATTGGCCTTCCAGTGGGGAGTTCTCCCCGTGCTTGTGAGACTTTGCTCCGAGTACTCTTGCTTCGGCCCATGCACATTCAGACATTGATGAAAGGCCAGGTTGTTAAAACGGTGGTACTACTAATTACCAGAAGATGGCGCGCTGACTTCACATGACAGGTTATGTCTGATGACACCCTCTGAAATCCATCATGAAGAACTCCAGGAGAGAAACACATACGTAATATATAATATATAATAATATATAAGATAGATAGATAGATAGATAGATAGATAGATAGATAGATAGATAGATAGATAGATAGATAGAGAGAAATAATTATTATTTTTTAAACTTTTGTCACATTTATGTCGACCCCACATTTTTTGTTCTCCATCGTTTTTAATGGAATCAAGTGCCCATGCACCAGTTCATCCAAGCCAGCCATTTTATAATGCTCTTGGCCTCACGAGGGTCACGGGCTTGCTCGAGCCTATCCCAGCTGTCTTCGGGCAGCAGGTGAACTGGTTGCCAGCCAATCGAAGGGCGCACATAGACGAACAACCATTCACGCTCACAGTCACACCTAGGGACAATTTAGAGCAGGGGTGTCAGACTCATGTTTGTCGCGGGCCGCTTTGGGGTTATATCTACCTTCGATGGGCCAGTACAACCGTGAAACTGAATAAACGTTTATACATTATTACTTGTACAAAACTAATTGATGGAATACCAGTTTTGAAACCAGTCAACTATGATAGTTTGTTCAATTGTTGTTTGAGTGAGTTTTAATAGGGTCACAAAATTATCACAAAAATCTCAACATTATTTATTATGCATAACAATTTGACATTTTGGTGCAAATTTTAGCAAGGATCATGGAAGCTGACGCACATGATTTGCTTTCGCGGGCCACATAAAATGATGTGACGATCCGGATCTGGCCCCCGGGCCTTGACTTTGACACCAGTGATTTAGAGTGTTCAATCAGCCTGCCATGCATGTTTTTGGAAGGTGGGAGGAAACAGGAGTACCCAGAGAAAACCCACGTAGGCACAGGGAGTACATGCAAAATCCACCCATGAGGGCACCTCTGCACTGTGAGACGGACGTGCTAACCAGTTGACCACCGTTCCGCCCTGCACAAATACAAAGCAATCAAATTCACTTTACAGTTTCAACCAATCTAAGAGACAAAAAACAATGACCGACAGAGGCAGACAGAACAAAGAAGCATGACGAGTCGCTAAAATCGGCGCCGTTTTTCTTAGATGCGTCCATCCATTATCCTAATCACACACTGGTTTTTAAGAAAAGGGGGGGGGGGGTAAAAAGAAAATTCTTAACAGTCTAGTTGTTATTTGTTACTTGTGACACATTCATTTCTAAGTAGAGTGTCATTGATACAGTCAACCGAATAATGTTAGGCCCGTTGGCTTGAAAATCTGCACAGCGACAGGTTGATGATTATAAATACACGGCTGCATCATTCCAAGTGACACAACTTGTTTACTAACACTTTTTTATGTAGACGACGTCAGGGAAGTGTAACTTCAGCCGTGTGACACACACCCCCACACACACACACACATACTATAACCCCGCCCCTCCTCTGTAAGACTCTTCAAAAGCAGGAGCGCGCACTTTGGTGCTACGAGTTCAAGACCTTCGGGAGAAAGAACACAGAAAGGTTGCGTGGAAGTTAAACGGACGCGCGTAACAAACACACACGTTAGTGGATATTCCCAAGGGAATCATGAAGTCTCCAAAATTGGCGCGCCAAGGTAAATTGATTACAGTTCCACACGATTCGTTTGCCACCGTGCGCGCTCATCCTCGAACCTTTCCCTCCTACGTGCAGCCAAGCTAGTGGTGGACGTGGACGACCTGGACGAGGTGCTATGCGAGTTCGACGCGGTGATCGAAGACTTCACATCCCCGATGGAGAAGCGTCACTTTCGTTACGACGAGCACCTGCGCATCGCCAAGAGGCGGAGCAGCGCCAGCGTCAGCGACAGCGGCATCAGCGACACCGAGAGTGAGTTGAAAACCAAGTGGTGGCAACAGTGCTGTGTACTTTCAGTCCGGAACGACATATGCTTGTGAAAAAAATACTCTAGAACTTCTACTCATTTTACTAGCTTGTGGGTTTAATATTAACATTACGTGACCCAGACAATTAGCATTTTGACATGATTGGCACATGTAACGCAGCGAATCCGTTGAGTTTTCAAAATAAAATATTTTTCAGCCTTGGATAATAATCACACCGGAAGTCCTGTACGTTTTTTTTCATGGTCTCATCAGTGCAGCCCGGTGGTTGGGGACCATTTGCTACATTACCTACAATACAGAATCAAACCACCTTCTAGAGCACAGGTGTCAAGCCCAGATGTGGCCCACCACATCATTTTATGTGGCCCGCGAAAGCATATCAAGCATGTCAAGTTCCATGATGCTTGCTAAAGTCTGAACCAAAATTTCATATTGTCATATGTAATCCACAATAACAGTTATTATTTTTGACTTCTGATTTTAAAACTAGTTTTTCATCAATTTGTTGTGCGCTGTGTATGTAATATGTGGAGGGGATTAAACATTTATATGGTTTCCCATCATTCGTAATGGCCCTCCAAGGCAAACCGTATCTACAGTGTGGCCCGAGACAAAAATGAGTTTGACACCCCTGTTCAAACTCCGGTCCTGGAAGGCCTCCGTCCTGCATTTTTCCATCTCTCTCTGTCGCAACACACCTGATTCAAATGATTAACTCATCAGCAAGCTCTGCAGAATGGAAATCGATGCTGTTCATTTGAATCAGGTCTGTTGTAACAGGGAGAGATGGAAAAATGCAGGAAAGCGGCCCTCCAGGACCGAATTTTCTAGAGTAGGGCAATGATTAAGGGAAATCTTTCTTCTTCGATTCTGGTCGTTAATGCTCCCACACGTTCCAACTTGTCAGAGTGCATCACAGTATTATTTATACTTAGCCATAAAATAAAATATATGTATTTCTTAATAAGTATGTATGTATGTACTTTTCCATGCAGTATAATAACTGTGTAGCCACCTCTGTACCGCTTGTCCTCATTCGGGTCACAGGTGAATTGGAGCCTATTCCAGATGACTTTGGGCAAGAGATGTGGTACATCAGGCTGAATTGGTTGCAATCACAAGATGCATATCATTAATTTGGTTGCCCTGGGACTGGTTTGTGACTATTTCAGGGCGTACCTTGCTTTTCGCCTCAAGATAGCTGGGATGGGCTCCATCTTATGCGTGACTCTAATCAATATCGTCTACAAAATGTATGTGGAGATGGATGGATTATTTCTACAGAACACATCAAGTATGAGATTTTACTTTATTATTATGTATATACTTTGATATATGATATATTATTTCAAGGGTGGCGCCTTGATCAAGTGATTAGCACATCCGGCTCACAGTTTGGAGGTTGTGGGGTTCGAATACGGGCTCCGGCCTTTGCATGTTCTCTCCATGCCTGCGTGGGTTCTGAATGGTTATTTGTCTCTACATGCCCTGTAATTGGCCGGTAGCCAGTCCATAGTGTAATACCCTGCCTCTTGCCCCAAGTCAGCTGGAATGGCATCCATCTGTGCTGCAATGACGATAAGCACGAAGCAGTATTGAAAACGGATGGATGGAATTGTGTACGGTACACAGTACTGTTTATATTTAATTCAATTTAAATACAAGTTAAATAGAAATTTTGTGAACGTTTTAAATGTGTACTCTCATATAATGTTGCATAATGAAACATCCTAACACAACAAGCACACGTGAGAGAAAATTGGAGTGTCTGTGTGGTGAATTTACAAATTTCCTTGTGAAATTGTTTAAGATGTGTAGCTAACTGCGGACATTATTGTCAGCATCACAGCCAGGGAGTGAACCTTGGTTGGCGTGTTAAAGTAAACAGATTCCTCCACAAGTGCTCCACTCTCCATGGCAGTCCCATAGTTGGTAGTGGTGTGGTCACAACATTGATTTGACCGATTATTATAATATATTTTCTTTACTATTTTAAGCAGGAATAGCTCCAGCTTTTTTTTTCTTTCCTGAGGGTAAAAGGGGGCTGAAAAAATAATTCATAAATACTGTATATTTTAAAATATCAAAATTAATTGCTGAAGGGGCTTAACTGGGGTTACACATTTTTCCTACTTGCCTAAATGTGCTGAAAAAATGACTGGTTGCCAGGCAACAGGGAGAAACAAATGACTTTGGGCAAGAGTGGGTCACTAGTTTCGCTCCAGAATATGCGCTAAAATGACTCTGTAAACTGGTATGTCCGTAGTAATAGGTTTATCGCAAAAGTCTGTTCAATCGCAGTCACAATCTATGGTCAACATTGACTGTAAAGTTGAAGTAAAGTATAACCCCCCGCCCCCCCCCCCCAAAAAAACAACATTCTATCATTTTAAGTAAATTGCTTTGGGTGAGAAGTCACAAGTTTAGTGACAATAAAGACAGTCTTATTTTTAGGACAAGTATGACAGTATAACATTTGTTTGTCACATTTGCAACAGTTTGTGCACTCCCACGCACACATTATTTTACACTCTTAAATTGTAAGTCTTAATTCCGAATATGCAGTCAAAGTATGGAAAAACATTCTTTTTCATTTTAGGTGGACTAATTCTTCTCCAGATGCTAGTTTACATGAGACATTTTTCGCTGTCTCTGGACTTAAATGTCCATATTTAATAGGTTTGTTACATCACACAACTGTCTTTCCATTCACATACGAACATAATGTAAACTTTTCACTCAGAGGTTAAAGCTAAGTTAATAAGAACGTGCCACATGCATATTTACTTTAGAGCCACAAAGGGGGTGGGGGGGGGGGGCATCAGCATATCGGCTTCAAGTTAGGCCTGATGTCTTTTTACGTGGTTTTGTACCGATATGTGATCTGCTAGCATCCAAGTGTCAACTTTGAGGGGTTCTGATGGTATGAGAGGAATACTAGACACATTACACCAGGCCATTAAAGACACCTCACAGGGGTATTTTTAAAAATACGATACGCTGTATGGATTTTTATGTGACTTTTTTGTGTGTGTGTGTGTGTGTGTGTGTGTGTGTGTGTGTGCTGAAAACAGGTCACAGTACTATTTGGAAAAACATTCACGTTTTCGTAGCAGTACCGTACTTGGCAGCCCAACATGCACCAAAATTGGATCTCTTGAAGCTACATTTTTTTGTTTTTTTATCAAGTGTCTGACAAATTATCCATTCAGCACGTTCCCTGTTAAGTTGAGCAACGACACTCCAATTATGCTGCTTTACGCTGATGTATTGAGATGCAGTATTGAGATTGAGATGATTGCGTGCAACAGTGGGGAAAATGTCAATTCATTTTTATGCGTTACAGTATAAGCATTTGTGGTCTAAATGTTTTTTTTGGGGGGGTGGGGGGGTGGGGTGTTGTAGAAATTCATGGTGGGCCACATCAAATGTTCTGGAGTGGTAAATGTGGCCAGAGCTGGCTGAACTTGCTTTCCTGAGTTGTGGCTGTGTGTGTGTGTGTGTGTGTGTTTGTGTGAGACTGACAGAAGCAAGATGTGGAATGCGATGATTACACACTCCTGCTTGTTCCAGTATCACACATGATGCGTGTGTACCGTATATGTGAGTTGATTGACAGGCCAATGTTTGTTTCATCTAACCAGCGCTTGGGTGTGTCTCTTATTAGGCGCTGACTCGCTCAACAGAAACAGCTTCAGCTTGAGCGACGAGAGGCTCCACTCACCCACCGCAATGTCCCAGATGAGCGGTGCCTCATCCTCACCGTCACCAATGTCACCAAAACGTGAGTGCACGCTCCTCATGCTTCCATATTGCATTTAAGACTCCTGGGAATTTGGAAATTGTAGAAGTCAAGGATTCAAGGATGCTTTTATTGTCATTACTCTATCCATCCAGGACAAGATGTCAAAACTCTCTCTCTCTCTCTCTCTCTCTCTGTCCCTCTTATAACAAATAACCACAAATGAAAAAGAAAATGAAATCGAGAGGGACTGGGCCTGCCAAAGGCCGCATATAATTGACTGCCATTATAATGCATTGGAGGAAAAAGCAAATCTTATTAAAAAAAAGATTGGGGGGCAAAAAAGACACAAAGATTTTTTTTTTTAAATTGGAAAATTTTAAAACAAAACAAAATCCAGAAATATGCAAATCTGTAGGTGCCAAACTGCCAATATGCAGTGGTCCAATGTACAGAAATTTAGAAAAAAAATTCTTTGTACACAGTGCAGTAGTTCAGTACAGTATTGCATTTCTTACAGTGTATGTAGAACGGCCTGCAATATTAGGAGCATGTTTACAGTTGAAAAATACTACTTGGAGCATACTCACGAGGTCCGACCAGAGCATTCTAGTCTCATAAAAATACATGGTTAACTCACATTTCCCAGTTATCTGAACTGTTCCATTTGAAAATAAATGCTGAGCTAATGCAAAATCTCATTATGTTGTCCTCGCAGCCAAACTGGGCGACACCAAAGAACTGGAGGACTTCATTGCCGACCTCGACAAGACATTGGAGAGTAAGCACCAACCCCTCCCTGCTGTCACATTCAGTGTGTGACTCCTTTGTTACCATGCTTGAACATGAGCAATGCTAATTAGCAGTGCCGTCACACATCTCCTGCTTATCCGTGAAAGTGATAGAGTCTAGCTTGGTTCTGAAAGCTAAACCCTGATCTAGTTTGTGTCTTTAGAATCATTTCATGAAGGCGGAATGGCGATAAAGCCAAATAGTTCACGCAATCAATAAACAGCAGTCCATCCGTCCAACTGGGATGCCATTTCACTATGGGAGATGTGCACACAGCCACAGCAATATCCTACCGTATTTTCCGAAGTATGAGGCGCACCTAAAAGCGTTGGATTTTCTCAAAAGCTGACAGTGCGCCTAACAATCTAACCGACGTGCCTTATATATGGATCAATATCCACATTTCTTGGACGTAGTATTTTAAATGTTCTGTAAAGCATTTTGTTCCAGCTGCAGTGGTTCTGAAAGCTCATCATAAATAAAGCTGTATTGTATTGTATTACCTTTAGTGTAGCTCTATTTAGTGGATGCATATAGCAACCACAGCCACGATTGTAGCTTCGATTCTATGCGCCTTATAATGCCGTGTGGCCTATATATGACCAGTTTTAAAATAAGTCATTCATTGAAGGTGTGCCTTATACTCCAAAGCGCCTTATAGTGCGGCAAATACGGCATTTTGCGGGATTCTGTGCAAAAGAGGCAAGGTGGATAAATAACTGTTGATGCGTTCATTTTAAAAGAGGTGTCAGAGGTGAGAGGTGAGAAAGGCGTAGCCAGGGATGCTTTCAAATGCTTTACTTCAGCCTCGTGAGTGTCACAACTTGCATTAGTGCATGAGGAATGTATGCCCGACAAGCTAAGGAGGAGGCAAGAAGGAATTCTCTGTATTTGCCTTGCTCAATGTTGCTCTTTCACAGCTCATGCAGGACTTTCGGCGTTAAGGGCAGGCAGGCAGGCAGCCAGGCTCCCGTTAGTCCGGGTGTATGGCATGTTTACTGGGGCCACGGGTGTTTACGAGGCCCTTCCCAGTAAAAGGCCGCTTTTAGCAGAAGCCGCTGGACCAAAGGAATCTAATCTGGTTTGTCTTTTCCTGTCTGCTCGCAGGCATGTGACGTGGGCGGCTGGTGGCCATCTTGGATCATAGCCATGAAAGAGAGACAGAGGAGTCTGGACTCCCCCCGCCCCAACAAACCCGCCACCAAGCTGCACCTGCTCGCCCCCCTGACTGAATCACCCTCCAACAGGATACAGCTGCTCAATGGCTCCAGATTGTCTTGCAGTCAAGTTGTAGCTAGGCTAGCTCACTCCAATTGGCGAGTGGCACCCAAAGGACCTCATCCAAATTAGCATTGCAGTTGGAACACTTGCAGGTCATGTGATTACAAATGTTTAGAATTTAGGGGATCCAGACATTTTCGCCACACTGGAATAATTTTATTTCAATTAACTATTATTATTATTATTATTATTATTATTACTATTATTATTGTCATATTTCAGTTCACTCCCGCATGGAACGCTACAATGGGACAGGGCTTTTTTTTTTTTTTGTAAAAAGAATATATTTGTAATTTTATAAAGCTTCATATTGTAAATGTGTTGCTCATTTTAGTGAAATATATTTTTGTACATGTAAATAATTAATATTAAATGTTCTGATTAAGTTGGTTCGAAAGAAAGTTTTAAAAAACTGGAAAGCAAGATTATGTATTTAATACAGCTAATACACGCCAGAGATTATATTAAAGTATGGTTATTTTAACATCATGTTTCCTGACTTCATTTTTATTTTATTTTATTTTTTTGGTCAAATACATCCATCCATCCATTTTCTGAACCGCTAGGGTCGCGGGGGGTGCTGGAGCCTATCCCAGCCGTCTTCGGGCAGTAGGCGGGGGACACCCTGAACCAGTTGCCAGCCAATCGCAGGGCACACAGAGACGAACAACCATCCACGCCCACACTCACACCTAGGGACAATTTAGAGCGTCCAATCAACCTGCCATGCATGTTTTTGGAATGTGGGAGGAAACCGGAGCACCCGGAGAAAACCCACGCAGGCCCGGGGAGAACATGCAAACTCCACACAGGGAGGCCGGAGCTGGAATCGAACCCGGTACCTCTGCACTGTGAAGCCGACGCGCTAACCACTGGACTACCAGGCTGCCCTGGTCAAATACAAATATACAAATTACCTTGTACAAATATCTAAATTAATATGATAAAATATATACAAGAGAAGCAAAAAAAAAACCCAGACACCTTTTGTGGCCACTATTATTATTGTAATATATGCTATAACATATGCTAACTTCCCCAGCATCTCATAATGTTTATCTCTTGATGACCCTTTAATTTTGCTAACCAAGGTCACCAACAATAATATGAAAGGGAATCAGGTGTAAGTAACTGCAAATCACAACAACACAATTCAATGAAATGCCAAACAAAATGGCCATTAATATCATTGTCATACCTGTCAACTTTTCGGAGCGCCAACCTGTATAAACTACCAAAAAAATCCTTATAGAGAGCAAAAAAATCCTTATAACATACCAAAGCATTTTATATGACAAAATAACGGCAGAAAAAACCCCACGAAATTTTCAAAGATATTTATTGTAGATCTCCATAATACAATGTCTGGTTAATGTCTAATCATCATTCTACTTAGTAGCATTACTGTGTTCAGAGTTGTATTCCTGCGTTACTTTTTTGGAAAGTTGCCGGAAATGAAAGCATTCGAGTAGACTAGCACCATTCTGGGCAAAAGCAAACGGAACTACCTGTTAGGGGAAGAAAAAAACCCCGGAAATTTTCAGAATCCGTATGATTTGTGCGATACGGCCATATACGGTACGTAAGATTCACCACAAAATCCGTATGAACTATGGCTAAACCGTATGAGTTGACAGGTATGTATTGTAAAAGGCAGAACCTTTGCACGGCTCTTGTCGTGCACCTCATTCATGACTGTACCTGTGTACTTGTCACTTCCTGTGTTTGTCCTGCCTCTCGTTTCATCACTTAAATGTTTGGCTCAGAGTGACACAATGCACGTAACATTACAGTGACAAGTGGGATGCTTAGACACACACACACACACACACAAATAGACTTACAAGTATCAACCCCTCAACAACATAATTGTAACTCGGGTGGCAACAGTCTATTTGCAGAGGCGGGGGGTGGGGGTGCACGTCAGTGAGCAGGTGCGGCTGAGATAATCTTATGTTGGATGTAACAGCTCCTAAATTGGGGTTCAAAGAGCAGGGGGAATGGGGCGCACAAGGTTTCTATATTGGCTGCAGAGTGGTAGCGGGGCAGGTGCAGACACCCTTGGGATCGATAAATGTGTATTCTATTTAATCCGTGACCACTTCTGTGTTTTATGACAGCATCTACTTCTTTTGATGCTGAATCAATTAAAAATATGATCAAAAAGCTTTGAATGAATTCAGCGGTTGGACTCGTACCAAGTCTAGGAGTACTGAAAAGGGGAAAAAAATGAGAGTATAAAGTCAGAGAATTATGTGAATAAAATAATAGTGTTGAAAATATTGCCGCTGAAATATTACAAGAAAATATACATTGCAAGAACGGATGCGTAGTATATATAGTAATAATATAACAAGAAAACAATCCGAATTTTTAAACTATGACACTGATCATATAAAAAAATAAAGTACTAATTTTACAAAGAAAAATGACCTAATAAAATATGAATTAAAAAACAAATAAATAATAAAACTAACAAATATGCTACTGAAAGATTACCAATATTTGTAATTTTACACATTTCCAGCAGAAATGTGTCATTTTATTGATATGAAGTTGGAATATTGCTTTATTACTTACTTCCAATTTATTTAAAAATTCTGCTATAGAAAACAGAAAAAAATAATTTCAAGGGGAAAAAAGTATTCATAAAAGGAAGGTAATTGCAATAGAAAAAATGTAGAAGGGCTATTAAAATATTAATACTGCAGTACTAATCTCCAGCTCACCTGCAACCTTCATCAGGGTATGCAGTCTATTCAGTCTAACAAATGTTTTTTGTTTGTTTGGGGGGGTTTTCGGTGTGGGCCTGCTCAAGTTGTCATGAGCATTTGAGTGGCACTGTGATGTGGGCACATCTGCTTAGCTGCGTATACAAGCTCCACTTCAGCCTAACTTCAGCTTTTAGAAGCCTCTTGTCCGAATCGAAAGTATATCCAAGTGCGTGTTTCTGTCCTCTGTCCTCTTCCATTGGATTTCCTATTTTGCTCATTGAGATCAAGTCTCTCCGCCATTCCCACACTTCCAGAACCGACTGCGTACTGTACAAGGCCTCAGCTGCCAAGACTAACACTGCCTCAAAAACAAGAGCTGTCCGCTGAATGAAAGTAGGGATGTTGTTTTTGACGCACGCACGGACCGTCGGTCTCAAAACGGCTTTAGAATACCACGTCTTGTGTCAACACCGTCTCTGGGATCCAACCCCAAGACCGTGCTTGTATCGTAGGACACCGTGAACAGGAGTCATTAGATCGTTTCCAAACGGAAAACGTCTTTTCAAAGTAGCATTTGTGACTCTGTGGAAAATGAGGGGTGCATTTGGAAAATCACTTTGATGCCTGTGCGATCGAAGAGGCAGGGCGCGTTCACCTCACCTTAATTTCTGAATGTTATAAAGCGATCAGCAGCTCATGCTTGATCTGTTTCCATCCGCACTGCCTGATACACCGTGTGCCCCCCCCCCCCTGTTGGAGCACCTAGAACGCGCTCCATACTCCATACTTGGTGCACTCATAATAACTCTTTGAGTTTCCAAATGGTCAGAGTGAACCAGTACATGCTCGCAACTTACTTCAAGAGCGCCAGAAGTCTATCCTAACAGTCTTTAGGAGAGAGCCATACTGCAGCATTGACTGGTCGTCAGTTTATAGCAGCTCAATTGTGAATGATAGTTGAAAGAGTGGGAATCAATTACATGCTTTAACTATCCGAGTTGATTTAAGTCAAGTCAAGTCAAGTCAACAGTATTTATAGAGCACTTTCAAACAGCCATCGCTGCATACAAAGTGCTGTACATGGAGCAATTTAACATGCACAATAAACAGTAAGACAAATCGGTAATAAAGGCGGTAGAAAGCACCAAACAGTAAAACCAAGAACAAATCTAAGTCATGCTGAGTCGAATGCCAAAGAATACAAGTGAGTTTTGAGGAGGGTTTTGAAGATGGGCAGCGAGGAGGCTTGCCGAATGTTCAGTGGGAGGTCATTCCAGAGAGAGGGACCAGCAACAGAAAAGGCTCGATCCCCTCTGAGCCTCAGTTTAGTTCTTGGTACTTCTAATAAGGTCTGGTCCACAGACCTGAGGCGCCGGGCAGGTGCGTAGGGGCGGATGAGCTCAGAGAGGTAAGGTGGCGCTAGATTATTCAGAGATTTGAAAACAAATAAGAGGATCTTGAAAATAACTCTAAAATGTATGGGGAGCCAGTGAAGGGATGCCAGAGTAGGAGTTATGTGCTCCCTCTTACGAGTACCAGTCAAGAGGCGAGCAGCAGCATTCTGGACCAGCTGAAGGCGCTTAATGGAGGACTGGCGGACTCCAAAGTAAAGGGCATTGCAATAATCGAGCCGGGATGTGACAAAGGCATGAATGACTGTCTCAAAGTGTTCATGTGTGAGGAGAGGTTTTATTTTGGCCAGCTGTCTGAGGTGAAAGAAGCTGGATTTAACAACGGCACCAATTTGCTGATCAAGTTTGAAATCCTTAGACTGCTGGGCAGTCAATCATAGGGGGTACTGAGCGGGGATCAATTCAACACCAGCTAAACAAAAATTTGCATTGTGAACCACTACACTACGTGTGGAGCCTCTAGCAAAATCTTGAATTGGAATGGTAAAATCTGAGTTCTGAACAAGCCAAAACTGCCCTTCGTTAAGGTTTCTCTGAAAGACTTGATTGTTTCCATTGTAATTGGGCGGTTACCGTGGTTACAATGAAACCTTATGACTGCAAAGTCAGCTGAGAAACAGAACAACATCTCGACTTGTGATTTGTGAAAGTACCCTGGAACATGATGAGTCAACTTCCTCTCATGAGCTTTCAGGCTGTGCGCTATGTGAAGAAATCTTATCCAGATTTCCTGAATTTTGTTTTGTCCACGAAATAGAAAGCTCAAGGCTGTCTCATATCGAAGATACAACATGTCAAAAAATGCTAATCTATATTCACATAGTCCCTCACAAATGGACCACGTGTGATGAATCAGGAATGAAAGCCGGCTCCATGCGCAAAACTTTCCCCTCTCTGCCAACTGTGCCGAATTAAAAAAACAGAGACGTGCATGTGTCCATGCCAGCTTCCTGCAATATGATCAGCAGACTGTGAAGGGCTGCTGGCCAACGTTGTGAGCTGGTGACTTTTATGTATTGTAAACAAGCAAAAGTATTGGCACACATATGAAGTTGGCCTGACTTGACAGCTACAGTATAATGTCAGATATCTCTATTTTTTCCCTTGGCCAAATGAAGAAGAAAGTACTTTTTAAAATATGTGATTGAACAAGTAAACAAAACGTATTAAAGTAAGCAACAGAATATTAAAAAAATTGAAAATAGTAAATAGGTAGTATGTAAGATATTAAAATACTGCGATTGGCTGGCAACTGATTCAGGGTGTCCCCCGCCTACTGCCCGAAGACAGCTGGGATAGGCTCCAGCACCCCCCGCAACCCTAGTGAGGATTAAGCGGTTCGGAATATGGATGGATGGATGGATATTAAAATAAAAATGAATGAAATGGAAAAAATGTACGAGTGGGAAAATATGAATCAAATGATAACAGTTATCACTATTATCCTTTGGGATATTTCTGATACATTCACCTGACTTGTGTGCGGCAGCATGGCACCCATTCCCATTCAGTGCCGGTGTGGATGGAATTTGGTCTCGATGTGTGCCCTGCAAGTGGCTGGTGACCAGTTAGGGGTGTAGTCTGCTTTTCCCCCATAGTCAGCTTGGATAGGCTCAAGCAACAGCCCCGGCGCCCCTGTAAAGGATAGGCTGTGTTGAAAATGACATGACATGCTATCCTTTGGATGTAAACAGTCCAACAGATCAATAATGGAAGTAAGAACTCCAACTAGAATACAGCAAATTGTTTTCAAACCAAAAAAGAAAAAAAATACTGTATACTGTATGCCAATTAAACGGATATAAAATGAAATCTCTCTCTCTCTAAATATATAAATATACACACACATAAACATACATACTGTATGTAAAAAATAAATAAATTAATATAGTACACACTAAATACGTATCTATCTGTCTATCAATTCTATAATCTTGACAGTTTATTATTGTATCATGCATGCAATTGAATGCCCAGCCCCCATGGGTTTATAAAACACCAAACAATCAAAATGACCCAAACCAAAAACAACATCAACAGAAACCTATATCATATACAAGATATTAATTATTTCTCTGGTAAAAAAAAAAAATCGATCTAGTTGGAGATGTTTGGCGCCAATCCAATTTTTTGCCTTGGCTTAGGTCTTATGTTCTATACTTACTTCTCTTCTTGCAATAACAAAGCCAAATCTGAGGCATTGCAATTCCCAGACAATGATGAACATTTGACATTACATTACAACGTGAATCACGGTCTTATCTCCATGCTGACTAACGGCCCATGTTACCATGTCTAAACAGGAAGTGCATGACGTGTCAACTGATTGATTATGATGGGGATCGGGATCAGCCAAGGACAGGCCATGTTCCCGGGCCTCCGGAATGAGCTCAGTGCGTCCCGAGCAGCCAGGTGCTTCACACCCTCCTTCCTGGGTGAGCAGACTTTGGCCTCTGTGAAGTCTCAACAATGTGTGGGCGAATATGCGTGTGGGTGTGTCCTTAATGGACAACTAAATTTTCTGCTTGGCTCAATGTGAAGAGGTCAACAACATTTGTGAGAAACTTCAAGGAAGATACACCGGAAATTCAAAAAACAGGAGGATATTTGGAGATTCTTCAATGCACTCGTGACTCCATTGGAAATAAGTATTATCGTGGCAGACAATATGATCATTGTGTGCAATACGTTCCCTTCTCCACCTTCATGTGCACACGACCAAAATTCTGTACACCTTGAAAAAAAACTTCCACCTGCAGCACCTTTCTTCCCTTTTCTGATGGTTCACTCAACCTCTTCCCGGGGGGAGGGGGTGAAGTGCCCTTGAGTGATGGTGACTGAATCACAACATTGTTAGGACAAAACTGCACTTAAATTGAGCCTTTGGGTGAGCTCAGACACGGTGAGCCTCCAAAGTCAAAAATGACCTGTTTCAAGCTTCAATTGTTTTTTGTTAAAAAAAAAAAAAATCCTCATATCATCCATCCATCCATTTTCCGATCCGTTTTATCCTCACAAGGGCTGGAGCCCATCCCAGCTGTCTTCGGGCAGTAAGCGGGGAGCACCCTGAACCGGTTGCCAGCCAATCGCAGGGCACACAGAGATGAACAACCATCCACGCTCACACACACACCCCGGGACAATTTTGAGTGTTCAACCAGCCTGCCATGCATGTTTTTGGAATGTGGGAGAAAACTGGAGTACCCGGAGAAAACCCACGTAGGCACGGGGGGAACATGCAAACTCCACACAGGAAGGCCGGAGCCGGGATCGAATCCACGACCTCTACACTGTGAGGTCGACGCGCTAACCACTGGACCGACCTCCATACAGCTACAATAAGAAATAAAAATGCAAATGCAAATAACAGTTATTTAAATTCATGTGGTCTAACCAGTCATGCTATCAAGGCACTTAAAGTAAATTTGTGTTTCGCTACTGCCTTTGTCATTGACGAAGATAGCTGAATGATTTTAGAGAAAAGGCTAACGATTGAGTCGCACCCTCTCCTGACAGCCACCATGACATCATCACCATGCATAAGCCATGCGGACTGGACCAAGTGCATAAATTCACACAAACGTACTTGTTGTCATGGAGACAAGTGCCAAATCTACACGTACCGACCCTACTAAAACCCAGAGTGAAATTTTTCAGTTTGGGTGTGTCTGCAGGCAGCCATCTCATGCAGCGCCAGCCTCACTTACATGATGAATGGGTTGCTCCACTGCTTCTAGACTTAACACAAAACTGAAAAGCAACAAAAGAAGACATTAACTTTGATTAGCTGCTTATGTTCACATCTTCTTTTGGAATATGCATTGTTAAAAAAAAATAATAATAAATTGAAGTGTTTTTGATGGTTTATGCAACTTTGGGGGTTTTATTCTTTGAGGTTTTTAAGATGGCGTTTGGTTGAACTTTATCTGAACTGTGAAGGCAGTGGTTCTTAACCCGGGTTCGGTGAATCAGTCTCAGGGATTCGACGGAGCCTCTGCCATGGAGGTTAAGGCACACCCGACTCAAGATGTCAATTGGTTATGACTCGCCCGCTTGGCCATCAATTGCTGGTTCATTTTGTGCACAATTAAAAAACATACTTTATACTTTTTTTCTGTTTTTAATAAATTCATTTTTTAATGTCTTGAATTTGTAAAAAAAAATCATCATCATATTTCAGTGAATGGGTTCGGTACCTCTAACAAGGTTAAGAACCACTGTGTTAAGGAGAGTTCATACGTGAACACGACTGGTTCGACAAAATGTTCTCGGACTTGCAAAAAAAAAACCAAAACAAAAAAACCCTTGCAGATTTAGAAGCAAATACAAATGCCTATGAAATGACACTTTAATAATAGTAAGTGATGGAAGGGGAGGGGGGCGGAAAAAAAGCACTGGCCTAAGGGTAAAACGTTTTTGTTTGGCAGAGTGCAGAACCAACACTGCTCTATGTACATACAGTGTGTGTGTGTGTGTGTGTTTAAGTGAAAACCAAGAAACAATGATGCACTGTTGAACCTCCTTTTACTTCGCGCTGTCCATTCCTGCCCTGATTTACGTCCCAACCCATTTCAAACATTTTCTCTCAGGCAATAAATGAAGGTTGGTCCAAGTGGTCTTTAAATCAACACGTCTACTACACCCCCCCTGCCCCCCACGAGATAAATTGCGCAAACAAAGACGGATGAAGTTGAGGATTTGTTTCCCCCTTGTTCGTTCATCCATCAGATTTCCTCATTGCAGATGCAATTTTCATTTTTGACATTTCTGGCTAATCGCATAAAAGTTGACTTTTCTATTATTTTACACACACCTGCAGTTTCAAAACAGGATTGTCAAACATGATTCGACATGCCCTCTCTGAAATCTATAAATGTATATGTCATTATGCCGAACAAGTCGAGGCGTATGGAACGCTCTGAGATGAGTAGCAGTAAGATAAAATGTGCTTAAATTCAGCTTGTCAAACTCATATTCAGCCATGATAGATGTTTATTCTTATTTTAAATAATGTATAACAAAACATATGAATTAGAACTAAATATTTTGTATCTACTATTTATTTTATGGTCCTCCTAAGACAATGTATATATTCAGATTTTTAAAAAATCTACAATTACAAGTTCTGTTTTGCAGGTTTTGCAGGAGTATTCGCTTTGTCTCAGAGGCACCTGACCTAATTTCATGAATTTGACTTTTAAGTCAGGACTAGTCGATTGTTTCAGGGTGTAGCTCGCCTCTTGCCTGAAAACAACTGGGATAAGCTGCAACCACACCCACGACCCTCATGAAGATAAGCAGGTCAGAAAATACATGGAAGGATCATCGAAAAATTTTTGTTTGAGTGTTCTGGCCTTCTTGCATAGCCGAGTGAACACTTGAAATTGTCCCGAGGTGTGAGTGTGAGCGTGGATGGTTGTTCGTCTCTGTGTGCTCTGCGACTGGCTGGCAACCGGTTCAGGGTGTCCCCAGCCTACTGCCCGAAGACAGCTGGGATAGGTTCCAGCACCACGGTGACACAAAATGTTTGGGTGGATGGATGTATAATATTCAAATGGATTTTCTGGTGTCTGAGGTTGATCATGAGTCCCCCCCCCCCCCCCCAAAAAAAAGAAAAGGAAAATAATAATACATACATTACAGTATGTAAATGACAAAAACATTAAAACAAAAAAATAACATGCAAATGGAATTCCATCAAATAAGAGACTTTCAAAAGTCAAGGCTGCAGACAGCTGGAGTGAAAAACGTGAACGCTCTCACTCGGCTGGCGGGAAAATGAGCAAGCTGCATTCATCCGGAGAGGTATTTCCTGTCTGTTGAAGCAATTACGTACGAATGAGAGCAGACTAATTAGCTCTTATTTTGCCATTTACTGTGTAAAGAACCAAATTTAAAGAGACATATTAGTGTCCATCCAATTGACTTTTAAATGAATTTTGGCCTCTAAGCAGGATTAAAGACGTGACCGAAATTTTGTTCCTCCAAAATGCGTCATCACTCATGCCTTCAACTTCTTGGCTCGACTAGAGGAAGTCAATCAGGTCAGGAAGTTTTCTAGCGTTGCTATCTTGCTTTGAGACTTTTTCAGCGGGAACGTTGTCAAGCTGCATTGGAAAACCACTCACCAACGTCCAGACAGCACTCTCATCATTCGTCATCATTATGGTCATTAGTGACTCTCGCCTCAGGGCGAGGGGTTAACGTCTGTACACCCACCCTTGTTTGTGCTTGCGTGGCGAAAGGGAAGGGGGGCTTAAATCATTCTTCATTGTTTGTCTTCAGCAGAATGATGTGTACCTATCTGTGGTCTGAGAAAGAAACATAGGGGGTGGTTCGGATTGCCAGTTTGGTGTGACAAGGTGGTGGTCTCGTGGTGCGGGGGAGGAATGAGAGTGTGGAGGAGGAAGCGAGAGGAATCTGCTCAACGCATCAAGGGCGACATTCGACATTTAGATATCAGGACGTCACGGAGTAGCAAACAGGAGACAAGCGTTTTTCTGATTGTTGACGCCTGTAGTTATGGCATCCAGACCAGATGCGCACCGTCGGTGGGTTGGCCCAAATGTTTTCCACTGAGACCAGCTGTTTTCTTTTTGGGGTTTTTTTGATGGGAATTACAGTATAAGAAAAACGTAACCACTGTAAAATAAGGTGAAATACAGTGGTGGGCCTGTGCATTATAGAAACCCCCATTATGATCTAAAATTTTAATAAAACAGCACACGGCCGTGCCATATAATGTACATCATCTGGAACAGCTCAGGATAAACATTTCTCAAATAACATCACAAACACAAACCATTTTAAATGAAATGATTCATGTACACTAGAGAGGCCCATTATTCAATTTATTAAGGTGAGCAGATGCAACAAACCAGTTTAAGTCTTGCATTGACAAATCAGAAAATGGAAAAAAAATGGAAGTTATTATGTGCCAACTAGTTGGCCAGCTAAATCTAGTTGATGAAAGAGTCCCATTGCTGATACAGTTCAAATTGCATCAGCCAGCGCTACTGATCCTGAAGGCCTTGGGCAGATTAGATTGACATGGCAACAAATTGAGACTGAATTGAATTTTGATTGGACAGATAAATAAATAAATAAATAAATCCAACATTCACGCTTAATTGCTTGCTACAGACTTATGTTGTGGTAAGTTACATTTCATGTCGTCATTTTTTCTGAATGACAAAATATGTGTGTGTGTGTGTGTGTGTGTGTGTGTGCGGGTGTGTGTTTTTTTTAATTACTGAATCACCAAGTTACAAAAAACAAGGTTTGGAGAGAAAGTATTGAAGAATCACTGTGATCTTGGTCCCAAGTCAACAGTACAATGGTGGTGCATAAAAACAAACAAACAAAAAAAAAACTGCTGCTTGCCTGCCTTGGCTTGTGAAAGTACAGCCACACATCTTCCATATCTCAGAACCTCTGACTTTTCTCATATAATCGGTACATATTCCTACTTTACCACGATCACATTAAAACAAAAACAAAGTAAGTGAGCTTGACAACAGGCCTGGTAGTATCCCGTCAGTGTCGATGGAGTTTCCAGTTGTGTCAATATGGACCAATATCAGACATCCCTCGGGGGGCCGTGTTGTTTGCTGGTACTAGCTACCAGCAAACAACACATCGTCGTTGCAATGTCGAAAGCAGTGCCATTGTCATTGAGATGGGCTAATGTGAAACATCTCTGAGGGGCTGCCTCTGGATCAGGGGCCCAAAGCAATTGAATGGATTGCCTCACCTGCTGTGGCTTCTCTTGTGGTGATAGTAGTAGTAATAGTAGTAGTAGTAGTAGAAGTTGTTGTAGTCATCATAGTAGCAATAGTCATACTTTGTCTTCTATTTTCCAATCCAACAGTTTCTGTCAGCTCTTTCCTGGTAGGATTAGGGACACAAACAATTTGGCATGCCAGGTTTGATTCTCAGCAGCATTTTTTGGGGGGTCATTTTGGATGCTATAAAAAAAAAGTACACATGACTTGAATGAATCTAAGTAGATGTCAAGATGTCCTCCTACGCAGCAAGATCGGCATACATGCCTCGCCTGCCCCACCTATAAATCACAATGTGGACATGCATCTTCAAAATAGAAGAGTGGCTACCAAAAAAAAAAAAATGCACCACAAGTCAAAATTACATTGAATTGGAGCTGAGGAGCTGTGATTTTCTTGTCAGCATGTTATAAATCAAGCCTGTGAAAAATGTGGTATTTTTTTTACAACTGTCTTTGAACTCTTTCAATCAAGATGGTGGACATTAGATTCAGATTCAGATTCAGAAAACTATCCCCGTGGGGCAATTAGATGCTTACAAGTAGACGGTGAGTATGATGTAGTTCCTCAAGAAAACAATGTTTATCAGTCGTCAAGGACAACAGTAATCAGTGCATGTGTGTTCTGCTGACAACAGCATGACGACTCACATTTTCCGACTATTTTGGCGCAGGGAAGCATTAGTAATGGAGATGCATTGCATAAGACGGAAAAAAAGAGTGAACGGGGCAAAAAGGACCATTAATGACATAATCAATCAGGAGGAGGCCTGGACCTCTTCGTTCAATTATCTTTGGGGTAGGTCCACGTGTCTCAAGACAATATCGTGTATCCAGCAGTGTTTCCCAACCTTTATTAAGCCAAGGCACAGATTGGGAAAACATCACCAAAAAAAAAAAAAAAAGAAGTAAAAAATACTGAGGTTAGTTATGCACCATCTGCTATCAAGTGTAAGGGCATTTAATTGTTCTGCCGTCATAGATAGATAACCAAAGAACGTTTTTGTAGTGCAGTGGAACCTCAAGTCACGAACATTTCAGGTTATGCATAAAATGACCTCTATTTAAAAAACAAAAAAAATAATCTATGTAAATTTCCCCAGTGTGGGACAAATAAAGGATATCTTATTTCTGTCCTATTTTCAGTTTATGATTCACTAAGTCACAGTGACTAACCACACATTTGGGAAAGGTGTGTTCAATTTCAGAAGCCATACCCAAACCTGATTAGATTAGAATCTGTCAAGAGAATGTGATTTAGGCTACAAAATCTCAAGCAAAAATGCATGATGCCACCAGCCAAAGAAATTCCAAAAAAGTGATTGAAAACCATCAGTCTCACCTGCTCTGAATTTAAAGGGAATGAGGAGGAGCTGCTTTGATTAGGTAGGAATCAAGTCAGTTGTGTTCACTCCCACAACGGTGCAAACATCCATTTCTAACTGCACCCCTCTCCGAAAATACCAAAAGAAAGAAAACCCGTGCTTAGAGTTAGATTGCACTAGACTTGCGCTGAGCATGAAAATAGAGCCCGGTGTATGTGTAAGTAAGTCCACATACATATTTTTATACTATCCTGAATGTGCATGTGAAAGGATTGCCAAAGTGTCCAGATACTCTTTGGTCCGTTCAGTGTACTCCTCTCTGAATTGACAGGCCATTAACACACTAACATTTCAGTGAAGAGTAACTCCTGAAGGACACTGTCGTTAATCGCAGGTGATGTGATGACGAGCATGTCTGTCATCCAACGGTCCAAAAAGCCGTGGCCAACAAGTCTGATGAATTTCTAAGCGTCAGGTTCTTTTGGCTCTGACAGCGAGGCAGTGCATAAGGCTCCTCTGAAGGTAATTACAACGTGACATCAGGTGTTTGCGAAATGTCGATTGGACCATTAAGTACAGAGAGCTATTGATATTTTGTGTGTATAAGGAGAGGTACTGCCGCTCCTTCCTGCCGACTGCTGTCAGGCTATTGAATAGACGGTCCTGAAAACCTGGATTCACCCCCACTCACCCATTTTTAATATGCTTATATTTATATTTTATATTTATTTATATAGTTTTGTCTTCTACTCTCTCTCTTTCATAATTTTGCTGCTGTACATTGGGAATTTCTCCATTGTGAGACAAATAAAGGTTTTCTTATCTTATGTCTGACTGGATATAAGTTTCCATTGTATTTGAATGTATATACTTTACATGTGATAATATTATGTGAATGAAGCGAACAATGTTTATGTGCGTTTGTGATTGCCATGTGTTTCTATTCATTGTAGTGACACATCTGTGACTCACATAATTGAGGCATATTAAGCTTGCGTGAAATTACCGGATGAGCTCACAATACACAATAACCTTGATAGGTGGTTTTAATTTGACCTTCTGTAAACTTTGCAGTGCACGTGTAACCGTTCCAGGTTTCAGAACTTTTGCTGTCCTCCGAAAAGGATCCGAACAGCAAAGTAAAAATTTGCAATAGCAATCCGGATAGGCACTGGTTGTGTGAAAAGTACTGAAAGTTGTGCAAACAAAGTAATATGTGCATGTTTACGGAAACAGGGAGGCGCACATTTTGTGTGCATGGGTGTTTTCATGCATATGTGACAAACAACAAATGGGAAGTGGTTGTTAAAAAAAAAAAAAATCCAGTGTCCCCAAAGAGAAACACATCTTACACTCTGTAAAATGCCCTGGCTACAGCTCTGCTTCTTGGTCTTATTTCCTCACTTGACACCCCGTGCACTCCTGAACACATGACTAGACACACACACACATGCACACACACGCACGCACACACACGGTTGAGAAATCTTGCCACCACGTCGTAACATTCCTGTAGTGTGAACTCCAGCACACTGACAGCCGGCTATCAATCACCCTGCTTTGCTATGAGTAACGATATGTGTCTCCCCTCTAATGCTCCTTCAACCTTCCAGCCCGTCTGCCGCGCTGCCATGGCATCAGCCTTCAATCCGATTCAATCAATCAATCGAGCGAGTCGTAAAGATGGCCACCATCTATGTGCGTGTTATACGCTGCAGGCTCCACACTGACGTGATGCCATCACCCTTGAAATCGTTTGCTTAGTTTTCTTTTCTTTTTTAACAACTGACTCATGGGAAGCAAACACGTGCGACACCGCCACCCGTCTAGGTGGCATCACATGCGGAAACAGCGACTGACTTTTCCCCAAATAAGTGTTCCACACCGTGTCAAGAAAATGATGTAGGAGGCAAAGGGAGAAAGTGGAGCAATGTAATTATCTCCCAGTCAGAGGTCACGGCAGTAAAGAACACCGCTGGAAGGTGAGCGAGGAGGCGCTTGTCTTTTCCCGCTCTGGACCTTTCAAGGAAAACAGCTCATGAAGCGCTTTAAGATGAAGTTCAAAACTGATTTGAATATATGAATTTAGTGGGAAATGGTCAACAAAATACAGGACCCCTGCATTGTCATGGTTCAGATTCACCTTTTCGCAGATTTTTTTTTTGGTGCTTTTTTGTGGGTAAAGAGGGGAGTGCCCAATTTTCATGAAAATGCTTATTGGCGACATATCCCTGCTTATTCAGAGATTTTTGGGGGGTTAAAAAGAATATCAATTCACCCCTAAATTAGATTGTAATGGGTTGTAAATTTTCCCGATACAACTTTGAGATATATTTTTCAGATTTCAGTCATTTATTATGTAGATTCACTCCTCACAGTGAACTTTTTCATCTTTTTTTGTTTTTAATATTTCTGATCATAACAAACAGCTAACAAAAAGCCAGAATTCACCATCTGAAGAAATTAAGGAGGACTTGCCGATCTGAAAAGTAGTTTCGAATGAGTCTGTGTAATATATGCTTCACTTTGTGAATTAAACTACTGACATAAATGAACTTTTCGACGACATTCAAATTTACTTTGATGTGCCTGTTTTATTATCGAAATAATCCACTTCGATGAGCTATTGAAAATTGTTTAAAAAGTACCCCTTAGGAAAGTGCATGGTAAAGAACACGTTATCCAAGAGGAAAACGGAACACTGCAGCCAATTGATGACTGTGGAGTGAAAAAAACAAACATGAGAATTTCACATTCAGTCTTTTATTAAAATCATCTATTGTATTTATTACCACTAAAATTCTTATGTACAATTGCATTCATTATACTGTACGTATAGCTATGTATCCTTGTTGATAGGATTGCTTCATTTGTGCTCTGACTTAAATGTTTCAATTTCATGAGGGCAATCAATCAAAACTAATGTGGTTGCATTGAGTGACATAATTAGTTGAGAGTGTCCACTGGGGATTTTGTAATAGGGGGAACTGTGGTGAGGATGTCATTGTGGAGAAAATCGAGTATTTTATGTCGAACATCGGGGGAGTGCGCCAAGTACAAAGTTAATGTGTCAATAAATGTCCTGATCTTGGAGAACACGGTCTCAATTCCTATTCCTGTCAGTTCTCCCTGTCCTTTCTCAGTATTGTGGGGCAGTGGAGCCAAGAAAATGTTTTCGTACCCCTTGAACTTTTCACATATTGCTGCTTTACGAGCGCAACCGCAAACCTCAATGTTTGACTTTTTTTTTTTTTTTTTGCACGCTCGACACATTGCACATAATTGTGAAGGGGTATTTTCAAAATTTAAGCCTTCCCAGGAGATGAATCTCATTCCTGGTTTCTAATCTATTGCCGAATTCAGCAGGATTGCCCTCTATGGAGTGCAAAAATTTTGCTATAGACAGAATCTTCCACCTGAGCTGTGGATTTCTGAAGCTCCTCCAGAGTGACCATGAGCCTTTTGGCGGCTACTCCAACCAGTGTTCTGCTCAGTTGCTCCATCAGTTTCGGTGGATGGCCATGCCTTGGTTGGTCTGCAATCGTGTCATACTTTTTTTTCCATTTTTAGATGATGATGATTGAATGGTGCTTTTTCCGATGTTCAAAGCTTGACATTTTCTTTCATAATTTAACTCAGTTTCTAATAAACCACATAGGCCTTCACAGAACACGTATATTAATCTGGGAGTGAATTACACAAGTGGACTCTGTTGACTAAATAGGTGACTTCTGAAGGCAATTAATTGCACTTGAGGTGTATCGGAATGAAAGGCACGGATATATATTTGCTTCAAGTTTTGACAAGCTGCGTCATTTTTGCTCCACTCCAATTATGTGCTACGCTGTGTTTGTCTATCGCATGAGCGACCCGACCCCGAATAATCGGTAGATAATGGATGGATTTATGGACAGGTTTGTGATTGTGAAAAGGTTCAAGGGATAGGAAGACTTTTTCAAGGCACATACGGGCCGTATATAAATTTTTCGAACTGGGCTTTGACATCAAGCAGCAAGCGGTCGGACAAATCTGTCCAAGAACCTTTTTTTCGGGGTCTAGCTTGACTTTTATAAATTACATACAGCTGTTTTTTGACACACTTAACAGCTCTGTAACTGGTCTATGTTGAGCAGCAAGATAATTTAGGCACGTCTACTTCACAGTTCGGGGATTGGAGTTTGAATCCCCCCTGCAAACTTACTGTTGTTCTGTGTTAGACTCTAAAATGTGCATCGATTGGAATCAGTGTGTGAGTGGTTGTTTGTCTATATGTGCCATGCGATTTACTGGCAACCACCTAGTTAGGTTCCAGCTCACCCGCGACCCGAACAAGCGCTGCAAAAAAGTGATGGATAGATGGGGTGTGATGAACTCTGCCTAGTCAATACTGATGTCACCAGAACAACTGCTAGCTAGCTAAAATTTTATAACGACAACACCCGTTTGATATGAAAATACCGTTAAGTAATTATTTGCGTTCATAGTGTTAATACTACACCAAGTTTTAAAAAAGAAAAAGGCCACTGAATGTGTGCCACCCATTGAAAAAGTTGATGTGATGGCCATGCACATTGCAATAATTAACATTGCCACTTATGGCAACAGTGTGTGAGATCTGACTATGAAATAAGATCTCAGATTCCTCGCAGGACAGAGATAACCAGTCAGGGCGGCGGAAAGGCCTGAGCGTGTTGACACGGCTGCCATGGGCTCGAGTGAAGGCGGCCGCCTTGAAAGAGAGTCCTCACTCAGGTGGGGCATTCCTCGCTCATTCCCGAGAAGCCAGGTGAGCCGAGGACTTTGACTTTTGGGTTGCAAAAATAAAATTGTGTGTGTGTGTGTGTGTGTGTGTGTGGTGGAGGGGGTGGGGGTGTCAGTCAGAGGCACCGTCAGACACCAGACAGCATTGTTGATGTGAAGATCTGCTGCAGTATTTGGGGGATCTGCTTGGTATCCATAGCAACAAAGGATCTTCCAGCCGGAAGGGTCTTTTGTAGTCTGATGCACAAAAATAAAGACACCAAATTTAAAAAACAAGAAGGGTGAACGCAGATACACTCATATTTGGCTAGTAAATGGATGAAAGAAAACATGGTCCAATCCATCTTTCAATCTTCTGTGTGAACAACAAAGAAGAGGAAGCGCACATAGTAAACAACAATGGAGGGCATCTTTCTTCTTGACATCTGGACAATAAGACAAAAGGCTTTGGGGGGGTTTTTTTTGTCTTCCCATTCGGGAAGTGACCATTCTCCAGCTTTCAGCCAACACACTGTAGTGCATCAAGCTGCGGGTGTTTTGCATGCCAACTTTTTACAGTGGAAATGAAAATACAAAGGGCATGCTGAATGAAAGCAACTGTATTTTTGACAGTGGAACTGCTAAGGTCGACTAAGGTCTTTCAAACCCTGCACTGGTTTGAAACCCTAACCCAGCCTTGAAATCTTAACCATTGGCCTAAAACAGACTTGAAAGTCCTTTGAAACTTATCTAACTCTTGTCTGGAAATGATTTACAATTCCAAACCTTAGTTTCAAACCCGAGTTTCAAACTCTACATTGAAACTCTTATCCTGGTTTAAAACCTTCATTTGAAACCTTAACCTTTAAAGGTTTAGCCTTTACACTTTAATTTGAAATCCTAGCTGTTGTTGAAAGCTCCGTGTGAAAAGGGCAGGTGAGCTACGGTTGTCACTTTAAGTCTTGTTTGTTAATGTGGTTGAACTCTGACACTGTGTTGTAGATGATTCATTTATCAATTAATGATTAATAACACTTTCTTTGAGCCACCACGTTCAACTTTCCCATTGAACTTGCGTCCTGTTATTGACCTTTTCTTCTCTTTACCCTCTCCTCACCTTTCGGCTTGATCGCCCAGAGAGCCGATGAAAATGGCGAAGGCGTTGACCTGGGGGTTTGAAGTGAGGACCTGGGCGAAGCGCTCGGGTCGGATGCCGTAGCGCTCCAGGTTAGCATCGCTTAGCACGACCACAAAGTGCTCATCGGCCTCCTCCCGTGCTAGCTCCTTGATGCTGGCCGCCGTGCTCTCAAGCGTGTAGTCGCCGCTCATGCAGAACTGAGAGTGGGCGTGCATAGTCTATAGCGGATGGGAGGGCATAATGGGGGGGCCAAAGCACAGAAAAAAATCAGGATATTAATTGTGCAGAAGAGGAAAAGAGCCCCCAAGACCTTAGCCCAGCGAGCCAAAGAATTAACTTCACAAGTGTGTTTTTGTGATGTCACAACAGAATACAGTATGAGCAGTATTAGCAAAAGAGGAAAGTGTAACAAAACCATATACATAAAACCAAACCTTGCTGCAAGTAATTGATGCCCGCCACCCCTTTCCAAAGGTTTACTACTGCCCACAGACTTATTTTTTCCCCATTAGGCAAGGATATTCCCTGACTAAATGAAGCTCCTGCCCTCACATCAACATTTCCTCTTGACACCGAGATGCCACAAAATAACGCTAAGGCAATATCCTTAAAAAAATATATCATAAAAATATAAAAATTAACAAATTGCCGACTTCTTGAACGGCGAATACTGTATGCTGGGAACATTGCAAACAAAAATAGAGCATAGTATTGAATCGGAGTTTTTTTTTGGCCGCTTGCACAAAATGTATCACCGGTAATTAAATATCATAGGGCTTTGTTCATTCCCAAAAGATTTCGAAAACACCAGGAGCTGACAGGACTCTGAAAACACAAGACTCTTCCCTTTCCATTATAAGTCCGATAGGTAAATTGAAAGGGTGAGTAGTTTTACTTTATTTTACCTTATTATAAATTGATTAATTTCTCTTCATATTTGTATCGAGTCAGAAATGCTAAAATGTAAAACCCTCTGGACGTGGGGGTTGCGGATGCCAAAATTTGGGTCCTGGAACAGTTTCTTTCTATTTCCATTATTTCCTGCGGGAAAAATTGATTACAAATCTGAACAACCTACACTTGAATCACCCATCACGCAGTGGATCATAGTTGATTCTGCCGCTTTGACTGTACTTTGGCAGAAGTCAGTAAATACAAATGGCTGCAGTTAGAATAAAGTAACATTTCTCCAACCAGCTACCTTAAGGACTTTTAGCCTCTGCTTGTTGTTCTTGGGGACTCTGTCCACTCGGACCAGATCGATGTCATAGCCGTCGCCCGAGTGGCCCATGATGTCGTACTGTGATAAAAAAAAAAGAACAACTGATGAGATTTGACAAGTGCAGAAATGATTGTGCTTTTGCATTTGCTAGTTGCAACAGCACCACCTTCACCGAGAATGACCCGAGCCCTCATGCCAGCTTGTGGTGGAGTGTGATGCCACATGATGCCCACTCAAGTGTTTCAGCCCTGACGAATGTGTACATGCTTTCCATATACTTGTCAGGTTTCAGAGCAGGTTGCCCTGGCATTGCCAGCTCAAGTCTTCTATTTCAGTTCAGGATGTTATGTCCTCTATCTACGATGAGATGTTATGATCACAATGTTTCCAGGCCATGTGGGAGCTCATTTGCACTGTTGCCAGGCAGGAAAATGTGTTTTGAAAATGTAAAGTGAGTAAACCTCATGGGATGTCAGTGCATTTTTTTTTAACTCTTGAAGAGATCGATTCATGACACTTTTCCTATGAGAAGAAAATGCAACTGGAACAAACTTAACCAGCATCTTGGAGATTATATCCTACTTTGGAGGTATAGTATACACAGGAAAAAGTAGTGGTTCTAGACCATTACCGAATGTTGAAACGCAAACAGGATGTTTAGGTGTGACCACCCTCACCTTGAACTTGTGCTCATAGCTTTCGAAAGCCTCCATGACCATACACACAGCCTCCATAGTGCGCTCGAGGCGTCCGTCCACGCCGTTGAAGCGGTACATACTTCCAGACACATCGGCGAGCACACGTAGACGTTTGGGCTTTTGCTGTGGCGTTCCAGGCTGTGAACACAGGACACAATCAAAATGGAAAATATGGAGTCAGTGACAAAAAAAAACGTGCATTGGGATTAACTGGTGTAAACGACTAAACACGTGCACGCAGGGAATTGATTCATTGATGGGCGACAAATATGCAAAGTTTGGCGCTAAATGAGTCAGAAAAACAATGCCTGACAACTTAAGGGTTGTATAATTAGCACAGGAAATTCCTCCTCAACGAGTAGGCATGAGAGTTGAAGACATGATGCCTGAGAAGAACGCCAGAGTGTAATAATAATCTCACATATACCACTGGAATGTACTGAATGACACAAAGGTCAACTGTACGTGTGTGTGGGGGGGGCATAATTGTGTGTGTGTTTAAAGGTGTGGTAAAGTGGGCGGGAAAAACAAAAGAAAATCATTTTCACTTCGGGGTCCAGTTCTCCTCTGCGTTTATAAATCGCCCTTTCGCCGGTGAGGCCGTCGATGATTTTTGCATCGTCCAGTTCTCCCAGAGCCTGGTTCTTTAGCCACTGGCGCTCCTTGGCTTTAGCCTGGAACACATGCGCGCACAAACAGACAACAGACAACACACACACACACACACACAAACACGCAGACATACACAACATTAGGCGGTTTTTCCATTTGAAAATAGTAACAGCGGAAGGCCACAAACACATCAGTCGCAAAAACCTCAACTGTTAAAATGCCCCCATGATTAACATCTGTGGTAGGCAGTAACAAAAGTCCAAAAGCAGATATTTCAGGTTCAGAGTCAGTGCTTTACTTGAGTATTTACTTTTCTGACTATTTTTTACTGTTCATCTACACATTTGAAAATATCTGCAATTTACTTTTTTTTCTCCAAACTGCAAGTGTGACAATGCAACATAAAAACCGACGCAAGTAAAGAACCAGATCCATCCATCCCCTGTACCGCTTATCCTTATTCGGGTCGCAGGTGTGCTGGATCATTTTATGTGGTCCTCACAATCTCTAATGCAGGTGCTTATATGTGGCAAAGTCTCCGGAGTGTTGAAAGAATGAGGGGGCTTCCCTAAAACCCAGTCACACAATGCATTGCTGAAATGTTTCCAGGAAAGCTTCATCGTGTGTGTGTGTGTGTGTGTGTGTGTGTGTGTGTGTGTGTGTGTGTGTGTGTGCGTGTGCATGCTAAATCACTCATCAAGTATGATAAAAATAACATGACTTCATGGCATCATGCTCGTGTAATCTCCCTCATATTAACGGCCCGCGGTGACGAGGACAAACAAGTACTGTTGTTCACGTTCAAAGCTGCTGCTTTGAACACCTGGATGGAGGGACGTGGGTGGGAAGCACACACGACATGAGCACAAAAGAGCCTCACACCTGGACAGGAGAATAATAGCGCTAGCATGGCCGCTCTGTAATCATTCTGATATGACACACACCTCTGCACACATGCACTTGAGTTCTCACAGGGATTCTCAACAACTCGCAAACAAAGTCAAAACAATGAAATCACTCTCTCAATGGAATACAGCAAATATGTTTTTCATTTCGGCGCTATTATATTTTGGTCGCTAGGATACATACTGTATGCTAAAAAACAAAGTTGTTGTGTTTTTATGGTTAGTAGTACCAGTAGTAGTAGCCCAAGAGTTGCTTGATCATGAATTGCCCAATACATTTATTTCCAAGGACCTCCTCTTCTGTGCCTTTCTGTGACTCCTCCAGTGTCTCAAACTCAGTTTTATCCTGCTGTGACGCTCTGAAGCTCTGTGACCACTTCCTTCTGTGAACATGCTTTTTGAAGCCCCGCAATGGCGAGGAGTTGTTGATCAAGGGAATGTCGTCTTGGCTTATTAAGAAATTATGTTGTGATGTTTCAAGGTCCCCTGCCACATTTTCTAAAACTAATATTTGACACCCTTTTATCAGGTTTGAATGATCATTTAGGTTGCAATGCCCACAATGCCCTTATCAGGGTATTCCAGTTGGTCAAAACTTTCTGACCGGACGGTTTTCTCATTAATAATCAACAAGTAAATGAGCTTTGCTCAGATTGGATTGCTGTTTTGCTTAATATGAATATCGTAGTTGCTTGCTATTGATGATACTAGTGTAGCCTGTACTACCGGACACAAATTCCTCATGTGTTCTACATACTTGGCCACGAAAGATGTTTCTGATTCTGATATGGAAAACAGCTTTCCTGTGATTGGTAGTTGGTGATATCTTGACTGTTGATACATGGACACCGTGAACTGTGAGCTACATAAGATTCTGTCTGTGCCCTCCCATTATGCGTCTCGGTTATGGTAAATTGGCACTTTAGTCAACTCATGACTTTGTCTTACATTGTCTACATAAGTCGGAGAAAAAAGCTAACATTGCACTTTACTGCTAATTTTAGCTTACACATTCTCACAAGGGTGGTACAGTGGCTGAGTGGTTAAGGCATCCCTTTCATTTTCCAATGTTAGCTTATGAAAAACACCCAACAATGGAGTTATTGGCTAATGTTGACTTACATACTCAATGTAAATCAAAGGCAAACATTGAAATGAACTACTACAGTTAGCTAACCTGCTGTATTAGCCTATGAATGTCATATCTTAAAACCCTTACAACCCATGTATTTTTTTTAACTTTTTATTTTATTTTAAAGTGGTTTATCAAAGGCTTTTCAGGAATGTTCCCAGATTTTCCTCCCCTGAAGAAACTAAGTACAGTACAGTAGTATGTAAGAAAAGTTAAACATGACCAGCAAACCTGCAAAGTGTCCAGGATAATGCGCAGGGACTGAACTTGTCTCCTGACAGCACTGGAGAATCGCTCATAGGTGGTGGCGTCATACTCGCTCATATCGATCTCCTTCAGCCTGTAGAGAGACGGATGCAATTTTATATTCATTAAATGTCCTTTTGAATTTGATATGTTTATTTCTTTATTTATCATAATCCATAGGATGGCTGATTGGAAAGACATTCTGTAATACTCTACAAACATGTGAATAAAAATATAGAAAATGTATGATAAAAGAATTCATTTTAGGAGGATAAAATTGTAACCCGACAAAAATAAAGCAAAAAAGTCCATTCTAGCCATCATCACGTGCCTGCAGGACAAAAAAAGCCACTTGCAGTTTGACAGTAACAACGTTATAAATCAAAGTCCATTCCTTATATTTTGTGATTTATGGAGAATGTGACACATACAATATCATGCTTTTTTTTGCATTTGGACAAAATGGATTTCCTGTGTCAGTACCTTTTTGAACGCATCTATTTTTCAAGAAATCTTTTAATTTGTCAATTTATACCTGTGAGAGAGACAGGTGTGCTACGTCTTGTCTGTGTAATCCCATCATCGTACTTCAGCATTACCTACATACTTAGAATCCTCTTTAGGGGTCATTAAGCATCTTACCTGCACTGTGTTTGCATAAACGGGCATGTGTGTGCACGCGCGTGTGTGTGTGTATTTGAAACATGTGACGACAAGCAGACTGTGACTGCACAAAGGCACACAGATAGGAAGATATTGTAACGAAGTACGTGTCACAGCTCGCCATCATATCTACAGTATCTGTATGTGTGTGTGTGTGTGTGTGTGTGTATATACGCGTGCCTATTGTCTACGTGCGACTGCTTGTATGAGGACAGAGACACAATAATCATGTACAGACTGCGGGCGTGAGCCACACAAACACATACAAACAAAATTTAGGGACTCAGACAATAAACCACAAGCATTCCAACCAGGAAATGCCTCACGTCTCGACAGAATACATGACGACACCCTCCCTAAAGGGTGGATAAATTAAGGTCTTGATTTCAAGGGTGGCGGCCCGGTGGTCGACTGGTTAGCGTGTCGGCCTCACAGTGCAGAGGTGCAGGGTTTGAGTCCGGCCCCAGCCTTCCAGAGTTTCCTCCCACATTCCAAAAACATGCACGACAGACTGATTGAACACTCGAAATTGTCCGTAGGTGTGAGTGTGAGCGTGGATGGTTGTTCATCTTTCTGTGCCCTGCGATTGGCTGGCAACCAGTTCAGGGTGTCCCCCGCCCGCTGCCCGAAGACAGCTGGGATAGGCTGCAGCATGCCTTGTGAGGATAAAGCGGATCGGAAAATGGATGGAATTTCAAGGGTGTTTTGGGATGAACATGACCAAAATACTCAGTATGATGCAGTGCGCTAAACGAACATACTCTGATCCTACCCCTCTGACACTGTCATTCAAAACTGACCATAATTGCACAGACATCATCATCTCAGTATGATCATAATGCCTCACTTAGGGCCCTGTTTCGATATGCAAGCGCCCGTGTGCCCGGCGTAAAAATGGGCGCATTTTCCTTTGGATGCCAGGGCAAGTTTGGTCTAGTGTGTTTGAGACCGCGATATGCCTCACTGGGAATTCTGGTGCAGGGAACTGCCGTGCCCCTGATGCACCTGACAATTTGGTTACAGGAATTAGACTGCGCTCGGCGTTAAAACGGACATATCACCATTTTATACGAGAGCAAGTCTAGCGTTTTTGTGAATTTTGGTAGACCTGCGTAAGCCTCACCGGCCATTCCAGGTGTTGCAGCTGATGCCAATAGAATGAAAACTCTACCTCCGCGTACAGTTAAAATAGCGCAGGTTTTTAATGTGACACCGCGGAAGAGCTATGGAGCTAAGATTGAGGCTTGCACCCTGGCTATACCAAATTATAGTTTGAAAACAATGCATTGCAACATCTTCCAAGGTTCTCTCTCTCTCTCTCTCTCTCTCTCTCTCTCTCTCTCTCTCTCTCAAGCTCCAAAGTTTAATCAAAGTTCAACGTTATGTTTATTTTTTACGTATCTTCAGGCTGTAAACAAATGGTGGCTATGTAGGAGCAGATGCTTGCTGGTGCGAAATGCTGCGATTTACACATGATCCGATGAGTCGACTAATTATTACTCCTATAACTGACTAGTTCACGAGCAAAATAATCGTTTGTGGTTGCCAAAGTTGATAATTCTCATTGCATTGCGTACACAAAGTAGGTTAGTGCTCAACATTAAGATGTGTTATTACCGTGAATTGCCTAAAACTTGACAGGGAATGCAGTAAATGAAACCTGAATAAGAACTGTGAGTGTGTGTGTGTGTGTGTGTGTGTGTGTGTGTGTGTGTGTGTGTGTGTGTGTGTGTGTGTGTGTGTGTGTGTGTGTGTGTGTGTGGAGGGGAAGGTTGTGGGGGCTTATATCCTCCGCCCTCCTAGCTAAACCTCCTGCCATCCCTACACCACCTCAGGTAAAACTGTCGAGAACTACTTGTGCTCACACTTAAAAACCAAAAATAAAAATACATTAAAAAAAAGACAGAACAAAAAAAACCCTGAGGTTCTCGGGAAAAAAGTAAAGACATTTTTAGGGGCACATAAAGTCATCTCTGATTAAAATTTCCTGTTGACCAGGGTTATCAATTTTAATTATTCGCTATGAGAAAAATAGTAATACTAATCCGAGATTTGATTTAGCATTGCAACACAGCCATGAACAAGGGAAAGCCCCGCTTTGGTGAGATGTCATCACTGCGGTTAATCACAGAGCCGATATTGAGTGTCTCACAATTTATGAGCTAAAGTGTGCTTGCGTTTGAATGGATGCTTGCAACTACCGTATGATGACAGTTGTTTACTACACATTCCGCACTCTTTGAGCGAATCAACTGCTGTCCGGCCACATCCCAGTGAGCCCACAGAGAGAGAAGCATGGCACCGCCACTTCCTCCACACATTCCTCTGGTGTGTATGCATGTGTGTGTGTGAGTACCGCAACGGCTACCAAGTCTTCCACATTCCACAGATTATATTTAACACAGTGAAGAAAGCGAGTAAATAGCAAGTTATGCTCAAAGAGGAGTGACCCCTTCCCTGCCCCCAAAAAAAGAACTACCACATGCATAAGGTGGAGTTGCCGACACTAAGAAACAATCTACTTTTCAACTCTTTTGAGACTTATGCGTTTAATCTCTGTGGGGTTGTTAAATTCGGGTCAAGTTCAAAAGCTCCAATGTTCTTTTCAAAACAGTGTCACAATCGACTAAATAAATGTGTATGACTAAACTTGTCATGAATTTTGAATGCTCTTAAATAGGGATTGAATTCCTGCAATCTGACTGTGGTCATGCTGAATCTCACACGCAGGTGCAGCACAAGCAGACTTGAACTAAAATACAAAACAGCGTTGTATAACTTTTGGTCCCATAGACCGCAAAGACATTGTCCCATATTGTTTTTATTTCACCAATCACCACGCTGTATGTATGCGTCTGTTGTGTGCTTTTTTGGGGGTGGGGTGGGAGGTGTGCATGTGCATGTGACATCATAGTAAGTACATTCTCGACACGATTGGCAGCCCGAACCATGGTCAATCACATTATTGTGGAGCTAGCGATCGACTGGAACACCTATTTTTTTTTTTTTTTTGCACTCTCTACTTAACATGCAGTGAGATTCTATATTTCATCTGAGAGCCTGTTTACCTGCCTTGGTAGGTGTTGCATTTTTGGTTAGCAACAGAGTGCAAGTGGGTTCAGTAGTTGTTAAATAAGAGATAATTGACTCGAATTACAAGAGATAATTACAGGACTCAAGGGCCCGACCGCTAAATAAGGCATAAAATAACACAACTTGCTTTGCTCATCTAAGTATTGCTTATTAAAATTAAGATTTGGTTTGTTTTGAATGACAGGTCCAGACAATGATCTGATGAACAAATTAATTTTTTTAATATATATTTAAGGATACAGATGGGGGGATGGTATAGATTTATGTGTCATAAATAATGAAACCCCTCACTGTTAATAGTTAGATTACATAAAGGTAAAAACAATTGGCAAACATTGGCCATTTGGCCGATTATTTTGGCCAATCATTGAAGAGCCTTAAATTGAGGATTACAATTGTTTTATCGAAGAAAAATACTTGTAGTAGGGTTTCTTTCCACAGTCGATGTCAACTACTGGTATGTCATGGAAATTTTTTCAGCTCTTGTTGAAGGTTCGCTTAAACAGGAATCAATTTGAAATATTACCCTTGATGAAAATACGCCGCTGGAAAAACATTTTGGAGCCCTTCCAATTTTCAAAAAAGAAAAAAAAACGATATACCATTCATGCTGATTGTCTAATTTGAAAAGGGGATGATGGCTCAGACCTGCCAGGCATGTCGACACAGCCGCTTGAGTAAAGGATTGTGTCTGTGTGTATGCGTGTGTGCGTTTGTGCGCACACACTCTGCCATTTCAGCATACCTGAGCCTGTTTTTGCTTGTGAGCCTTAACGACTGCAGGCAGTTTAAAACGGCAGGATCATAGCTCGGTTGATGTTTAACCTGAAGCTGAGTAAACAAAGTACCTTTTGGTGGATTTACGAACGAATGGATAAGAAAGACAAAATTTGCATTGACTGTATTTGTGAAGGGAACAATTTTTAGAGCGTGTGGTGACATTATATTTCCAAAAAGATGGAGAGGAAGTGGGGGAAAAAGTTGGGAAACGGATAAAACACAGCGAGAACAGAAGAGGAGATTCACAAAAGGAGCGCATGAGAGGATGAAGGGAATCACTGTGCGTCACGATAATCAGGGGAGGAGGACAGGGGCTGGGGGTAGGGGTGAGGGGCTAAAAGAGAGTAAAAGGGAACAAAACAGAGAACAGAGACAGCCTTCATAGTTGAGTTTCTGAAAAAAGGTTGTCCTCTTGGCTGCCCACACGTGCGCACCTGCATGCACATCCGCACATGTATTCATCAGACCAACTATGGAAGACCTTATTCATCTATCCACACATTCTTCAGCTATTGTTCCACAGTTGGGTTTTTTTACACTACAGTGAGGTAATTGTGCAAGCCAAAGCAAGTGGTGAAGCGCGACAGATCAATGGAGTGCATAGCGGCTGCGCCCACGTGACACGACCCCATCCACTTAACTTCACGGCAGTGAATGACAAGTGGAGTCAGTGGGTGTGTGCGAGGCAGGAAAACGGTGGAGACAGACCAATCGTGTGCATTGTCACTCCTCACACGTGACACTGCTACAGCCAGTCAACTTTTGCACACCAATCGTGTGCAGAGGCCTCTTGCCACGGGACACTATGACTTCAACATGACATGCCGCAGCCAATCAGTTTAGAACCAACCTGTCTTTGAAAGCTTTTTCTGCCATCTCTCGCGCTGCTCTGCGGACCTCCTCTGGGACGGCGTCCTTCTCTGCCTGGGAAACCTGGAACACTTTGTGTCCCGCATCCAAGCGATACGGGCCCCCTTTCCCACCCAGCCCCGCAGTGTCTCGACCCCCTACAGGGAAACATCACAAAAGAACATTAGGCCAAGACTTTTATTTTACGGTGTAAGTGTGTCAAAATTATGCACTTGGCATTCAAACAAATTTCCTTCACAGATTTGGGCCAGTACATTGGCGCATGTGGTCATCCTCCTTGAGATTTAGAGGTTTTGGATTGACATCTCAGCACATGTCGTTTGAGAGAAGTTTGCTTTTTCGAACTATGCTTGCATGTGTTTTCTCAGAGTACTCGGACTGCCTCCCAAGCTCTAAAAACATGCATGTTCGAGTAAGTGAAGACTCTAAATTGCCCATAGATGTCAATTTGAGGGTGAGTGAATGTTTGTCTATATGTGCCTTGAGAAAGACTGCCGAGCAGTCCAGGGTGTGACTCGCCTGTCCTTGCCAAAATCAGGTGCAATAGGCGCTAGATCACCTGCAGTGCTCAAGATGAAAAGTGATGCACTGTAGAAAATGTAAACCTGATTGATTGATGCATTACTTTTAATATTAGTGTATGATCATTTGTATGTATCATTATATCCATCCATTTTCCGAACCGCTTGATCCTCACTAGGGTCGCGGGGGGTGCTGGAGCCTATCCCAGCCGTCTTCGGGCAGTAGGCGGGGGACACCCTGAATCAGTTGCCAGCCAATCGCAGGGCACACAGAGACGAACAACCATCCACGCCCACACTCACACCTAGGGACAATTTAGAGCGTCCAATCAGCCTGACATGCATGTTTTTGGAATGTGGGAGGAAACCGGAGCACCCGGAGAAAACCCACGCAGGCCCGGGGAGAACATGCAAACTCCACACAGGGAGGCCGGAGCTGGAATCGAACCCGGTACCTCTGCACTGTGAAGCCGACGTGCTAACCACTGGACTACCGGGCCGCCCTTATATCATTATATATTGAACATAATAATGCTGTAAAATGAATTTGATGTTATAACATCAATACAGTGTGTGTTGTGAGAGAGAGAGAGAGAGAGAGAGAGAGAGCGCCTCGGCTATGTCACCTGTACCACCTGCCCACTGGTTTCCGCCTACATGTGGTGCATTGTTCGCATCCACCTTGCCGTGTTTTGGGGCAGAGACGTCCAAGCCACTGTCCCTTTGGACGGTAATCTGGAAGAAAGAAAACAGGTATTTTTATTATTATTTTTTTTTTTACAAAGATTAAAAATTAGGGTTGGAACGCCCCAATGCCTTACGCTGGGCACATCGTTGATTTTATGAAGCATATAAACAAACAAACTGTGAATATGTTCCACATAAAACACACTTCTTTTCCACGGAGGTGGAGTGATCAGGACCAAGACATGCCGCGAACAGTGAAAATTCCAGATTAATTGATGCGCCCCTTCAAGAAATGTTTATATTTGGTCCTGGATGTCACAGCATTGTGGCAAACCACAATTTTTGTCTCAATGAAACACCTCAACTCACTTCAACATAGTTACCGGTACTTAACACCAAGACACCACAAACTGGCACCAAAGTAATACGTTTATTACTTTGACCGGAGAACAAAAACAGCAAAATAATGAGCTTTTTTTCGGTGAATAACAGGGGATAAGTTCTTAAAATAATCAGCGAATAGGTGAATTGATGAATGCCGAACCGCTGTCCACACATTTCAGTACCACAGCCATATCAACACCACTAGGTACATCACTTTTACTGTTAAACAGCACTCACTAAAGGTGAAACATTGTCACAATTGGGGCCCTTTCACACAGAGACACACGCTAACACAACAACAACAAAATTGACATATGCAATTGTTGGGTGTGAAACTTCACACCATGTCCCTACTCCCGGTATTGTGGACTTCCCCAACATAAAGGCACCATGTGAGTTATGATCTTGACTGTTTTTGCTGAGCTTGTCACAATGTGCGACTTATCAAGACATAGCAGCCACTATGTACTATCTCTTTCAAAATGCCGCACCTTTAACGAGTCTTAGGGCCCGCTATATTTAGCACAGATTATCTGACCCAGCCGGTATGTGGAGGAGATTATACATATAGGCATGTCTCATTGACCTTTATTACACAATGTAACTATCACACTTTTAAATATCCATTCCCACTGAGGCAGGCCTACTTATAAATGTTTGAATTAATTTGAATGGACTGCATTTTCGTATTGGGAGTCACACAGTCCTACTCACAATTGTATTTCATACCGAATATCAAGTGTAATTCATGATTGGAATGGTAAAGTGTTTCAATTAATCTAGTGCTCTGATTCTTAAGATATTTATGGGAGTAAGTACGATAGTTTTATGACAACAACAATAACACAAAAATAACATCTGATCAATTTATTGCTGCTTTCACCAGTGCACGCAGCAGCCAGGGAGACAGGTATACTCCCATAACACCACAATGTTGCATTAATCTTTTTTCCAGTTTGACAGAATAAAAAAGAAAAATCTAATCACACTTTTCCTGACAAATTTCACCGGTTTTCAAATTATATAACTTTAGCATGGTGATCACAACAGGATAGACTTGGAAAGTTAAAGAATTTGTTGAATGTGAGACTGAAGGAAAAAACAACCCACTCAATTTTAATGATCGATCTAAAAAAGTTGTTGCCGCCTCACTGTGTTTTTGTTTCGAGTACTTAGAGGGGGGATAACGTCCCCCCCCTCTCAGCAAGTATCATAGATGGGCCTCATCTCCATCATATGATCTGTCTGCTGTCATATCCATGTACAGTATGTGAGTGATGCATGAACATGAGCTTTGCTGCACACATGCCTGCCCTCACGCACAGGAATGCTTTGCAGTTGGCTCGAGGCCGTGGTTACGAACACGATTATGATCACCTGACACACACCCACACACATGCGCAGTTAACTGCCAGGTCATCAGACTGGCTTCCATCCACCTGCCCCTCCTGTCAGGAATCGAGTCGGGTTCGTCCATTTTAGGGGGTCCCTGCTTCGTAATGTGAGCATAGGGCGCCAAGGGGCTTATGGGAAAGGGGTGACTAACGCTATCCATTTGAGTTTAGAGAACGTGTGAGTCACTGGGACAGTGACGCCACCGCATGGCACGCGAGGTCGCATGACTTTGTCAGTCACAACCATCTGCTCCTCTCCACCGTGAAAATGGCACATTATGATTGGATTTACATCTCTGCTAATGAATGAGAAGAATGGCCGATCATACCCTATGCCTCATTAAATGTAACAACATTAAATGGTGTTACATTTCTTTTTTAACTGTGTCTGTAGAGTTAAATTAACTTTAAATGTTTATTAACTTAATAAACATTTAATGATGGTGATGGTATGGCCCTGAAACAAATTATTTTGATTACCCAATTACCATTATTTACTTGGCAAAATTTGCCAAAAATGGCATTCAGCACCAGCATCCCATTAAGAACCGCTCAAAATTCCAAATGTTTTTGCAGTCTGGTCTGAGCGTTAGGCATCCCCACAAAAATGAAACATTTCAGAGCAGAGTGTGACGTGTAAGCAGGTAGTCTGGTATTGAGGTGAGGGATGTAAACGGTGTGGTGAGGAGTACATAGAGCGTCTCTGTTATTCACATACAGTAGAGTCAATGTTGTTTCTCCGGAGCCAATGGCAAGCACAGCGGCTGTCTTGTCTGCAGTAGACAAGGTGTGCCTCCATCGAAGAAGTGACTATTGAGGAATGTGTATGTATGTGCCCAAATGTTATCTTTTCAGGTATTTGGCTTTGTTCTTGATGACTCAAATTTTGGTACTCCTCGGGTACTTCATTTTGTACATGTTTACTTCCAATTTTGATTTTACAGAAAATCATTGATGCAACAAACTTAATTATTCCTCAGGTGCTTCACACTCAACTGTTAATGTTTCCTTCCATGCTGATTTCAATAGGAGCAGTTTACGGTATTTTTCAGGGGCTTCACTTCATTGTTTTGTACTTGCTAATTGATTTTTAAAGCAGCCTGTCTGGCATTCAAACTGTTATTTTCAGGTGGTTTCTTTGTTCATGTTTACAGTTCAGCTGACCCCGAATATTTCCACTTCGGCATCCGCAGATTTGCAATAAACATTGTTTGTTTTTTGTTTTAGAAATATATATTTTGGAAGTTTTTTTTTGTTCCCTCCACATTTTCATCCGACTGTTTTTGGAAAATTTATCAGCACGTTTTGAAACCCCCCAACCCTGCGCTTTCAAAAGGAATTTTCACCGTTTGGTCCTTATCTTAGATTGTACTTTCTATTTTCACTTCTACAGCAGCCCATTTAGGTGGCCATCACTGAATTGCACATAAATGTTCAAATGCATTATGCCATGATGGCTACTTGTTACATTTCCTTGCCTGTTGCCACCTGATCCCCTATAAATCCGCTGATATGTGAAATAGTTATCTACATACATAATCGTCAATATGAACACATTTGCACCTCCACTCTAGATGCTCAGCGCATTACACTGGTTGTACAGTTTACCTGAGTCTCGTGCACAATGACACTAAAGTTAACTCTAATCACTAAATATAACCACTGTGGGATAAAATATGCAAGAAACAATAATGCCTATCTGTGTTCAGATGTTCAGACACAGTGGCGTGCATGTGGACTTCGACATTATCTGAAGAATGCGTCTGTCTGTGCTCTGCAATGTGGGCGCCAACACAATGCCGCCTCAGTCTACAGATCAATATAGCAAAGGTCATAGCTGTTGCATCATCACTACAAAGCCCTCCCATTCATTAACGCCAGCAAGCCCAACAGCGCATCCATTTCGGGGTGGGCAGGAAGCAATCCACATCAGGAATGTTTCCAGTGGATACCTTCTGAGAATCCCTTCTCAGAGCTCAATTTTGTGAGCTCATTCACAAAATAGCACTGCCACCCAGTGGTATTAAGTGACAATGCAAGGTACCTGCTGTGATGACAGTGGTACCCAGTGGTGGGGAGTAGCCAAATACTGTATGTTGCCCACATATGAGTATAAATGTAAATAGGTTCTCTAAATAATTACTTGAATAAGAGTATGTATTAAAAATACATAATCCGTGAGCGATTTCTGATTTGTTTTAATCAGCACACTTTTCAAATAGAAATGTGCAAATTCAGATTCTGACTATATTACTTTAACCAAAACAATAAGAACGTTTATAAAATAACAAATTAAACAAATTCTATTTCTTTGTCTCCTCAATCCAGGTGAGCCACTTCTGACTTCGCTTGACAAGAGGAATGCAACATTTGTAGCCCATATCTAGCATTTGTCTGTGTGCGGTGGCTCTCTATGCAGCGATTCAAGCCTCAGTACACTCCTTGGGAGGCACCCCAAATTGTTGTATGAATTTCGCTTGACAATACTCTCAAGGCTGCGATTATCACCTTATCACACCACTCAATTTTATGTTAACATATCGGTATTTAACTCCAGTAGTGTGTGAGCAGTCAGCTTTTTTAGCAGTGACATTTTGTGACTTAGCCTCCTTGTGAAGGGCGTCGATGACCGTCTTCTGTACATTTCTCAAGTCAGAAGCCTGCTCCCTGATTTTAAATACGACTGAGAAACCGTTTAAAGGCTCAGGAAACATTTGCAGATATTCTGCATCAATGAACTGATTCGGGGATAGCACCTTGAGTTTCCAAAAAAAAATTGTCATAATATTGAAATGTTCTAAGACACTGATTTTACATAATACAAAATACATGACTCTATTTTCTGCAATGATAGACAAAAAAAATAAAACTTATTCATATTATACTCATTAATGAGACTCGCTCATTACTAACATTTTGGCTCAAACCCAAAGCTAAATAAATAAATGATCGACCAAACTACCCTTGAAACTCTAAAATGTCAAAAGGTAAGATACTCCTAAGTCAAGGTACCACTGCATTTACCTGCACAGGCCTACCGTCCTCAGAGCCAATCATATTCCTCCACTCCATCAGCGATCGCTGCAGCGTGTCCAATCCTGTTTCCCAGAGTCGCACGTAACCACCCATGTCCACTGTGACCACGCCGCCGGTGTTGAGTGGAGCCATGAGGACATCCGTCTCTGACATCTTGGACAGCCAATTAGTGTAGGGTGACACAGACATTGACCTGCCACCCATGACAGTAAAGAGAAGTTGGAATTTGGTTCATGTAATATACACTTTGTACTGAGGTCACAAAAAAATAAAAAAAAAATAAAAAATTGGGTAAGGAGGCACTGATTACAAACCGAGTATACCGATAAGCACTTGTTTTTACATTTGAATACACACCGATGCCAAGCACCAATACTTTATAATGCCATTACGTCTTGCAAATGTAATAATGTACCAGTAAAATGATTTTCATTTCATCAAAAATTGTTAAAAAAAACACAAAATTCCAAATTCCAAAACACTCGGGATAGCACTCACAAAGTAATCCCATCCCACTGGTCTATTTGCCAAACCTTTTATTCACTTGCGACCAATATGAGAAGAAAGAAATATCACATGGTTTCAAATCAAATGAATTGGCTCACAGAATGAAAGAAAGAAAACATGCCCTATATATTGAGCGAATTTATTAGCACAACTAACTACTCCATCTCTCACGACAAGATGGTGGCAGAACATTCAACAGTTATCTGTCTTACTTACCTTGGGACAGGAATATATTTGACTTTTTTAGAGTTGAGATCAGTCACTTCCAGGTAGGCTGCTGTCATTGGAGGGGTGACATCTGAAGGCAAAACAGGAAGTCATTCCATTAGAGTGTCAGACACTGTCATACAAAAGCAGTGTAAATCCTAATAACCTTTTGGGTAGATCTCCTTCAGGGGCACCTTGCTCGGTGGAAGGGCTCGGACCACCTGATTGGCTGACAGTAGACTCACGCAATTTCTCTGTTTGACCGCAGCAGTCCGTAGGCCACCTCGGAGGAACGTGTGGGCGCCACCGTTGCTGCTCTTCACCTCTGATAGGTCGACAGCCCTCATAAAGCTGTACACCTCATTGGGAGACTGCACCAGACATGAATCATCACACTGAAAGATGCTCATCGAGATTAATTGAGATATTTTTCATGTGTTTTCATGGTCACCATGAGGTCTGGGAAGCCCACGATGACTCGCGCAAAGGTGCTTGTGTCAGCCATGATGCGATTCGGGGAGACAATCTTTTGGCTGAGGGCGGAGCTGAGATTCTCGTTGGGAAGCTGATCACATGACAGCATTTGCGGTACAGACACATTATCTGACAGAGCAGAAAATGGGAAATATCAGCGAGGAATGCCATTTTGAGCTTACTGCTTTACAGTTATTTCTTTTGAGAAAAGCTTCAAATCAATATTGTATGGAGTCCACTAATTCGTAGCAACTGTAACCTTTTATTCCAGCCCAGTGAAGGAAAAGGAATGGTAGGCTGTGCATTTTTTTTAAAGCAGGATTTGCATTTTTTGTTTTAGAGCTGTTCCACGTCTATGTTGCATGGAGTACACCAACTTACGGCACCTGTAAATTTCTATTCCAGCCCAGTGAAAGAGAGTGATGATGAAATATTCAGTTGCACAAAAAACAGCACTGTTTTTTTTTTTTTTTTTAAGAACAGCTTCACATCTGAGTTGCATGTAGCCAAAATATGAAGATAACCATACTTAAGGGGTCTTTCCCTTCCAAAAAGTGAAAGAAGTTAAATATAAGCCTGTTTAAAAAAAAAAACATTTTTGAAAGCAGTGTCTGCATTTCACATCTGTGTTGCATGGAATTGTAATTTCTGACACCTGTGAATCATATTTAACCTTGATATTTGTATAAATAAATAACATAATACAAATTTAATTTAAAAAAAAATATTTCACCTGGTCACACCCTCCTGCTCTACCTACTGTACACATAAGGTACTCCTTTAAAGTCAGGTCTATCAATTACACTAAGCATACATCTTAAAGGGAGCTTGCAACATTAAAGACACTCATGACCATCTACAATGCATACACGCTCTTTGACATTTTGTTCCCGGTAAGAGTGGGAAGCAGCAGCCACACAAATCCTTAACAATTGTGTTGTGGACAGGTGAGCTCAGTGGTCTGCTCAGGTCTAGTAATCTGCCTGGTTGCTGCTGTTGTTATGAACAGCCTGAACAACACGCCGGCGCAAAGAGGCAGAGTGCATTTTGGATGGAGACATAACAGCCTCAATAAGCTTTTTTTTATTTCATTCCAGCAGAACAGATGTGTTCAAATACCTACCTGTGCTGGCGGCCGCATGGCCTGAAGTGATGGCGTCCTCGCTGATGGTGTGCAGCTGACACACGCCTGAGTCCTCTGCCCCCATGTGTATGGGCTTGGTCAGCAGGAACTTCCTGTTTAAGGTTGTTTGCAGAGGGAGACTGACATTGAAATGGCTTTTCTTCATATAAATGTGTGTTTTGGGACATAAATGCTGGATAGTGAGCCCCATTTATTCCACATTCCATGCTCACCTACAATAGAATGATATACAGCAGAGCGACTATGTTAAATAAATAAGAAAGAACATTAAAATAATATTTTTTGTAGTTGTATCCCTCCCTTATACTTTAAAACACATTTAAACATCTTAAAATTGTGTGAAACACGCATATTACAAATTACACATTTAAAATGAAACATTTTGAGCGTCGTCCCCCCCCCCCCCCCCCCCCCAACTATAATGGGTTCCAAGTGTACAACACACTTGCTGTTTGTGCAAAGAGATTCTTCTCAATGCTGCCAACTTAAAACTTTTGGGCTGTTTAAAAACAAACAAAGAAAATAGCCATTAACCAGCGGTGCACACTGGAGACTTCTTGAGATTCTGAGACTCACTTCCATCCAAACTGCAAATGAATGGCGTTGTGTGAATTTTTATGTAACAAAAATAATTATGGCAGTAAATGGGGATTTGCTGGAATGAATGTGAATGAACAAAATACAATCTAAATTTATGAACCCAAACTTCGTACAGTCAAAAGGTTATATTTTTGTGAAAGTGACAAAACTAGACCTCTTAGAAATCTCAGAACAACTTCCTAAATGACTCAAATTACAGTAATCAGGAAACTCCAGTTTGTGCTTTGTAAATGTAGCATACATTTTAAAGAATACCAAAGGGCACCCGTAAAAACCAATCCAATGTGGCTTTATCCGCACAGACACACAAAAAAAGGGGAAATTGAAAAGTAGTCACATACTTGTTGGTGTTGCTCTCTAACAGCAGCCAGCGGTCCTCTGCCACCAGGAAGACAGACTTGAGGTTGATGGGCAGGGAAATCGTGTGAACCTGGCCCTCCAGCACATCTAGTACCTCCAGCTGGTTGCTGTAATGGCAAACAAACACCAAGCTTATTATAAAAAACAAACAAACAAACAAACAAAAAATCCAGTATAGCAGATTAGAATGTGTTGCGTGGCAAAGGGCATCATCTAACCCATCTTCCTTGTAGAAGAGCAGCCAGTTTTTGCGGGCGAAGTCGCGGCACATTTTATACTCTCCCTACGAAACAAACAAATACTTGTGACACTTCAAATGTTTGAAAATGATGCACTCAGCATCAGGGGATACACTTAGTCAAACATTATGGTGTAGGTGATGAGAATGATTTGAGACTTAGCACTGACCTGTGGTTCTTTATTGCTCCACCAATTGGAAGCCTTGCTGGGGGGCTGCTCGCTGTTCGATGACAACATGAGTCTCCGCACTGCCCCCGTGGCCATGTCTACGTGTAGCACCGTGTTACTCTGATTCAACAGAGGGAAAGAAGAATTAGATACACTATCGCTCCAGAAATGATAATTAAATGCGATGTAAATTGACAAAAATATTTTGACACCGCAAACGATTTAAATGTGTATACTGGGCTGTTACTGTCAAATATTTTTAGAAATGATTATTCGAGCGATCACTCCTTCAATTAATTGAACATTTTATTTTTTGATGTTTATTGGGAATTGTTTCGTGATTAAAAAAACAAACCAAAGACTTCTCTGAAGTGCTTGGATTGCCCAGGTGAAGTCAATGAGATGCGGAGTCCATGGGCCCGCTGCTCCACTCCCTCTAAAGTGTAGATGCTGTCTTCTGGCCTGGAGTTATTCTCTGTTTCTCATACTTTCAGCTGCATTAAACTACCGGTATTTGTATTATTTTGGGAAGAGGAGTCCTCCTGTTCTTTTTTCATGGCCAGTGAGGCGGGTTTCGACATTGGCCATCAGTTAGTTGTCGATTAATCGCTAGAGTTTGACACTGCCATGAACATATTTCGGCTACAACACTCTATACACACACACACACACACACACAAACACACACGCGCACACACACGCACACGCACACAGACTTGCTGACATCACACACCACCCCAACAGGTCCCACCTCTTAAAGGTAATTTTTGATATATTTTATACTTGCAAGCAATGTATGTGTGTGTTCAAATGCATTAGTTTTTAATTCGTGTATGGGGTAAAAACGCCTATGAAAAATAAGAGATTATCGTGGATTGCATCTATTCCCTGCAATTAACAGGAGTACAATTGTCTTTCACTATAATAAATATAGAAAGAAAATATACAGAACATTAATCTTCATGGAAAAATGGAATAGATTACACATAGCAGCTATAATAATTGCATTTTCAAAGCTAACGTTATGAACTAATTTCGATTTATGGACCTAGACTGCATTACTGACTGACTTGACTCCCTGTAATATTCTTTGGGTAAGTTTTAATTTGTGCAACCTACAGAGGGCGCTCTAGAACTAACCAAGTTTAGTATTTAGACACATGTATCACATGTACTCTTGTATCTTGTTTTCATGGTGTTTAATCTTCACCTTGTTTCAGTGATGTGCCTGTGTGTGTGTGTGTGTGTGTCCTTCATCGGCCCCCCACTCGGCTTCGTCCTCATCTTCAGTTGGGTTTGATGAGACAAAACCACAGGGAAGCGAGCATGATACTAATGGTTTCCTTATTGCCTCGACATTCCTGACATATACACACATGCGCACGCATTGCAACTATTACACGAAGGTAAGCAAGCCCCTTTTCTTGATGATAAACATGGACCATAGCACATGAGCACAAGTCTGTCCATCTATCTCCTGAAAACTCTTTTCCTCCTCCACCCAGAGGTTATATAATTCAGCAAATAATAAAATAAGTATGTTTTTGTCCCATTTCTGAGATTCAAACCTAACTCAGATAAATGCAGACTATATATGCGGTGGTCCACACAGTCATTTGAATGCTCAAAAATCAACGGGCACACCCTTTTCTGTGCAAAGATATGCAATGTACTTGTGTTATCCATATAAAAATGGTACATTGTCATTAGTTTGTTGACAAAATGCTAACTTTATGCCATTAATGTGCTTAGTTACTATAAGTAGCACTACCAGGACGCGTGGTTATTAGTCAGCAGTCATCAGCGTCCCAGAAAGGACTCAAAATACTCTTTGGGCATATGTTTCCGGTCTGAAGGCCTGTGACCTGTGTGTGAACTTTATTTTGTCTGGGCCTCTTCATATCTGGACGGACGTGCTTTGATACATCACAACTGTATTTTTAGAATCCCCCTCATCCCCATTTGTCTAATATGCAGCAGCTGCAGAAACACTGTGAGTGGACAAAGAGCTAACATGAAATGCATTTGTCTCAAACTCGGAGAGATGTTATCACGAATTATGGCCCACTATTTTGAAAAACTTGACATAAACAGAGTGTCAAGATTCTTAGTCGAGTTCATAGTGGTCAGAATGAGGACATGTCATCGTGTTCATCCTCCCGTCTCTGGAAAATTCCCAATTGGGATGTTAAGAGTCCTCCAACTGGAGTTAGAGTTTGTGCTCTACCCTTTCCGGATGTGACCAGGACAATTCTAATAGTAGGTATTCAGCTAGCATCCATAATGATTCAGTGAATGATTGCCAGAATGTCCAGCGAGAGTGGTCTGTCAAATTCCCAGAAAAGCGAAACAAGACAGTTAAAGAACAGCTACCACACTAAAGTACTGTAAAATATCTTGTTCTGGGGATTATTACCCAAGACTGATGACCATAACCATAAAATGAATACTCGGTTTTCATTGGCATGGGTTTGTTAGATTTTTGAGAGCCAACCTGTTGCTCGTGCAGAACCACCTGCCCATCCAATGGACTTCCCAGGGGGGCCACAGTGACAAAGGGCTGCCAGACACCACTGATGGTCCTTGGGAAGACGTCGTAAAGCTCCACGCACTGGATGGCCTCTCCACGCTCCTTCATGGAGTAAAGCGTCACCGGGTTACACGTGGCCACGTACAGAGTGTCTGCAAAGCAAACAGGATGCATCAAAGGGTATGACTCAGGTCTTGCGTGATTACTCTAAATAGAGTTCCAGAAAAGAGAAGGGGCTTTTTCATGTTTTTGCTCCAATTTTAGGGACAAATGTGACTCCCAAAAAGCAATCATGCTGTGATGGCTTCTTTCTGAGAAATCTTGTCATGTCCCTTGATTTGGCACAGTGGATGTCTAAAAATAGCCATAAGGAAGCCAGACCGAGGCACAAATCCGTGAGGTAAAGAACGACACATGACGAAATGGAGCTAAAGTCTGTCCAATCTCAGATTTTAAATCTAACTTTTTTGGGAGGAAAAAAAAGTATTTTCTAAAACTTTTAGGTGTACTCATTGCTTTTGAGTACAGATTGCAGACTACCAGGGCGAGACGTTCTGAGAATTTTCCTTGGTTGATGATGTGGAAAATGAAAAATTCTAGCCTCCTGGTTGCCGCGGAGTAGTGAACATTTGTAATAATTACAAAATCTGTTATTTGTTTGTAACCAAAATATAGCAATACACTAATCTTCACTTCGTGTTGAATTTCATTTGCCTATTGAGCCAATAACATAGTCGGGCCTTGATCAAAATTGCCCTCTGCTAGCGGCTGCACAGGGTTGTAAGACCCATCCATTTGTTTTCTACTGCTTATCCGGGGCAGGTCGTGGGGGGCCTTAGCGGGGAAGACTAGACTTCCCTCTCCCCAGTCGACTTCCCTCTCCCCACCAGGCGCTCACCAGTGACCCCCATCTCAGGCCTGGCTCCAGAGGGGGGCCCCTGTGACCCATATCCAGGCAAGGGAAAACGTCGTCCAATGTTTTCGTTCATCATCAGCGTCAATGAGCCGTGCTTTGTCTCTTACTTCACAGAGGATTTGTTTGCCATAGTGTCAGAGATTTTCTCGGACAAAGTTAAAGAAATGACTCGGCACACAGGAAAATTGTCTTCAATATCGGCGGAAGCGGATCTCTGAGAGCGAACGACGGTTAGTTGCTCCGCGAACACACTCGAGCTCCCTTCCCGCCAATTCAGGCTTTTATTGTAACATACAAGGAAAACACTGCCCCGATATTTGCATACCGCACCCACGGTCCGGCCCCTCGGTAGTGATGGGTTACCTGTGTTAAACATTGAACCACCAGTACGTTGGCGCCTTTTCTGGCTGGTCGACATCGAATTAGCATGTTGTAGACTTTGCGGATGGCCAATGTCGTCTGGGCGCGATGGGTGTTCTCAACTCGTCTTTTGTTGTTCAACCGCTGTTCCCGAATTATTCATTCCCCTTTTGTGACCGAGTTTCGCCCTCTCCCCCGTGATCGCCCACCTGTATTGACGTGCTAATTGTGGACTTCAACAGCCCTCTGGCTTTGTGCACAGGAATTTGGGGGTGCTGGATACGCACCCAAAAGTTTAGATGTGTCCAGATTAAATGAAACTTTAAACATGATACAATTTTGCTCATAGATTCATCTAACACATAGGTGACCCTACCAAGGGCATAAAGCCCCAGACAACTTCGTTCCTAGGATCATTGGGACACACAAACCCCTCCACCGCGGTAAGGTGATGGCTCAAGGAGGGGAGTATTGTAGTAGGGCATTAGACATAACTAAATAAATAATTGTAATAGGGCATTAAAAAAAAACATTGTAAAAAGATTCAAATACCATCTTTGGTGATGACATCGCAAGTGATGTTGACTTCATTCATGGGAATCTGCCAGCGGGCTTTTTCCTCACTGAAACTCAGCGCTCGGCTCTCCTGCCTATTGCAAGGATAGGCCTGAATACGCAGGTAGACCGGGCCCTGCGAATGTGAGACATACAGTTAGCATAGACAACCACTTTCATTTTATTTCTGAATGGTTTAATAGCTGGTATACAAATAGTAGAGTCTTTGGTGTGTGATATTAACCAATTACGTAAATCTCATTGTCTGCTAATTTCAATTTCATTTCAAAATGAAACTTCATTTCAAAAGAGACATTTACCTTGACATCAATGTGATTGGTCTCAGAAGGACATAGCAGTTTGCGTCGGGCATTGCCTTGTTGATTTATCGTCCAGAATCCTGTCATCTTGGGTTCCGGCAGGGGCAACCTGGGGTAAGAGATCAAATTTTGACCTGAACAATTCGGAGTCAAGTCAGACAAACTGCAAATAGTGATGAACCAAAAAGGTCAAATGTTTGGACACCTTTCCTAATGCTTTGGTAAAGCGGGTCCAAACTATTAAACATAATTTTATCGAGTTCAGAATAGATAAAGAATGCCGCGACATGTGTGTTCATATACCGATAGTTTTACCCTTTCCACGTGTGCCTTTGAGAGGCAGGGCCTGGTGGAGTGGCATATGTAAGCTAGTGCACATGGGCTCGCGCTGTGGCTCACAGCAGCTCTTGCATGAGAGTGCTCTTCACTTTTATTTTATTTGATTTTACTGCTGGCATTGGTAAATATGGCTCTCCTTTCCCATATGCAAAATGATTACAGGGCATTGCAGTAAGTACCGGTAAGTAAAACACCTGGGTCCCCAGCAATGAAGTTTCGTTTAAAATCAGATGTGGTTAGAATCTCACAGACAGAAGTGGGCCAGCTGGTTAGCTAATCCACCTCAAAGTTTAGAGGTCATTGGTTAAAATCCTGGCTCTGGCCTTCTTTGTGTGAAGTTTGCATGTTCTTCCCGTGCCCAATGTGGGTTTCTCCGGGAACTCCATTTCCTCCCGTGTTTCAAAAACGTGCAAAGTTGATTAATTGAAGATTGAATTGTCCATGGGTGCAAATGTGAATGAATGGTTCAGCAGTATAAAAAAAATGTAAGTAGTAGTGGCGTTCTGTTTTTTCGAGGCAGGTTCCTGCTATGCATAGAATAAATAACTGCCTCGAATGCCCACTGCACACTGAGGGATGCAGCCGACATCAGTCCAAAGATTTTTACGCTGTGGGAAGATGGAAGCTTGTGCACAGATGGTAAAAGTGTGTGACAGTGCTGGGAGACTACATTAGAAAACAAGACAAACAAACAAAAGTTGTACTTATACCGAAAAATTCACCTTACTTATTGAATGACCCTCGTGTGTGTGTGTGTGTGTGTGTGCGCGCGCGCATGATATGATATGTATATATATATACATACATACACACACACACACACACACACACCGATAAATAAATAAATGAATAAATAAAAACACTGACTTGATTCAAATTTTCAATCGCAGCAAAGTTAGGGCTCAAAGATCAAGTACCGGTACTCATTTTGCTCTTTTTTTTCAAAACATTTTTTGCTTGTATTCTTCTGAAAAAACGGTGGTATTAAATTATCGCTAATTATTGCTAAAAGAAGAAATCAGATTGTCTGCCAATGTGATGAAGGAAAATACTTGTTTCTGCCCCGTTTAGTTCAGATTTTATTTATTTTTCCAGCAAATGTGATCAGTTCAAAATAAAACAACAGGACACCAGAGAAACAAATATTTCCCTTTATTTAAAGGTCAAACTTCACATTTGTAATCAGTGGATTGTAATTAATGCACGGCCTTAGGTTATTATCATTCCAACAGCTTGATTCGTGCAGAGACTTCATTGAAGCCTCATCTAAGTTTACTGCCATTTGAAAACAGCTAAAACTGAGTTCAAGTCATACCGAATAAAAAGTTCATGAAAAATGTATTATGAATATAAATAGTACAGTATAATGCAAAAATCTAACATTTCATCATTTCGAAAGTACGGAGTCTCATGGGTTGAAATGAATAAGCAAGCACAGCTTTCTTTATTACCGATAGTTGTTTCTTGTTGTTTACAATCCAATGTATACACATCAAATGATAGCGGTTGTACAGATTAGGTCGACTCCACAATTTAGAGTGGGACATCCGACTACTTGCTAATCGTGTTTTTGACTTGAGGAGGAGGATGAGCCGCTTGCCACAACTGATTAGTGTTTGTGTGCTGAATGAAATTAGTCCGTCACTGTAATTTAAACAGTTTTTTAAAAATTTGAAGGTGCAGCTTTGGTAAATGAGGGAGGACTAGTCAAGGGGGAAAAAATCCAGGCTCTAGCATGATTCTGTTTTCAGATTCCACTCTCAAAGCGGAAGGACGGCGCGAAATTCTTTAACCGCACATAATGAGGTCGGTGATTATTTGCATCTATTCATCCATTTTTCCACACCGCTTATTCTTATCACGGTCACACGTGTGCTGGAGAAACACTGTAAATTCCCACCGTACTAGACTCTCTACTGTGGAGAGGCCAGAATGAGGACATGCTTCCTCATTTGGCAAGTTGTACAAACATTACGTGGCTTCTCCAGCTGTAAGCACACCAAGCAATAGGATTTTTTTTCACTGTGCTCATGTCCATCTTTTGCCTAAATGCAGTGTATGGGCTGTTCATTGTTTATGGTATATAGCTTACTGCAAAGCATTCCTCCCTCCTGTGATTGTTTTTTCAATTAATGCGACTCAACTTTCTTGAGTGTTTGTTGAGGTCGTGCATCCCCTACCAAATCATGATCATTGCAATTACTTCTACCACTATGAACAAAATATAACATGTAAAACATTGTCAAACATAGTTCTTTTTACATTAAATCCTGCATTTTTATATTATATTTAAAATCATGCTATGTCTGTAACTACATAAACCGTTTGAGGATAATAAATCTCCTCATGAAATGTACTTGTTGACCACAACATTATGTGCACTTGCATAATGCAATGAGATCCACTATCAAGATATGAAGGCTCAGTTTGGATTGACACAGTCAGAGACATACTCATTTACCAGTAATAATATATTTGTAGTGGTTTAGAATGGCACTGCATGGACATTCTGGCATGGGGCCTTTTAGCAAGTGAACATAATGTCATGGCCAACAAGCGCTGTGTTTCTGATGCCTTACTCCTTGGCCAGCTGAACAGAGTTGGGCTTGGCTCCGATGGGGATGCCGTGCTTGTGCAGCGCCTCGATTAGGACGTCCCGTGTATCTTGGTTGTACGAGTCAAAGTCAAAGACGTTCCGCACCACGTTGGCAAGACCTTCGTTGGGGAATTTCTGTTGGGATGGAGATGTAGGAAAACAGGACAAACAAATATGAGCATCAAAAATTCTACCTTGACAACGATAACCAAAAAAATAAAGTGTTCCCAATATTTTTAACATGCAGCTTAATAAGGAAAAAACACTGGAGCAAAACAATGCAAATCTACATCTAACATATCGTATTTCCTCAAACTGTGTTGAGACCTGCATCGGTATGTGTTGCTGTTTTGTTTTTCAATGACACTGTCTATGAACTTAAAAAAAAAAGAGTCATGTTCGCGGGTCAAAGTAAATTTTTATTTACTATGTATTTATTTCCAGTGCTGGGCCTTGGCATAGTGGATGCTCAATCAATAATGTCTGAGAGCATAGAAGCAATGTATATATTGACTTGATGGCAGTCTCCAAAGATGCCAAACAGTGAAGTGGTAATTAAAGCCAACCGAATTATTGCGAGTCCGATGCCATTAGTGAGTTATGACAAAGCAGCACGGCCTGTGGGGAAATCAGGAAAAAAAAAGGCCTCGTCCCTTTTGCACTGAATTATTGATCCATCCTTGCTCCTATGGAACTTTCTGAGGTCTCTTGAGCTGAAATAATGTGCATTATTTACACTACCTGAGCACAAGGAGACAAGCCGATTGTAGGGGAAACAAGCATTTCTGGACTGATATATATGCGGTGGCGAGAGACTACAACCAAAATGGTCGCATATGTAACCTATTTTTCAGCGTGCAAAAGTCAGAATTTCATCTGGTTGTATTTTCAAACTATCAAGTGATCAGTCGCTTAAAATACGGGAGACAGATTTATTTGGTAAATAAAGCAGGCTCATCAGCTGAATCACTCGTACCATGTAATAGGCAGATGCTTGTAATTAAATATAATATCTTGATATATTCAAACATTGTGGTTCAAGTGAATGGGGTCATAATGGAAACGTGACTTGAAACATTGACATCTTTCACATTCGGTGAGATTCAAGGTGAATTCCAATACTGTTGGACATTTAACACTCAAACAGAAAGGTCCCTTTAATGCAGTAAACATTAACAGCTACAAATCTGTAAGTAACATGGGCTTTCTTACAATCCATAAAAGCTGACATATATCAAGAAGGATGATGGGGTGAACTTTGCTATTTTACTTAATTACAATCAATGATCCATCTTGTCACTTATGTTATACTGCCTAATCAAATCAAGAGGCTTCCATCCTTCGGTGTAGTGGTCAGGATGTTAAACGTTAAATATTCAATGAGTTTTTATATTCGTGTTTATTATTATGTTATGAAAATACCACAGTTTTCATGTACCGGTAGGTCATATCATATTATTTTGTTGTATTTATCCACCACACTTTAAAGGCAGCTCCCTGAAAATATTGTTTGACATTAAACCAGTCCGTGGGGCAAAAAAGGATGGGGACCGCTGTCTTAAGACATTTGAAAAACCCTGGATACAACAATAGGCCTGCAATACGCCAGAGAGACAGCACAGCAATAAAGGTAATGTAAATCTCAATCGGAAACGAGTCTGTTTTTGGGGAGGGGTCTTCCTACCTGGAGATGTTTGACAATGTTGACCACCTCACGTGTAGAGTACGGGTAGGCGATGGTGCCCTGGTCAGCCATGGACCGGAGCTCTCCGAAGGCAGCAACCAGCTTCTCCAGAGTAGTGTCGGGAACGCTGGGGCCGTACTGCTTCAGCATAGCCAGCTCAGCCCTGGGTTTGGGGTTGTCGACGGCATGGCAGCTGAAGATGTCACCTATGAAGATGAATGCATATTGTGGAGTACCAAAACAAATGGATCTATGTCAAATGGCACTGTGTGTGTGTGTGTGTGTGTTTTTACCAAGAGCTCCAAAAAAGTCATTGCCCAGGAAGGGAAAGCCCGGTCGGTTAGCCAGCACCATCATTCTAAAATCTGGGTGCATGGCGATGGTGTTAGGCCTCCCCTTGGCTTCAAGTGGATCTAACAATCGGACACAAAACACACAAAGCCTTTAAAACAAAGTCACTGCTTTACAATCTATGTGAAGTAAAGTGGAATTCTAAATAAAATAAAACTGACTTAATGGACGCATGTAGCACAATGACAAAAAACAAAGTAGATTAGACCGAACATACACATGGACACCCATAACATTGTGGAGCGACCACATGTAAGAGCCTAAAAAGCTAATCATCATCCAAGATTAATCTGCCAGATGCTTTATTAGCTTTAGTAGGTGCTGCCTTTTTGATTAGCAATCGAGTTCAAGTGGCCTCTGTAGTTAATGCTTTAATATCAGTGTGTGATCAACCTGTTGGAGCCTGAGAGGTACTGCAAAGAGGAATTGGCAAAAAACTGCCCAAATATAGGTCAGCTAAGCTTGTGGCATCATATTCAAACAGACGTGTCACCATGTAAAAACAAAACAGTTGACTTCCATTTATGTGTCTCTGATGTTTGCGTACGCACAAAGACAGAATAGTGTGCACGCTACTGAGCAGTGAGCAATCAAATCACATCCTCCAGCCAAATGATTTGAAGACAGAACCACCTTGCTAAGTTATCATCGCTCAAGTATTAAGAGGATAACTACATCCATATGTAGCATTTTGTTGAATGGTAAGATTTGTACATTTATACCTGTAATCGTAGTAGATTAAAAAAAAAAAATCAAATTAATTTCTGCTTCATTTACCTTCTAACTTATAATTGATAATAGACATGATTTTGTTTGTTGTGGAAAAAGATGAATTAATTGCTTGTTTGTAAAAAAAAAACAAACAAAAAACATTAGAAAATTACCTTAAAAGAAAATTGCATATTAAATCACAATCACATTTTGGAGGAAAAAAACACGATTGGACCCCCCCCCCCCCAAACTGTTCAGTCCTAGAATAGATTCGTTCAGGCCAATAATATATTTGAATCGATAATGCGTTTTGAGAATCTGACTCAAATGATAATCTCAGGCTTGTGTGACAGTATTGAATAAACCCAGCATGTGAGGGGTATTGAGCATACCTGAGATAATTCTGCGGCCGTCAGCCAGAATCATCTCCCCGCTCTCCACCAGGGTTTTCAGGATGCAGGTGACATTTGTGGGAGCTTTGTCGGCCTCGTCAATCACCAAAATGTGTCCCATCTTCACGGCCTTGACCTGCACGCCCATATCAACGCCACTTTAAGGTTCCGAAAAAATCAATGATACAAGAATATCAGACTGGAAATATAGGAGTCCTTGGCAACGGACCAGCGGCGAATCCTCATACGTGATGATACCATCTCGGACTGAAGGCTGCAGCGTCAACGTCTGCACCGTCGTATCCCTGCAGCGAGCACATGTATTGCAGTATATTAACCAGAATACTTTCAGTCTTCCTGCATCTTTGGGATAGGCACTACAGTATTTATTTTTCATGAGTGTCCAATAATGGTACATGTATGAGATTGAATTTATGTTACAGAGCCAAATTGTGGTGGCCTTGTGAGAACCGGTATTGGCCCTGTATGTTAATATATTCATAATAATTAATATATTACGTTTTAGTCTTTATTTCCAATAATGCTTGTAATTTAGTAATCTAACACGTTACCATATCTACTGTAGTAGCCTAGTTAAAGTTAAGTAAAAGTAAACTGTGACAAAACAAATTTGGCAAAATGTAAAACTGAACAATGTTTATGTTTAGGAAAGCTACTAGCAGACAATTTCCACTTGACTGCAGAAGTGAGTAAGATGAGACAAGTCATTGCTGACCGCACCAAATTCTGGTCTGGTTGCATTGTTTACACATGCAAGAAAACAAATAGTTAACAAAAAATCAAATGAACACACCCGCTTACTAACCAACAGGTACAAAACAAACAACTGGATTATGGAGTAGAAAAGTAACAAAGGAAAAAGATTTACGTCTTCAACAGTCAAGGATAATGAGATGAGGTCATCTAAAACTAGACGTCCCTGGGGGTGTGTTGTCATGTCTGTGCCAAGTCACATTTTCAGCATGCTGACGTCTCACGCATATGTACTCTAATGTTGAGTTTGTGACAATTACCCTTCTCTGTACCGCTTATCCTCAAATTAGTTTTAGAAAAACGGTTTGGGATTATTCGATGCAATCACATTTCTTTTTACATCATTAATTTCAACAAGTGTGGGCACTTCCTCTCTAGATCATAAAGATGGCTAGGACTGCATTTGAGTCCATCAGATCACCAAACTAAAAATATGACATCAAATTACAATCTCAATCATCTTTAATCCCAGTGGACATTCCAAAATTACCCGAGTTGCCCCAACCCCAACCCCCGCACTTCCCACTCATCCATGATGCACGCTCTTAGAGTTGACCCGGAAGCCGTCCTACTTTCTTTCTTGGGCGGCTTTTGCTTTTCTGAGCCACATCTCTGAAGACTATCTGTCTCCAAAAACCATGCACACACACACACGCATCTTCCTGCCTCCCTCCCCTGCTGCTTTGATCTAATATTAGCTGCTTCAGTGAGTGGGACTAATCGGGTCATCATGTCCGTCCACAAAGCTGTCCGTTTTTGACTTTGACAAGACTTTGACCGCAGCTGAACATAAAAAAAACAGCCACAAACCGACGAATGCATCAACACTGTTGATGTTCTGTTTAAATCTACTCGGTGATCTTATGGGAAACAACACACACACACACACACATACCGTATGTGTGTGTGTGTGTGTGTATATATATATATATATATATATATATATATATATATATATAAATAAAAGTACAAGTGTGGTAGATTAAATGGAATGCACCATCAAGAGCTTTGAAAAATGCTTCCTCTTCTCTCAGGCAGAAGTCCTTGTCAAAAAAAAAAAAAAAACCGCTGCAAAAGCCGGGGTGACAAACCAGGACCTGCCCATGGCATAAACATTCTATGCGGTTGTTTAGGGCCACAACCGCAAGAGGGGGCCCACATCAATTCCTGTGTTGCAATGCGTGCTCCGCTGCATGGACTGTTTATGCCACGGGCCGGCCTGAAGTGAACCGACTACAGCGTATTCTACAAATACAGGACGACTCATGTCCTTGTCAAACCACACAACGTTTTTTGTCATTCACGACGGTTGCGCTGTCAGACTACCGGACAAATATCGTTCTGTATCTTGGGCAAGATGTCACACTACAAGTCCGGCAACAACCAAACCCTGCCCTGTGCTTAATGCATGTGGTGGTACTCACTATGTCACCACCATACAATTAATGAACACACACCACTCTTGATTATTTAAGGTTATATGAGGAAACATTACATTTCAGAAAGAACGAGAAATGCAATACCACCATGACATTGCGCGATTGCTAAGAAAAAAAATTAAAAATGTGGTTTTTGTTGTTGTTACGACTGACCTGTGCAGTTGTAGGTATTCTCTGGGTCGGTTCAGAAGGTGCAGGAACCTGTCCACTATTTTGTTTTTTCCGACACCCTATGGATGAAAATAGGACAACAAAATAAAATGTGTTGTTTTAGTAACAATGTTCGATAAGAGTGTGAGATGAGTCTATTCCCTTCAATGCAGAGAAAGGCTAGCATCTCTCACTTTTGACGGTAACAGTTTGTGACGGGGGGGCTCCTCTCCACTCTGGGACTCTCACTGGCTAACCACAGTGACCTCCCAGTCAGACATCCTGCAAGGAGCTCTGACAGCCGCTAATGTCTTGGCTTGGGACAGATTCCCCAACTGACTGCCGCATGTTATTATTGCAACAACACAGACCACCATATTTTGGCTGCCATGTCCACTTCTTTCCTGTAACTCGACCCACTAAAGCTAAACTGACAGGACGAAGCCTCCTAAAGGAAGTGCTCGACGCTAAAGATTTCCTAAAGGGTCAAAAGAGTTTTGCAAGTCTTGTGTTATGCCAAACTGCCTGCTACACAACTGACAAAAATTGCTGCAAGAATAAATATAAGTAGCTTCTAAATCGGAGCCTAATATTGCACATTTGGCATCCTGTTATTTGATTTGTGATATTCTATGGGCAAATGTTGAAAAGATGAACGAGTGATATCTTCTGTGATTAAGAGTGGGCAAAAATTCCCATAAAGTAGGATTGTACTGTGGTTACACAGTATGTTGGACACCTCACCCGCAATAGATATGACTGATTGATTACCAATAGTTAAATTACACGATCAATTGGACATATGTTGTGGATGTCTTTAAGCCAGGGCTCGAGACTGCCCTTGTGGCATTTTGCCCTTAACATTTAAGACAGTTATTTTTTTCATCTTCTCATGCTTGTGTGACAAGTAAATTTGCGAAATTAAAATATTTTTATGACCCCTAGTAAAAAAAAAAGTATGGAGCCTTGCTTTAAGCAAGGTAGGCCAAATAGATCCAACTATGTCGTCAACCAGTAATAACCCATTTTTCTGTCTAGACAGGTTGCAACAGAGAGTACACAAAGTAAAGTTTAGAGTGCAACAATCTCAAATTGAAACATTTTTTTTCTGTTAAAATGGAAATTAAACAATAATTTTGTTCATCAGTGACAAAGCTTGCCTGGTTGCCGACCAAGAGTAAGTGCTCTCCTAATAGAAAGTCTTTTAACATGTCCTCCATCACCATCACGTGCTGCAGAGACACAAATCACAATTACATTAAAAAAAAAAACTTGGTCATAAGAAGTGCTCACAATACAGTGTTATAAAAATTATATATCGCTTTGTTATGTTGTTGTCCTTCAGGACAAGACAGGAAGAAAACAGGTCATTGGAGGAAAAAAAAGTAGGACATCTGCACCTGGCCCTCAGACATGACGTCAACAACATTCACTCTAAATAACATTCTCAAAATGGCATGAAATAATGCACAACACGGACAGAGAGAGCAAGCGTTTCTAAGAGAGGAACCTAGGCCAAAGGACACATCAATAGAGCTTGCTCCTTCTTAGAACTGTCACATCAGTGACTTCAGTCGTTCACCTAAATTGCAATCAATCAATAGCAATGATTATGTCAGTGCGGGTGGTGACAGAGGGGATTACCTGGGGATTATTATAGAAGAGCACATCTGGAACTTTCATTTTCTCGTTGGGTTTGTAAACGGGAGCAGAAACTTTCCCGATAGTGAGCACGCCCTCTTTGACCATACCTGAAGAAAAAAACAGAAATCACCCCAATAATTTCAACAGCTCAGGGTGGCATGTAGTGACTGAAGGTCTGTATTCAACGTGGAACACATTCCAGACTGATTTTTTGGGACACATATGATAATATACAGTTGAACCGTAGTTATTCAGATTTAGAAAACTTTATTTATCCCCGTGGGGCAATTAGAATTGTGCAAGAGCGGCTTATTGTCTCAAGCAGTTATAGATGAAAGAGGAGAGGATCAAAGTGTCGTATCACCAGTGGATCAGAGACGTCATGCTGAAAATGTGCACACGTCTGCTACAAGCTAAGTTTTGAAAGCAAACACGAAGCTGTAGCGTCCATTGACGAAAAAGAGATTGGCTCACATCTTCTGTCCTATGTAAATCCACTTCAATTCCAAGCCGCGACTCCCAGTTCCACATCCGCATCGAAAAGTGGTGAAGATTGCACGACTGTGTGTGTCCTATGTGTTGTGTTGTGTTATTTTGACTTCAAAATGGCGCCGCGTGAGTGGCTGCCTTTCCAGCAGCTCCTATATTTTGTTGTTCTACTTCCTTTCATAACTTTGCTGCTGTGAATCGGGAATTTCTCCATTGCGAGACTAATAAAGGTTTTCCTATCCTTATTACAGAGACAGTCAGAGCAAAGGAAAAACATAGGATGAGAGCGGGGCTGTAGGCTTATGAACAAAGATGTGTTCCTACGGCAACACTAAGCAAGGTTAGGCAAAAGCGTCTGCACATTCCATGTGAGTGAATGGGGGGGAAAAAAAGGCTGCCAGCACATTTTGCACCACCTTGCACACTTACACCAGGGGAACTGGTATTAAGATTTCATATGTAAAAAGCCTCTTCTTTCCCCGAATGTTCCGTGAGGGTAAGTGGGTCAGATAGTGGCTGAATGGATGTTCTGTATTAATACAACAAGTTTTGGCAATGATGAAATCATGACAATTAGTTGATAAATGATCCAGTTGTGACTTAAATTCAATGGCAAAGCATTTATTTTGATGGGAATGTTGTCCCTTCCAACATATCCGCCACAGAGGTGCGCTGGTTAACCGGGCTGCTACAGACTGCTGGCGTATCTAGTATTCATATCGGTCAGTGGAACCTCTGAAGCCAAAGCCCTTAAGACCTCTGCCTTAACTTGAGCCAGGAAAAACCCTGTGTGTTTGCGTGTAAATGTGTGTGTGTACGAAATGTATTCATTTTTCCCCCCAAATTTAATTCAACGGGCGTGAATTAAATGAGGTGCCTATACCCAGCAAAAAGTGGGAGTTAGCTGTTTTACACAATGTCCCAATTTTCTTGGAATTCGGTTTTGTAGACAACCATTCACACTCGCATTCAAACCTACGGACAATTTTAAGTCATCCATTAACGTACCATGCATGCTTTTAGAATGTATGAGTACCCAGAGAAAAAGCACGCAGGCATGTGAAGAACATGCAAACTCCAAACAGGAAGGTCAGAGCCTTGATTTGAACCCACGACCTCAGAACTGTGAAGCAGCTGTGCTAGCCAGTCATAACCCCGTGCCACAACAAAGACCCGGAAATTGAATTCAGTTCGACATAGAAAGGAAGATGTAAGTCTTGTGTATGCAAGTGACTGGGACGCACAAGTAAAGTCACGTGTGTTGTCAGCATCCGGAGTCTCTTGTATGGAGCAGTTGGCGAGGCTTTTCTGAAGCAAGCCGCGGGCCAAACTGGGAAGAAACCTAAAAACACACAGTGCTACAGTGTTAAGGGGCGTCCTCCCTATTACAGCCCTTTTTCGATCGGAGCCGAAGTGCACAAAACGTGAAGGTGCATACAACCCTGAGCACACCTTGAGAGGCAAGCCTTGTTGACAGCATGGGCGATGCTCTCCTCGGGGTAGCGAGAGAGTCGGCGACAGATCCGCAGCAGCTGTCTGGTGGAGAGGGAGGAGGCCAGAGACTGTGCCTGGTGACACATGCAAATAAATGAAGGCAAATCACATTGGCACACACGTGCGCACACACACAGGCACACTTACTGTGGGGTCAGTAGTCTGTCGTAGAGTGTGCGTGAGCTGCAGGAGCTGTTCGGCAGCCTCCTTTGGAACATTAGGAGACTGCAAAGTGAAATGAAAACAAGAGCAAGTGTATTGAGATAAAATTAATGGGAGCCTTGATCAGCCTATTTTTCTTTTTTTCCCCGATATGGGGCTTTCGAATTTTTCCTTGCCTGCTTGCGGAGTTTAGATCAGGGGATGTTGCTAATGTCTGTCAATTTGGGGCTCGTGAAGACTCTTTTTGTGACTTAAGCTCTATTCAAATAAACTTGACTTGATAATTTCCACACTGATCTGACATTAGCTACTGCTAAAACTTTAGATTGTATGACTAGTCTCGAAAAATCTATACCTTTGCTATATATGGTGCCGACTTGCTATAAAATCTATACCTTTGCTATATATGGTGATGACTTGCTATATGTGGTGTCGGAAGTGAACACATTAAATGTTACCTTGGTTTTCTTGTGTCAGAAATCCTAAAAATCAATACAGTTCTGAGTTAAACCGGGTACTCTTCACTGAAAGTTTGAGGGAATACTTTTAAATAATTAGGAAAAGCAGAAAAATGACAAGAAATTTGTGATGGTTAAAACTTTAGACTGTACTACGACGATCAATTTAGTCAGTTATCATTCAAAATCAAAAGTGTGTGCTTGAAAACAGGACAATAAGCCCTGAAAATATCTAAATAGCTACCTTGAGATACCGGGGGATGAATATACATGTCATGTATATTCATCCCCCGGTGACATGACAAGAAATCAATGGATTTGTTTGGGATAAGTGCTGCTTGTAAGGAGCTAAATGGGAAGATGTGGTGTGCTGGATGTTATCTTAAATTGCATGTAAAAAAATTAAAATGAAGTCAACAGTTATTTCTTCAGTAAGAGTTCTAATCCTAGAAAGTTGAATGAAATATTTCAAAGTCAAAATCTTTACCAGAGGACAAATTCTTGGCCACTGAGAGTATCTCACCAGTCCTTGCAAGAGGTTGACCTCCTCGGCTCGGGCCAGCGGCCTGACGGTGTGGTACAAGAACATGGTGAGCAATTCGGGACCCAACCACTGTTGACCTTTAGTGCTGCTGCTGCCACTGGTGCTTGCACCGGCGCCCACAAGTGGAGGCTCAGCCAGGGCCAGCACTCGGAACGACGTGTGGATGGCAAAGATTGACCTGAAAAGACAGATACCAATGAGACACTGTCGGCTGTGCTGGGATAGAGTGTGTGTGTGAGTGTATGTGAGCAGGTGTGTGTGTGTGTGTGTAAGTGTATGTTTGCATGCGTGTGTAGGTTGGTCACAACCAATCTATGTCATGAGGAAGAGCATGGTTTTTGACAGTTGGCTGTGTAAGCCTCTGATTCAAGAGGACAGAGAGGACCATGACTGTAACCCCATCGAGACACCCACACATCACTGGACTATATTTAAACTGGTGGAGGCAGAGTGTATTAAGAGGGCACTGGGTATCGTCACGGTAAAGACAGTCTGAAGCTAACAGTTATTGCTTGACTGCAACCTGCACTGCATGGCAGCATGCGTCCAAATACCGGTATGTGAAAACGTTTCTGTAGCTGGCAAGGATGTTTCGTGCAAATTGTTGAAAACAACTTGCTGTTGTTACTTTGGTGTACTTTTCAAACAGAGAAGAAATATAATTTTGCATGTTGTGACAAGAGCACCGCAAAACAGAAAACAAGTTTTCCAACAAAGCAGGAATACTTTTTGCTCTTAAAAATAAAACATTCGTCACTGCTAACTTATCAGAAATACTATGTTTAAAAGAACAATAAAAGAAGTCACCTTGGTCATGCATCGGTCAATATAGTAGGAGCGATTAATATTCTTTCATCAGAAAGAACATTTTTATGCATCAAATTAAATCGGTTTGTGTAAACAGTTATAAAGTTTTACATTTTGTTCACTCGTAACAAATGTCAAAAGTACTGAAAAGTAAATAACAAGGTACACACCAAACCGTGATGGGGTTTTTTTCTGCATACCGTGACACCACTACTATTTATGAGACTTTAACAATTCATTTCAGATGGATCGCTTGCATTAAAAAGACTTTTCTTATTTTGCACGTAACTTGTCAGTGCCCTAATTCTTGGCACAATACAGACTAAGGCAAGAGATGAGGAAAAAAAGGAATTTAGGTCAGTCAAGTGTCTCACAGGTCCACTTCTTCCATACCTAAAGCTATTGCTTTCTAACGGTCTCTCACCGGCTCACCACTTAAAAAGGATACAATCCGCAGTGCATGATTAAGTCATCTAAAAATGCAGCTCAAAATCCGATTTCCATCATTTCATTTGTGCGCATGTAACTGAGTGGCCAGTTGGCAAGAAAAGCTCGCTTTTTGTTGTGAACATTCCCATACATGTCCATTTGAAAATATTGCATCAAATATATTTATTCGATTATAAAGTCTATTAGCGGGTGTTTAAGTGGTAGGATGACAAGCTCCACCCTTTGTGCTGTAAAACACACGCAGAAACACATACGTAGACTTTTCTTTTTCTATAACGTCATAATTTCCTGCTGTAAGGGACTATGCAGACACATTTTTGAATGAGTATACCTCTCTTTGAGGTGCGCGTCTGTAAAGTTGTTTTCCTCCTTCAGTGCCTGGTATCTATCCCACCTCAGCAGCCTGGTGCCATCATAAAGATCCAACTCCCGGTCATGAAGTAACCTGCAGCATGTAACACTGGTGAACTTTGGCTTCTCTACAACAATACTGAAATGTGTGAGAAATGATGGTCTTACCTGGAAAGGACAGCCAGTGTTCCCAGGTTGACCCTGTGTATACCATCCAGCAGCAGCAGCTTGCCCTCAATGGCAGCAGTGACCAGCGGTGACGGACGCCACGCCGTGTCGCCGTTGGGGAGCGTGAACCTTTGCTGGAGGAGGTCCCTGGCTGTCATATCCTGTCACAGGCACAATGAAATCATTAAAAAACAAACATTAAAATGTAAGGTGAAAATGGCATACTATATACAAAGGAAGTTTTTTTTAAAAGCATAGAAAGAACACTGTGAGAGAGACTGATTTAGTGGCCAGAGTTCATCGTCATTCCTTCATTTTATATACCACCTGTCACTATTGAAGTTGTGGGTGCGCTGGAGTCTATCCCAACTGACTTCTACCATGCATGCTTCACAAAAATAATGTGCCTTTTCACCCGGTGTGTCTCATATATGATTTTCTTCTTCAATAGAACTGCTCACTAATATTGCATCTATTAATATGCTGTGCCTAACGGTAGCTGTTGTCATATTTATTTTTTTACCTGGTAGAGCATGACAGGCTCAATGCTATAACCCAGCATCTCAGCAAACTCTTTAGCAATCACCGATTTGCCACAACCCTGAAACATACAGAACAAGATTACATTGAAGCAATAGTTCACCATAAACTGCATTTGTGTATGTGTGTGTAGGACCTTGGTTCCTATGAGACACATGTCCTTCACCATATGAGACTGCATCATGTCGGCAATCAGATGAGAGTGGCTGGGGGTGCTGATGAAGTCGTTGCAACTGTTGGGTGGCCGGGGCTCCTTGGTGCCTGCAGGGACCTGATTGTTCATTTGATTTGGACACAACAAATACAGAATAATGTGTTAATATTATTTTTACTACAGTGGCATGATATCAATATAAATAAAACATATTTTATGATTATCATCAACAATCAAAAAAACATTATTTAAAGTCACTGGCAGCTGGTAGAGATTGTATCTGAAAAAATAATTGAGCAAAGTAATTAGTGACAAATATTTCAATACATCAATATTCTCTTTGTTTTTCTGAAATATCAAATATAATTTCATGTAAAATACATTTTGCACTTCCCTATTAGCTTTTTGTGCAGGAGTGCATATCGACAATCGAATATGGATTGTACCTACAGTATGTATTTCATACAACATTGGACCAAAATGCAAAAACTAGTGAGATGCATAAAGTAGCTCTCGAAAAATGTAGACGTTTACATTGACAAAAATGAAGCCATGAGAGAAGCATTGAATATGTTAAAAGTTTGTAACTGACAAGTGTTTGCACATTTGTGCTATACTCTGCTTGTTGGCACATTTTGAGTACTGTATATGAATGTTTGTTTTATTTACAACCTCCTGACTATTTCCCAGCTGTGAGGCGAATAAAGATCTTAATTACAGAGCTAAATAAAAATAATCTAAATAATGGAAACCAGTTTGATTATGAAGCATGCAGTCTTACAATGCAACCACAACAGTTAAGAAAAATGTAAATGTACTGGCAGATTATTTTAGTGTCTGCATTACATTTATATTACATTTTTCATTTATATCATTTTTTTCTATAGTTTTAACTGGGGATCTGTACTGAAAACGGCACTTTTTTTTAATGGCATGGATCGATTTGGTCGGTACGGTCTTTCTAAGTTGAGTCTGTGCGAGAGTGGAAGCGTTGCTGATTATCTGCGAAGCACTTGAACATGGCAGTGCACGCACACCAGCGTAACGATGTCTCCCAGTCATGCAGGATTTCACTCATACTAAAAATACATTTCCAGGTTTGGAAGTGAGCTGAACTTGTACTTCCTAGCATGCTTTGGTTGAGTGTGGGGGCGTAGAACAGCTGACAAGTGCATTGACGATGGAGGTCCTCCTTTCCCACATGCGAGGGCATTACAGTAAGTAAGTATATTGTAAAAACCCATTAAAATGTAAAAAAAATAAAAATAAAAATAATAAAAACAAGGTGTCTACCTGAATTCTAACATCTTTATCTGCAACGCGCAAGGTGACATCTGCATAGTCCTCCGAGCCTGCTGTTTTGGACACACTGATAACGGCGTTGCTCGATGTCTTGCTGCGGCCATCCAGAAGCTCAAATTTCTGTGTAAAAAACATAAAATCTGCATGAGTCATTCAGGCATTTGTCTGACAACTCACCAGTTGCAGAGAATGGTAGGCAAACAAGCCGTTACATACTGTAGACCACTGACAGAAAGCTAGAAAGCCAAAGACGGTATCCTACACTGAGCACCGTCTCCACAGCGCTGTAGCCGTCCTTGCCCAACATGCTATGGTAGGGGTAAAGTCTCTGGACCAGCTGCTGCGACGACATCATGGGGAAAACATTCTATGAAAACACAGGACAGGATTCATTAGACCAGCGCTCAACAAGTCCGGTCCTTGAGTGCCCCTAAGCTGTATGTTTTAGACATTTCCCTCCTCCAACACACCTAATTCAAATGGTCAACTCATCAGCAAACTCTGCTGAATCTTGATAATAATCCTTATCATAATATTTGAATCAGGTGAGTTGGAGGAGGAAGGCATGCAGGACCGGGGCCCTCATGTACCGGACTTGGTGACCCTTGCATGAAAACATCTGATCTGAATACAAAGCCGTTTTATCAGAGAGGAGGAGAGCAGAGGTTTAAACGGTTCTTTACCAGTACATTAACGCCATTAAGGAGGTTATCCACAGGAAAGTCAGGAAGGCCCAGGTTGGCTGATTCCTGGGAGCACAGTGTGGAAGCAAGTGACAGAAGCTGGGACACCCTGACACAAGGACAAACTGTGTGAGGAGGGTTCAATTACAGTATGGGTGTGTTTATGGGCGTATGTATAGAAAAAGAAAGTAAAAAATTAAGAACAGTAGTATATAGTTTATATACAACACGCACGCACTGTTATAATGTACACGCGTGAGGGAGGGGGAGGGTTGAGAGAAATCCGGACGTTTGTCTGCGTAGCAGTGCGCAGCTGTTTGAGGAGGAATTGAATGCACAACAAAGAATCATGATTTGAATTTGAAGGGGTACTCAAAAAAGAGGTACCGGGTTCAATTCCAGCTCCAGCCTCCCTGTGTGGAGTTTGCATGTTTTCCCCGGGCCTGCGTGGGGTTTCTCCGGGTACTCCGGTTTCCTCCCACATTCCAAAAACATGCATGGCAGGCCGATTGAACACTCTAAATCAGGGATGTAAAACTCATTTTTGTTGTGGGCCAGATTTTAGTTACCGTTTCCGTTGGCGGGCTGTTATCACTGAAACCATATGTCAATAATAACGGTTTCTTCAACTACTGTTTCAATTACTGTCAAGAGGTTTTTGGTAACAAGAAAATGCTTACAATATGGCTCTTATTTATTATTACATTACATATGAGACACTTCAAATTTTGGTTGAGATTTTAGCAAGCATCATGGAAGTTGACATGTTTGATTTGCTATCGCGGGCCGCATAAAGTGATGTGACGGGCCAGATCTGGCCCCCGGGCCTTGAGTTTGATACACCGCTCCACATTGTCCCTAGGTGTGAGTGTGAGCATGGATGGTTGTTCGTCTCAATGTGCCCTGCGATTGGCTGGCAACCGGTTCAGGGTGTCCCCCGCCTACTGCCCGAAGACAGCTGGGATAGACTCTAGCATGACCCGCGACCCTTGTGAGGATAAAGCGGAGCAGAAAATAGATGGATAGAAGGAGCGGTACTAAAACTCCTTACCACACTTTTGCTCCACTCTTCACTAATATCGAAAACAGTCTGATAGGGCCTTGTCTGGATGACTACTGGGCTTGCAAGCAGGGAGAGGGTTGGGTGTGGTCTGCTAAACAGTACTACCTAACCTAAGCTATGACCTAAATTATTTCTACAGTATGTTAAATAAACTAACCCAGTGGTTCTCAACCTGGGTTCAATCGAACCCAGGGGTTTGGTAAATCGGTCTCAGGGGTTCGACGGAGCCTCTGTCGTGGAAGTTAAGACACACTCGACTCAACATGTCAATTAGTTATGACACGCCCGCTGCAGATGATCACATTACATCGCTTGTCCAATCAGTGCTGTGGGAAATTTAGTTGAATTCATATGCATCATGGAACATAATGGGACTCAGCGTCCTATCTGCATGATATGTCATGCCAAGTTGAGCAACTCAAAACTGATGGAACACTTTATCAAGTATCAAGTACAACTTTATTGTCAAATGTTTCACTGATTGTTATGTTTCACTAATGAAGGGTTCGGTGAATGTGCATATGAATTGGTTGGGTTCGGTACCTCCAACAAGGTTAAGAACCACTGAACTAACCACATGCTATGATAAATCACTCACTGAAAATCTATGTAAAAATATTCGCAAACGCTACAATTTCAATTCCACTTCACTACGGAGGCATGTATGAGACTGGCAATTCACCTCTCTGCCGCAATGTTCGGTCCTGCCGCATATAACAGCTCCAACTGGTCCTGAAGATAAATAAAGTTTTGTTGTAGCTACCGTATCGTTTCTTTTCGTGTTAAATGACAGTGGATGACCGTACCTTAAACGGGAGATAATAGATGTCTCTGGCCTGGAAGCGAGATCGGAGGGGAGGATCCAGTGGGTTACCTTTGTATTTGGGCACAGGCAGACCAAGGGCGATGACCCGAAAGTCCTCGCTAACGCGGACGATCTTCCAGCTATCAAGCTCCTCTTTTGTGTGCTCCTACAGGTCGGAAAAGAAACACACAAAAATTGTAAATGTTAAAAAAAAAAAGAAATATACCAACAAAACAAGGTCTTTGAAATTGACCTTGTGCCAGTGAGTTTCTTGTGCGTATGCATCCACTAATCGATATGCGTACTGTATCGCTTTCTATTCTGGTATGATACTGCAAATACAGTGTCTCAAATGAAGTATCAAACGTATTGATGTTTAAGTTTGAGAATCGATCTTAGTGGTATCAGCGTCATTGACAGCTCAAACAGATCGATTCCTGCGCCTCTCAAGCAGACGTAATGGGAGTCTTTGAAATAACACTCCATTTTGAGAAGTTTGAGTAGAGATAGACCTATATTTGTTTTTTTCTTTTTTGGGGGAGAGGGGGGCATGTTGATACTGATTATTAGTTGTCAAGGAGGCCGCTAACCAATGTTTGGAGCCAATATTCCTTTCCAGTAAAGGAAAATATTGGTATCAAAATTTCTGAAAATACAAACTCTAACCCATCACTTGTCTCACAATATACCGTTTATTAAACAACTTTTCTGATTTGATAAATGTTTTTTTTTAATCTTATCACAAGACATTTGTTTTTAAATTCCCACAAAAAAAAAGTTCAGGGAGCCCCATGGTTCATTAGCAAGTCTGAAAAAGTTAAATGAAAACTTAAACAAGTAAATAGCTCCCTACAATTTTAGACAGTAAAATTTTTCAGAAATGTCAAAATAACTGAAATGTTAAATTATTATTGTCTTAAGTTCAAATTAAAGAGAGCGGACTTGGGGTCAACAAGTATCTCTCTCAGGGTTAACTGAAAAATTAAATAAATACTTCATTGAAGTTGACAGAGTTGCATTTGATCTCTTAACAACCGTCAGATTTCATTAAAAAGTCTTGTGCCGATATTTGTCAAAATACAGAAAGTACAGTAATGTACAAAAACAGAATATACAATCACAACAACGGTTTTTAAAGTGAACTTCATGTTGGTGTTCTGACCTCCAGCAGCTTGTCATAGCGCTCGGCTGCCATGAGGAAGCGCCCGTCCTCCAGCTGCATCTCTCTGTTCTCCAGCAGGTTGTTGAGGACGGGAAGAACGTTCCTTTCGGCCTTCTCCAGACCCTCCAGGAGAAGAACTCGCCCTTGAGTGGCTGCCCTGACGGCGCACTGAGAAGAAAAGAACGAAGAGTATGCCATTCTCCTATGGTGACTACAAATGAGACAAACATCCAACTACAATAAATCCTGTTGATATATTATTGCGCTCACAAAACCAAAGTTTTATTTTTAGAAGGAATATTTTTTTTGCCACTAAATGTAGTATGCAGGACAATTCATAGTTTACATTGCGCGCGCGTGTGTGTGTGTGTGTGTGTCGGTGTGTGAGTGTACAGTATATGCACATGTTCAGTTGAAAAAACCCAAAAGCTTATCTTGACGTCAGCAGGCAGGAAACTTAAGCAGTCTAGGGAGACCACAGAGCCAGCGCGCATGTAATTAGGTGTGCGTGTAATGTGCATACGGGACGTTGTGTGGGAAGTGCAGCCACAAAAACGACTATAGCGAGGTCAGGATGTTCTAAATTTAACTGCGAGCCCATTTTCAACACTGTAATGAGATAATCATTTGGTAATCTAAAATGAAACAGGACAAGGGGCCGGGTTTGAAACTAGCATAGCGTTGTTGGGACGGCTATTCTTAGCAATAAAGTAACTCTGCACAATCTAATCCAGGGATGATTGCTGAGACCATTTCGATATACTGGACTGTAAAATAAGCCTTCAAGTATTTCTGAACCGAATGCAAATACAAAACGATTGATTAGAGGTGGCAAAAAAAAAAAAAATAACGGCCCTTGGGGGATACTGCATTGAGAGGTTCTTGGGACACCAGCAGAGGCTCATCAGCAGTGGTGTAGTGGAGATTTTTTAAGTGGGTGTACACGATTCTGGGATGTTCTATATATACATACAGAACATCAATCATAGGCTACAACACCAGTTGAACTAACGTTAAATTTAATGTTTTACGACACCAAAATAATCACAGGCCAACGTTATTAAGCATAACTCGCATTGGAACAATGATCAACAAACATTTCAATAAAAATTGAATGTGGCGTCGGGAGAAGTGGGTGGACGGCGTACCCCCGCGTACCACGCCCACTACACCCCTGCTCATCTGTGGCTCCTCAATACAATGCATCACAGAAATGTTCCTTTTTTTCATTTTCCTTTATCAGAACAAATTTGTTTGCTTTCCTAGTCCCATGAATATTATCAAAGAGTATGATTTTCTTGAACTGTCCAGGCAGTGTTTCCATTCCTTTGGCAAGGCAAAGGACTATTCCATGCTTTTTATCAGCAGAAAGATGCTTTTTGCAGCATTATGCATAAAAACTGTGATCTTCTTAAAATGTGTGGAACAATCTAATTGCATGCAAGGAGGCTTACCTACGCAATCTACCTAAAGTAATTATCAAGTCCGTTTTCTTCAGAAAGAAAAAAAATTGTCACCATCGGTCAGAAACCTGTCCAAATTTGGACAATTTTATATATTTTTGAATAAATCTTTAATATAGTGAAGTCTCCGTGATGCGGGTCTGCTATTTGTACAAATTAGTTTGCTCTCTTTGTCGATGGAATGTTAAAGCCTCAACGAACATGCCATGTTTTTCTTTTGTTGTTTCCCCCCCTATAAAGTGATGCTTCTGGAGAATTCAGGATTCCGCCTGATGCCAGCGATATGCAAAAACCTCCCCAGGAAAAACTAAAATGGTTATTTAAAATAAATCCAACAACCGAAATAATTCAGAACTGGATAGTAAGATTGTGTGACCATTACAAATTAAATCAACCACAAAAAGTCAAAGAAAATATGAGATGTGTCAGAAGAGTTCCAGGACATGTTTTATAAACGATATCTGCCACGCTTTACATGCCCCGGAAAGATTCTTCTGGAATTTTCCGCGGGTCTGTCGTCACTGCCGTCTTAATTTTGTCCACGTCTTCAAAACCGGTCCCTTTGATGACCTCATTGTGCACGGACAAGATGAAAAAAGTAAAATAAATCACAAGGAGCCAGCTCAGGTTAGTAGGGTGGTTCATCTCGGGCAGGAAACGCTCAGAGCAATGTAAGCAGGCACATTGTCATGGTGAAGTATGAGTTGCCCTGCCACGACACTTGCCTCTTCTTACGCACTGACTGACGCAAACATCATAGGATCTCTTTGTCGATATGCTGGTTGATCGTGTCGCCTACAATAGAGAAGAGTAAAACTGATAGATTATAGTTTGAATTTGAAAAGTGCCTTTTTGACACGAGTCCTGGAAATTCTCGAACACACCTCGTACAAGGCCCATTTTGTAGCCTCGGCCCTTTTAACAACTCACCGCGAAAAAACAAATATATATATATACCTGTGGTATTAGAATTACAATTTTGATTGTTATTATAATGAGACTTACACCAACATGAAGTAAAGTTTTTTTTTTTTATGACTCTCTTGTACATGTTCAGTGTTGCTTTCATCAGTCACTTAACACTGGGTCAGCGTGGAGCTCAGAGGCTTATTGCAGGTTGCAAGTGTTACACTAACAACAGTCAAGCGTGTCCAATAAATTTATATAAACACCTAGCCAGCCGTTAACTTCCAGACGCATTATTTTCCAATGGAGCTGGTGTGGAAATGGTAGGCTTTTTATGACTGCAATTGAGTGCAAGGTGGCTGGCCAACGTATGTGTATGCCAAGTGGTAAATAATGATTGGAGGAGTCCAAAAATGAAAATCCTTCTGACTAACAAAAAACAATGAACTAGCAACCTGGCTTCCCTCTAGAAAAGAATGAGTGAGCGTTAGTACAGGGATTGACCCATTCTGAGTAAATATAGGACTCCAAATGAGCACGGCTCTCTGAGGAATATGCGGCAATGTTCCAGATGACACATGAGCGCACCTGCTACAATCGCTTTCCAATTTACGCCCACCCATCTTCAAACACATGCTGGAAGTCATCACACCCACTAGAGTTTAATAAAACACACAAAACAAACATTTTCTCACCGTATGACATTTAAGAAATTCTGATCAACACACTTATAATGGGTGAATAACTCCTTAGTACTTTCAGAGACCAAAATACCCCCCCAAAAAGTTGTTATGGCCTGTTACCGTGGCAACAAGCAGACGGCTGGTTTCATCTTGAGGTGTACGTGGGAAGAAGGTGAAGGTGCTTGCGAGATTAACACTCCATACTTCCCTCTTAATTTATAAACATGTGATAAAGACATCAGTGGGAAAAGGAAAGTGGAAATGTGGCCCCTTTAACAGAGTGTTGCTGTAAATGCCACTGACAGCGAATGGCCAAGTTGACAAAGCAATTTTACAGATGTCGATCGGAGCCTCATTTATCGACAGATCCCTCAAAATTGCAGCATCTGAGCAGTCACGGTAAATGATTATTGCAGAATATCGTTGCAAATTTCGAATGAGGGGGTATTCCATATTCACCCCCCATGTAATGTTTTAAATTACAGTATTAGTACAAACTGAAGCAGTCAAAAGTTTGGAAATACAGTACACCACCCTGTAATTCAGTGTTTGTTCCTTTTTTTTTAATCCTGAATTACAGATGAACACTTCAGTCATTGACAATTTGAAGAAATATTGATGGGATTTTTGGGAAAAAAAAAGACATGTAAATTTCCCCAGTGTGGGACAAATAAAGGATATCTTAATCTTCTATCATTTTGATTTTTCAAAGTAGGCACCCTTTGCCCAGATAACACCTTTGCACATGTTGGTTATTGTCTCGGTCAACTTTCTGTTCACACCCGTCCTTTGTCAATAGTTAGTAGCTAGAATTCATTGATCTCAATGTGTTTGTGATTATTTGAATTTGAAGGAGCACATTGTCCAAGACACGGGCCCCCGGTTAGTGTTGTGGAAAGGCCAGGATTCAAAAATCTCATGAACACACTGAACAATTATTTACCAATACACCGTTTCTAACCCATCCAAATCCAGATATACCTTTTGTTGTACTGTCCCAGTAATCCCCAGTCGACCAAAGACTCCACCCCTGCGCATTCTTCTCAAGAAAACGTACCCCCGCTGAAGTTAATTACGATGTAGGGAACCGTGAAATTTTGGCCATGGTATTGGCATTTCAGGAATGGCATCACTGGCGAGAGGGAGCCAAGGAAACATTGACTGTATTTACTGACCACAAGAACTTAGCCTACATCAGCTCTGCCAAACGATTAAACTCACGATGGGCTCTGCTCTTCATCTGCTTTTACTTGACTTTAACCTAAAATAAAGGCAAATTAACCTAAAATTAAGATGAAAGATATATACTTCAATAAGACTTCATCTTGCATTACTAGACACATGGACTACCAAAGGCATGGCGTAGACAAAAAGCAGGATAAACAGATCCAAACAGAAAAAACGAAACAAAAATAGACAAATGACCAATTTTAGTAGGTCCAATGGTCATATGAAACACAAGAAAACACATTATCCAGCTGCAAATAAATCAACATGTTTTCAGCCACCCCGGAGGGAAGTCAGAGAAGCACATCACAATGTTCCGAAAGAGTTGATTCGTGCTATTTAAACATAGTATGCAATTTACTCTTCTCCAAAAGGCAAACGTTTGATGGTCAGCTGTTGAACTGTCTATTGTATTATTAATGCATCCAGATTTACATACTCGATGAAAAGCTTGTCATCAAATGCTCCTAAATCTCAGTTTGATTTTATCATGTTATTTGTCAATAAATGGTAGTCATTTGCAATTTCCTCCCCTTTTTCCACAAGATTGGCAACTTCTCGGGATATAGCAAGCTCCTCGCATAGGAATTTTTTTGTCCGTTTGTGGTGTTACTCTTTTGCATCACTTCTGGTTGCATAAAGTGGAGCATTTTGCAGCACTTCCAGTTGCGCAGCGTGATCCGAATAGCAACACAAATTGGGCACGGATGTCACACACGGCCTGGTTTCACACCAAGCCATCTTGGAAAATGTCACAAAAAATGACCCATGATTTTACACGTTTGGGAGGGCGGGTCTAAAATAGACAAAATCTGCAGTTTCATTATTTGACAAAGACTAAAGATACTGCAAGTCATATTTTCTGTGTTGTGATGCTACTGTTGCTTTTTAAGTGTCCAGTTTTTCAGATGGAAGACATCATTACTTGGGGTGCTGACAAGCACACACCCAAACACACCTCAACCACATTCTGTAGTCACACATGAAATGCTCGGAAGCTTCTAAAAGGGAAGTTAAAAACGTATTTTCTGCTGAGGGTTAATTAAGTTCACATCAAAATGTGTTGTCTGACACAAACACAATTGCATTCTTGCGGTTTTATGTAAAAAATAGGTTTTATACATCAGGAATCCATTATGTATGTAGATGTGCAATGCTGTCAAGTCATCCTCTATTTGTACAGTGTTATTGTTAATTGCAGGCATTCAGTTTTGTCTGCACTGACTTGTCTGCAGCTACAGGACAGACAGCGCATGTCTTCAATAATTCAAAGGGTGGATAATAATGATACAAATAAAGCTCTGACCCTCTTTTGTATTTTAACGCTGACTCATCAAAATACTCATTATAGGAACAGTCCAGCAAGGATGGCCCATTTTTCAATCAAAAACAATATTTTGTCATCAGAGAAATGTTTGCATTTTCAATTATATCAATTTGTTTTGGGAGAAATCAGTAAATAAATAACAACTCTCAAATCACCCTTTTCTGTTCAGCAATAAGGTATAGCCAAGCCCCCCCTTCCCTTTCCCTTTTCCCCAAGAGGTAGCAGAGGAACTGGATGTAATTTGTCCATTCTAAATCATTGTACATACATCTCAAATAAAACGGCGATCGATCGACACCAACATCTCTACTAATTGCCGACTTCAACCTCTGAAAATATCACAAGGATTAACCTCTCCATGGCTGACTTATGAGTGAATGAGGATATGAGCAACGAGCATGTACTTTCGCTCATGCTGGTTCCAAAGACTGGGCTAAAGTATGTGGACATATTAGTGCAGGAGCAATGACGAGATGAAGATTATGATTTCTTGGCGTCGATAACCGCTCTCTTGACCAAGTTCTCGCGTGATTCACAACAAAATAACGCTAGGTGGCGAGTTGCCAGTCACGGCAAAATGACCACTGTGTAGAAGTAAAGCATTAATGGCCAATGTCAAAAATGACCACTGTGTAGAAGTAAAGCATGAATGGCCAATGTCAGGCCGCTGACGGATGACGAATGACGGACCAGTAACATTTTGCTGATTGCCCACATCTGCTAATGAGTACAAGCAGTAGAGAAAAGTGATGGGACAGTTTGATGGATAATTATTGTAAATGCATAGCTCCGGTAACATGGCAACGTAGTCTTTAACACATTTCTTCACACTCTGGCTCAAAGACGTGTCAAAAGCAAACTGACACCTCTGCAACAAAAAGTAAAAAATTCCACACTTTGATCCACGGCGCTAACTCAACCAGCACTTGCCTACCTGGTCAACGTAGAAGGCGGTCCCGGCTCGGATCTCTCTCCTTTGCTTCAAGTCAGTCTCTGTGGTGTCCCTGGACAATGCAACATATTCCACTTCGCGTTTGGTCAACTCCTATCAACAACAAGGAAGGATGTTGGTTCAAATAGCATATGCAAGGGAATATCACTAATTAAGGCACTACGGTGAAAAAACACACTCCAGTCCTCGAGCCACTCTCCTGCATATTTTAGAGGTTTCCCTCCTCCAACACACCTGATTCAAATGCTCAAGTTTGTTATCAGGCTTCTGCAGACCTTGCAAATGAGGTGAGTATAAAATCAGGTGTGCTGGAGGAGGGAAACATCTAAAACATGTGGGAGAGAGGTCCGGATGGCAATGTGCATTTCAGGTTGCATCTGACTGGCCTAAGGCAGATCAAAGCATACAATTCCATTTGAAAGTATTTTAGTAATTCATCACACATCTTCAGCACTCAGTTTATCACACAATGAATCTTGAAAAGTCACTAGAAAAACAGACACATCCCATGATGCATTGTGTTTTTGTTTCCCAGGATATTGTTGGATTATCCAGATTTATGAAAGGTCCCCCAGCTGACATTAATTCGGTAAATTATAATTATTATGCCACATCAATGACATTACAGTGCACCTGAGTAGTATTCCATAATTCATTATCATTTTACCGCGGAGAAAAATGCCTACATGTCGCGATGATGGCGGTTAGACTCCAAGTTTTGTGCACATTTCGACTTACATTTTCCTGAACCCTTTGATACAACTCCATATTGCCCAACTTCAGGAACCTCAAAGACTCCGCTGTATTTATTTGAACAAACATACTCACAAGATATTGCATGGCTATTGATCTTCTCAAAGGTCCTGGGGGTCCGATGAGAAACACATCCTGACCCAAAAGGTCTTTCTGCATAATCCATCGCAGGTGCTGCGCAACAGCCTGGGGCACAAAGTCTGAAACTAACAGCACAAATTGAGGCAAATCGACAAGTTGTAAGACTTATTTATCTTGTCAAGGTCATGTTGGACTCTAATTCTAGACCCGCAAGCGTTTACATACTATGTTTGACAGGAACCAGTTCGGGGTTGCGTGGTGTTTTGAGTTTGTAGGAAATATCCCCTATCTTCACGGTGTCACCTGCAAATACACAAAGTCAACAGACTCACACAACTGGCAGCAGTGTCTCAAACACCCACACACAGTTACTGTAATAACGTAAACACATATGACATCTAATGAGTTGATTTCGATAAACTTGGCCTGTTTGCTTGACAATTCAAATCTAAACCCTTGAGTCCAATAAAGCTGTTGGAAATCATAGCCAACTTGTTACCTTGCTAACGTTAGATATTTGCTTAACTGTCGTTGGTTCGCTATAAACATCATAAGACGTTTATACGTGTTTGGTCTTAGTTCTTCTTTAGTCATGTTTTTTTTTTTTTTACCTGAGGACGTGTTAAGAAGTTTGACCTCATGGCTTCTCTTCATCCAGCCATCTCTCCCCAACACGGCACCCAAAATAGTCCGCATCCTCCTGGCAGCAACAGCCGCAGCCGTACCGCTATACAACATCTGCGGGTGCATTTATATTTAACCGATGTTGCTTCCGCCGCTGTCACACAAAGTCTACATTCAAAAATAAATAAACAAAGGTGGCTAATGCTATTTGCCCTATGCCGGCTTGTTACATGAACGTCATTTCATTATCTTGCAAGTCGGCGTGTTTTCGATGAGGGACAAACTAGGTCCGCTCGTTTAGTGTTTCGTGCGGGAACAAGACAAGAATAAAAAAATAATCATTCCATTTTAATTAACCGTAACACACTGACTTATATGTAATTTATTCATATCAATCAATCAAACCTAATTTATATATCCCTTTCCATACAAATGCAATTCAAAGTGCTGTGCAGTTAAAACATTAAAAAATACAAAATAAAAAGAGGACCCCCCCCCCCGCAACACAGACAGATTAATATCCCCACAAACATCCTTGTGCTTCCACGCATACACACACACACACACACAAAAAACAAAAACCCAAAGATGGCTGATTCTTAAAAATTGTTGTTCTTTTTCATCAAAACACATATTACCCGAATGCAGCATTAAACCCACGTCGTAACACAGTCATGACACACGTAAACTATAAAGTTTTTATCTGTGATCAGTGCTCTTCTTGTTTGGCTGCGTCTTGGTCTTGGTTTGCAGTGGGCTGATACTCTCTCTATTTCAATATGATTAATCTCCACAAGATGTTTAAAGCTTGTGAAATCTTTTCATATCCTAATCCTCTCCACAACTTTATCCCTGGCTGGTATGTTCCTTAGTTTTCATGGTTTGCTCCCCCAAATTCTTTTAACAGACCTCTGAGACCACCACAGAGCTGGTGCATTTATGAGATAAGAGTAAACACAGGTAGACGTTGTTGATCATCAAATAACCAAATAATGTGCCCCACTTGATATTGACTCTCCACAGAAATTCCAATTTATATCTGTATGTTTGAAGCCTGAAATGTGATACGATATGATGTGAAGCAAGTGATAAAGTTTTACGTTCAATCTTACCAGTATGGCCAATCTTCTGGGAAATGAAGTTCTCTGTATTATCCCAGAATTTGATACGAAGGGGCAATCACGGAAAATATGAGTTTCACTTTCTTATAAAATAGACATCTGGCATGTACTCACCAACTCTTGAAAATTACACATTAGTGGTACTGAACAAATGTTGTAAAATATATTGTGTAGTTTTTTTACAACAAATATTGGGGGGGGGCAATATTTGTTGCAAAAAATACAATACAATGTCCTGTGCATACAGATTTGGAAACCAGAACGTCAAGAGCTATGACGTCATTCAAGCAAGCGCGGAGGACGCGGATCACGTGGTGCCTGTGGAGGTTCCTTGGAGGAGGCGGGTGGAGCGTAGAGGAGTGGAGACCGGGAGGGGAGGGGAGACCGGAGGAACGGAGGCTGTAGTCTGGTCCATTCGGTGCGCGTGTCAGCGCCGTGCGAGCAGTGCAAAGCCTTCCTCCTCCTGGCCGAGCTTGCCGTGTCGTCTCCTCGCAGCGGACCGACCGAGAGAGACGCGGATATGGAGGATGTCTGCAATTACACCCGCAGCCCTGCCTGGGAGGAGCTGGTTAGTCCAACACGCGAGATTTTGAATTTATTGGGAAACAATCACTTTTATTCAATCACTGCTGCAACAACGACAGAAGTTAAACCACCAGTTGTAATTATGTCACACTTTAAAATACTTTTCTGTTCGGTTTCCGCTTTATTTGACTGCTTGTTTGAATTGAAGATTTCGGGAGCCCAATCGAACCAGTTGTCGCCTCTTTTAATCGAACGTGAACATTTCATTGCTTCGCTGCCAAAAATGAAATCAAAAATGGCTATTAACCGGCTTGTTGTGGTGTCAAGTTTTGATGATGCTGCGGGGAATGTGCGTGACTACTTTGATACATCTTCAAACACGGTCTTTCCTCTCGACCGATAATACGTGTTCCCCCCGGTCATATGGAAATCCGAGGTCTATCCCCCGCATCATCGTCCTCAGCGATGACAGCGAAGAGAGACTCCCCCGAATCAGGAAGGGAGCGGCGGATCCAGCCGAAGCCACTTGATCATAACCTCCTCTTGTCGCCCCACACAGGAGCCGGATAAAGGGCCCGGGTCTACGGCGCGGATTCATCCTCATGTGGTGGGCGCTGTGTCGGTGTCCGCTACTGCGGACGAATCGTCTGACAGCGAGGTGGAGCAGGAGGGTCCCCAGAAACTTATCCGGAAAGTCTCCACCTCAGGACAGATCCGAAGCAAGGTACGAGACAATTGAGCGCATGGATAGATGGCTACTTCATTTTGTTGACCTGCTTACCCTAGTGAGAATTAAAAATGTACACATTTTGCTTCCATTATTTAGCTACATCAGAGGGGGAAAATAGTAATCAAACATCCAATGTAATCAAACATCCCTGCAAACTACAATCACAATAATAAACATTTTGTTCAATTAATATCAAAGTTACCACATATATCAGCAGTATTATCTTTGAAAAGGCAGAATTTTTGTTTCCAGTTCTTGTATTGAGTGTGTACAGTACCAGGGCATTTGATTACCTCTTCAATTATGATTTATTTAATGATTAGAGTGATATAAAATGTAAAATAAAAAAATAGACAAAACATGATTATTATGAAATGATCAATGTTAGAAATTGATACTTTTATTTATCACATGAGGTGCACTGAAATGAAATCATTTCATTCACGTGTGCCAACCAAATTAATGTATTTCTTCTACTTCTGAGGACAGATGCATTTGTATCAGATTGTGTTTATGTGTACTGTACTTAATATTGTGGCAGGTTAAATGCACAGATTGTTTTTCTGCGCATTTAACCTCACTGAAAATTCATGCTAGAATTATGTTTTGCAAAAGTCTCTTTTAAAATGGACAGTGTAATGTTAATGAAAAACTTTATTACAAGCATCATGTGTTATGCTGCCTAGTTCTGTGAGTATGTTGGGGAGGTTGAAAAGATAAGGTGTACAGTGTATAAAGTGTACATAAAATGTGATATATATATACTGTATATATACCTGTATATCTATATCTATATCTAGATATAGATATAGATATACTGTATATAGATAGATATAGATAGAGAGCTAGAGATAGAGATATATATAGATAGACATATATAGCTGCATCTGCGACACACAGGCGTTGGTAAGTAAATGAGTCGCTAATTCTTCCACACTGTCACCTAAGCTTTCTTGGCCCACTTATCTCCAACACTACAATGGAGCGCTGCACTCCCACGCCAATGGATCCACTTAATTATTGACTGCTCCACTTCAATCAATTTACATTATTTAACATTGGAAGGAGCACATTCAGTTTTATATGTGGAATTAAAACAAAACATGCATGGGTATCTTAGTTGCCATTGGGGCCTGCTGAAAAGAATTTGGATTTGTTAATTACACCTAAATTTATTAAAATAGGTCATTTTGTAACATACAGAGTGCAGCCTCTATATTTGAGCCCACATCCGATGCTGTGGTTGACCTTTGATTTTAAACCAAGGTCAGAATGATTTTTTTTTTCTTTGAGGAGCAGTTTCGCTCATCAGTAACATCTGCGGTTGTTTTGTTGTCAAACATTGCATTACAATTATCTGCCACCTCATTTTGCTTGTTTTCAACCTGTTTGAGCAATCTTATTATTATTATCAGGATTATTATTATTATTTTTCTTCATATTCATAGTAAGGACGTAACAGGTTAGCGTATACTGTACTTGTCACTATGGTAAGAAACAAGCCACAAATTCGACGGTAATCTTAAATCACAGAGCCCAATCCCTCGGCAGGAATTACCTTATGTTAGTAAGGTACATAAATATTAATGGCACTACAAAGAAGCCTCGTTGGACCAAGGTAAAATTAATTCAGTGGGGTTTTTCCCAAAACCTTTGCTTGATTTAGCAATTGTGCGACCACATGTTCAGAGCATCACTTTTTCGAGGATTTCTTTTTTTTTTCTGTCCTTCGTGAGGATCAAGTGGTTCAGATAATGGATGGATGGATCAAATTCTCACTTGTTGCCTGTGAATTTGAGGGGCGATACTTGCCAAATCAAAAATGGCATAAATCACAATACACACTGCAGTGATGACTTTCATGCACAGGCTGGCATCGACACAATAAATTATTTCATCTGCTCGCCTGTGCAATGGTGGTGGTATAAAAATACTTCTACGACTTAGCGCATTGTGCTAATACAGAGTTGCTGTTGTGTGGGTCAGTGGGGTTGTTTTAGGTGTGCGTGTGTATGCGGAGAGTTGCTAATGGATCATGTGTCCGTAATGCTTAAGAGAGTGTTGTTCCACTGGATTGTTTGCTCAGCTCTGGACAGAATGTGTGCATGTGTGTGTATGTGTGACTGTGTGTGTTGGTGCACATGCATGTGTCCACTTTTCCCATGTCGCTGTCCACTGTACGCCTGTCTTCCGGTTCTTTGGTTGCCACAGACAACCATGTCCTTGGTAGCTTGCGATGGCGTCATTAAGACAGCTGGTTCGGGTGAAAGGGAACACATGCCACACTGGGCTCCTCTAGAAATTATCTTGATAGTTTGTTTTCTGTGTGGGGACAGTTGGGTCAAATTTTGAGAGCAGGACAAAATCTTTGCAAGTGCAAGAGGGAAAACAAAGTTATATGAACATGTTTTTCCCTCCCAGTTGTTTAGCCACTTCACAATCATCTTTGTGTTTGCACATTCAAAAAAAAGTACAACTCTCCCACTTGTCTAATACTGTATTGCCGAATTGTTGTTTTATTTGGTTTTGTTCAATCATGAAACAATTAACAGTCAAGCTAAGTAATAGAGAATAAATATTTTGAAATACATTTTACGGGAGTAGGCATCGTGGAGATGAGAGAGAGAGAGAGAGAGATAGAGAGAGAGAGAGACCAACCACCAATTTGTTTTAGTTGACAGTGAAATTGTCTCAGTGAATGTGTCAACCATCCATTTCCTTTGGAAGACTGGCTCAATGGTAAACATGTTAAAATACAAGCTGAGTTGGATCATTGAATATAACGGCTGTTACACCCCAGAGTTGTCCGGAGAAATAATCCCTTTTTTCTTTAAAAAGGCAAAGCTTTTGATGATATTTCCACCTTGAAAATCACCAGCACCAATCTAATGAATATACCAATTACAACCCCGTGTTCGTACACATATAAAGAATGTGTTTTTGTTCCAGGCGGCCGGGATGTCCAGTGGTTAGCGCGTCGACCTCACAGTGCAGAGGTACCGGGTTCAATTCCAGCTCTGGCCTCCCTGTGTGGAGTTTGCATGTTCTCTCCGGGCCTGCGTGGGTTTTCTCCGGGTACTCCGGTTTCCTCCCACATTCTAAAAACATGCATGGCAGTCTGATTGAACACTCTAAATTGTCCCTCCGTGTGAGTGTGAGCTCAAATGGTTGTTCGTGTCTGTGTGCCCTGCGATTGGCTGGCAACCGGTTCAGGGTGTCCCCCGCCTACTGCCCGAAGACGGCCGGGATAGGAAACTCCTAACCAACCTTTCCACCAGAAATTGTAGAAACCTATCAATTGAATCGTATTCCCAGTTTACTTCATTTGAGATCTCAGTGGAAGGGTGCCAGAAAGTAGTGCAGTACTTTTTTTTTTTTTTGCTTTGCTCCGCTATTGACACAGAAATACAAAAAAAAACAACATTTCAGCGCACCAAAGTGTAGTGACCTGCTTGATGGAAATCGGAGTGTTGCCTCAGTAAGTGATTTTGGCAGATGCACAGAAGCCTGAACCTGAGGAAAGAAAAGACATCTGCAGTCCCCACAACTCTGGATGGAGAAATAAGACAGTTTCTCACCCTTTCCAAACAAGTGGTGTCTTGCGATCACTTTCTCGCTGAGGGAATGACTCCTTCCAAAGCTGGTGGTGAATCTGATTGAGGTAATTGTGAGAAATTGCTGGCTTTGGCAACACGAACAAATCCAAGTAGCTTCTTGACACACGCACACCCACAGTGTTGCACAAAGGAAATTGAGGACAGAGGAATTACCCACCCTTACGGCAACACTGCTGTAATTTTCTCATCACCGTGGCGACATTTTAGCATGTTGTGGTAGTTCGAGGGGACAGTTATAATTACTTCCATCAGGGATCACAGCGTGTGTAGAGAGCCACAGGAGATGCCTGAGAAAAGTGAGCATAGTGTAAAGATATTTAGTGGAGATCTCAAAAAGACTTGATTATTCTGCCGTCACAAACACAGCATTCTCGTCAACCAAATTAGTCCACAATGGAGGCATAATGGGCTCTAAATGCATGGAATGATGACGAAGACTGTCATCTTCTCCACGCGGCCATTAATCTGAGGGACAGAAGAGTAAGCTGGTTTGTTCGTCACAGTCACGGTATTGTATAGAGTACGCCGAGAAAAATAGGCAGGATGTGATTTGAGGCCGGCACCTACACATAAATCTACTTAACTGGAGTTTGAATATGTGCATTTGTATCCTGGTGTTTATTATCCCAGAGTCCCGTAGGCTTCTTGCAATATTAGTTAACAGGGAAAAAGGTGGAAATGGGGTCTTTCTCTGAGCCTCTTTTGATACTCTGCAACTAAATCTTCCTTTTGTTCATTTATGAGACAACTGACCTTTCAAATGACTGCTCATATTCAAACTTATTTTTATACAGGGGACTTGTTTTCATGATTTGTCCAAGCAAACACATTATCCATCACAATTGCATAGAGCGTTGGGCTGGAACCTCTTATGCCACAATTTGTTCAATTGAATATACTTTTTTTTTCAATAATCTATACTATTGGCATGTGGGTGTTATTTTTATATATCCATCCATTCATTACCATTTATCCTCACGAGGGTCATGGACGTGGAGCCTATATTTTTAAATATTATCCATCCATCCGTGCATCCATTTTCTAATTCGGTTATCCTAACCAAGGCCGCGGGCGTGCTGGAGCCTATCCCAGCCGTCTTCGGGCAGTAGGCAGAGTATACCCTAAACTGGTTGCCAGTCAATTGCAGGACGCACGAACAACCATTCGCACTCACAATCACGCCGAGGAACAATTTGGAGTGTTCCATTAACCTGCCATGCATGTTTTCGTAATGTGGGAGGAAACCGGAGTACCCGGAGAAATCCCACAGAGTCACAGGGAGAACATAAAAACCCCACACAGGAAGGCCAGAGCAGGAATGGAACCCTGCACCTCTGCACTGTGGGGTGGGCGTGCTAACCAGTCGGCCACCCCAACACACACACACACACACACACACACACACACACACACACACACACACACACACACACACACACACACACACACACACACACACACACACACAAATATATATATGTATATATATTATAGTGACCAATCTAGTGTTAAAAATTGCTTACTCTCTCTTTGATGATGCAATGTTAATGGTTGAGCACTGCTGATTTTGGAGGTGTGAGGATTCTGCCCAGCACCAGCAAGTAAGTTATAGCCACGAAGAGTGGTGTCAAAGTGAGGGGGGAAAAAAAATCTTCTTGAGAGCTGATATAGTCAATTGAAGTTCATCTTCAGTTGTGGCTCAGAGGCTGCAATTTTGCGCAGTCTTAATTTTTTCATTCAGTCATTGGAGAGTTACTACGGGTGGGAATCATAGAATAACTTGTCTTACAGTATTATTGCAACATTTTACCAATGATTCCACAAGTATCACAAATAGTCAATATATTGGGTGAAAACTATCAATAATAGATGACAATTTTTATGGATCTGAACAGCTCATGTATATCAAGGATGCATCATGTTTTTGAATGTGACAGCATATTTTTGTCTGATATTCAGACAAAAATCCCTGTACTTGTATGTTGTACTGTCCATGTTCAATGGTTGTTTCCATACGCAGTGATTGCACATAATTTTGAAAGGTAAAAATCATCAAGAAGTACTGGCATTTACCAATACTTGATGGTTTGTATTGAAAGCAATGAATTAATCAATAAAGTCATGGCTTCTTCATGCTCCGCTTACATTTTGGACATTTGTATTCTTGGCAAAATTCCTAAAAACTCACACCAACATTTTGAAAAAAGCCTTCCCAAAAAGTAGACACCAAGACCATATTGTCATAATTGGTCAGCTCCTGTTGGTGTCTAAATATTCTTTTTGATCAGTTTGCTGTGTCAAGATATAATCAGCGATCGGGAATCTGAGACAGTTAAGAGCATCTGCCCTGTTTTTCACCTCTGAGAGATGAGTGGATAGATTAGGATAGGAGTTTTTTCATAAAGCAAACTCATTAATCAGATAGGCTCCACAAGGACTCGTAATTGGTTTCGCACACAAAGCTCGGGAGCTTTAAGCTAAGACAGTGGGGACCATTAGCGTAATGGAGTCTGTTGTTGACTGTGGCTAGGCCGAGCTGAAGTTCATAGATGGTCAAGTCCTGTGTATGTGACTACCTCGTTAAACTGACTGTCTGGGTCTTGTCAAAAGGAACACATGCTTCACTGCTCCACTTAGCCTTACATTGACCAACCACAGCTGCTGGATCCATTTGAACCGCTGTTGCCTTTGTCCATTGTGTCGACTTGTTTGTGTGCAAACCTGAGTATGTGTGTTGCAGTTGTTGGCCTGCCGTTGGCCAAGCGGTGTGCGTGGGCGGAAGCTGCGCGGCACTCAGGTTACTCATTTCTTTTCCGCAACAGTACTTAGACACTGTATCACAATTTAGCTGAAGAGCAGGCCAGCGGACGGAGAAGAGCGGTAGCGCTATTTAAAGATCACTTCTGGCCTACTTGGCAACAGGAAGTATATGGAGACAAGGAAAGGAACTATGAAGGCCAAGGAGGGACAAAAGGAGAATGTAGAACATCCAATTAGAGCTCAAGTCATTTGTGCAGCTCTGACAGGTCAAAATTAAAAGTTTGGGACCTTAACGTCAAAACGAGGTTGTTTTATTTCCAACTGCTATACATTTCAATATTTCTCATGATGCAATCTATGTAGTTAACTTGAGTGAACCAGTGGTTTTGTCCAACTCCACATTACTAATAGGTAGGATTCTGTCCCCTGTCTATGTCACATGTGACCAAGTCAATATATCCTGAGTCACCACTGTTAATGGTAAAATGTAAAATCAATCAACCCGCATTGTACTGAGCAGATGGGTTGGAGAGAAGACCAAACGCCTGGCTAATTTTTTTATGTCTTGTTTGCCATTGCTAGTGGTTCTGTGGTGGGACCACAAAAAAAAAAAAAAAAAAAAAATAAGGAACCCCGACCAAGACAAAACACATTATAAGAAATATATAACAATGGAATGTAAGTGAACTCAACATAATTTAATACACAGTGACCCCCATGTTTTTGCATGCGCCATGCATCTGGGATGATGCTGTGATATGGTTGCTGCTCACATTGTTTGCCCTCTGCCAAGCAAAGTAAAACAATTGCAAACTCCTACTACCTGTTACGATCCGGAATCATTCGCATAGGAGTGTATCCCAAAAACGTAGATAAGGATAACATTTTTTGGCAGAAATGTTTGTTTACAAAAAGGCCGACAAAGTACAAATGAGATTACTGGTACACAGAGCTGGGATATGCGTGAATAACAAAAAGTGCTTGCAAACGGCAAGGAACAACGAAACAATGTAAATAGCTTGTTGGGAAGGACAAGAAAATTCAATTATGAGAAAATACAAAATAACACTATGCATTTGAAACTTAACTGCTACTTACAGCAAGAACAAACTATGACATGGACAAGAATGGAGAACAAGATTATGAGTGTCTTGAGAATTGCACTTGGCACGAGAGAGGCAAAGGATCCAACAATGGGCGGCCCGGTGATCCAGTGGTTAGCACGTCAACCTCACAGTGCGGAGGTACTGGGTTCAATTCCAGCTCTGGCCTCCCTGTGTGGAGTTTGCATGTTCTCCCCGGGCCTGCGTGGGTTTTCTCCGGGTACTCCGGTTTCCTCCCACATTCCAAAAACATGCATAGCAGGCTGATTGTACACTCAAAATTGTCCCTAGGTGTGAGTGTGAGTGTGAGTGCGGATGGTTGTTTGTCTCTGTGTGCTCTGCGATTGGCTGGCAACCAGTTCAGGGTGTCCCCCGCCTACTGCCCGAAGATGGCTGGGATAGGCTCCAGCACCCCTGTGACCCTTGTGAGAATAAGCGGATCGGAAAATGGATGGATGGATGGATGGGTTGTCGGCAGGGCAGGATTTAAATTGTCCACAGATAATGATTTCAATGCATGACGGGTGTGCTGCTGGAGGCAACACCCTCCACTCCAGATGGAGCTGAAAACAAAACAGACAACTCAAAATGGTTAATTGGTCAAGCTGACAGACTGACTGTGCTGTGACGGAGTGTCCACTGTCTGGTGTGTGGGATGCACCAGTCTCCATTTACGCCAAAAACGGGCAGATACCTGATTATAAACGTCAATTTATCAGTCACTACATACCGTCTTCTACTGATTATCCAGGACCGATAAATGTGTACCACTTTGTCTGTACGCTACAGGCAAATAGCAATATGTTCCATTTCCTGTTTTGGGACAACAATCTTTTTTTTTCGTTTGGACTGATCACTGGTACCCTTGTGTAGTGGCAAAAAAGCAAAACACACATGAGAAGATAATATCTCAGATGCTCACTGAGCTGAAGTATTGTTTGTTGACAGTTGTTCATTTATTTTGTGTTTATACTATTCTATTATACTATTGAAGTATATTTTTCTGCCATTTTGCCTGCTATTTTACCCTCCAAGTAGCTGAAAGGACAGTTCAATTCAAGAACCAGGGACCATCTCTTTCAAAACTGATTTAGGATTTACAATATTTTTCATCGGCTCCAAATTGGGCGATGACTTCATATGCCTCAAGAGCTTCTCAGTGCTTTGATTGCGGTTGCAAGCGAGCGGCAAAGTAAGCCTTATAGGGAAGTCCACATGGAGGTATTTCACCTTAATCCAGGAATTTGGCCATCAGCCGTGCTAATGGAAAACAGAGCAGGGGAATTACCATAACATTGGCTGACAACCGTTGCACTGTTTTCACTTTCTTTCCGCCAAAACAAGACAACATCACTGGACTCTCAGGCCTTGGGCGAATGGATGCTTTTGCAATTTAAGCGGGAGATTTGTTAAAAACAGCCATCAGTTTTGTTTTCCATAAAAAATTGGTTCGACATTTTACTGTACCCAACCGTGCCCAAGAGTAAGTAGGATTTTTGCGATAATGTCAAAAAAGGTCGGGTTCTTGTGCCATTGAACTTCCAAAATCAAAATTCTTATTGGTAATCAATTTCTTAGCTGATAGTTGTTCAGTGGCGGCCAGTGCTTAGCGCGTTGACCTCACGGTGCAGAGGTACTGGTTTTGATCCCGGCTCTGGCTTTCCTCTGTGGACTTTGTTTGTTCTCCCCGTGCCTGTGTGGGTTTTCTCCGGGTACTCCGGTTTCCTCCCACATTCCAAAAACATGCATAGCAGGCTGATTGAACACTCTAAATTGTCCTTAGGTGTGAGTGTGAGCATGGTTGGTTGTTCGTCTGTGTGTGCCCTCCGATTGGCTGGCAACCGGTTCAGGGCGTCCCTTGCCTACTGCCCGGAGACGGCTGGGATAGGTTCCAGCACCCCCCGCGCGACCCTTGTGAGGACAAGCGGATCAGAAAATGGATGGATGGATAGTTGTGAACCTGATTCTTAAGGAGTTTGTCAAAATCTGTGTAATTTTTTAAAAATCTTAATTTTACATAATAGAACAGTCATCAGTTGTGATATGGGTACAAGTTACAAGTTTAACATATTTACTGTCGCTCCTTTGATCATTTTCTTTTGAGATGTTCATTTGTTTGAATATGGGAAGACTGGCCATGAGTGACCATTGATAAATACGGTAGTTTCTGACTTTTAAAGCTAATAGCATGGCAATCATGTCTCAGATATAATTTCATCATCCACACATTACACTGTTTTTGAAGGCTCATTCAGTCTATGCTAACTTTTGCGTTGCTTGTAGTCCAGTGCAGTCTTTCTGTGTTTTAAGTTGACACAGCTGGTGGGCAGGATGTCAGCTTCAGGCCTGTGTCTCTGTTTGTAATTCCCCCCTCCAAGAACAGCCTTCCTGCGCTATAAATAGCCTCAGTGTGTGTGTGTGTGTGTGTGTGTGTGTGTGTGTGTGCGCGCACGCGGCGCCTCAGTCAGTGTGCATGGTTTATCGTTTCCACGTGCAGCCATGTGTTTGCTGTGTATATTGCTGGCATCACATAACAAGGTCGAGAGAGTCCGAGACAGTTTGATTGTCGAGGACGGGACCTCGTATTCTCACCATCGTGGAAGTTTCCCATCTTCCCGTCTGTTTTCTGCTTAAAAAGCGTTGATCCCTTCCAACGTGGAAGCCACTAATAGATGTTTTTGGTGCTGTCGTGAGGATGTGATGATCACTTTTGACTGGTGGAAACCTTTTTTTTTCGTTGAGTGCTTTAGTTAGCAGAAGAAACCGATGATGTTTTTATTGTTCCTCTCGAAAAAAAAAGTTGTTTGAATACTGGGAATACTGTTTTTACAATACTGACAATGTAACAATGTTCTTCGACTAGCAGAAGCAGGTACTACCAGGTACTATTTCTAAGGTTTGTGAATACTGTTGGTCGCTCATTGGTTGTCATAGCAAGAAATAACAAAAAGGGTGTGGCTTTTGTGTTATTATACTGCACAGTCTCCACTTTGCAGCACAATGTCCTTAGTTTCTATCCATGCATCCATTTTCTATACCAGTTGTCATCATTCCGGTTGCAGTTCACCCAGAGCCTTGTGGGCATGGGGGCTCCCCCAGTTTCCTCTTGAACAAATTTGCCTCCACGGTGGAGAAAAATAATTACAGGAAACCCGTGTTCTCTGTTGTTTGTTATGTGTCTCAGTCCAGTGGATACATTAAATGCAATAATTCTCAAGGAGAGCCAAGTTGAGCCAGGACTCAGCAGTTTTTCTTTTCCAAGTAAATGACTTTCAGTGGAATGTCAAAAAGATGGCGACTTGACACAATCAATTTGGGCTAGTTCAGGTTCACTGAAGTTCTTCATGTGTCAATAGCACGACAATTGTCAAGCAAATGCAATCGTAAATTATGGTTATCTAAGGCCTTGGAATCCATCCATATATCCATCCATTTTCTAATCCGCTTCTCCTCACAAGGCTCACGGGGTGTGCTGGAGGTTAAGTATCCCAGCTGTCTTCAAGCAATAGGCGGGGAACACCCTGAGCTGGTTGCCAGCTAATCACAGGGCACACATCGATGAACAACCATCCACAGTCACACTCACACCGAGGGACAATTTAGAGTGTTCCATTAACCTGCCATACATGTTTTTGGAATGTGGGAGGAAACCGGAGTACCCAGAGAAAACCCACGCAGGCACTGGGAGAACATGCAAACTGCACACAGGAAGGCCAGAGCCAGAATTGAACCCTGCACCGCTGCACTGTGAGGACAACCGGTCGACCACCAGGCCGCCAGGATTTGGAATGCTTATGATAAAAACAATGCTTTAAACAGAAGAAAAAAAACAAATTGGGGGAAGGATTTGTCCCTTATAGATGGCTGTCCATTACATCTAAGTACTTTTTTCATGCCCTAAAAACACCCAGTACTTTTTTCATAGCCTAAAGATACCCAATAAAGTTCAAAATTACTTTGAATAAATGTTTTTGAAAAAGTTTGAAACTCTTAGAAAAGTTTGAAACTTTATCCAAACCCGTACCCTCTTTGTTGGTGCGGGGAAGGAAAATAAAACAACTCCGCACTTAACCAAAAGTAGCATGCTTAAAAGAACTGTACATGACTAGTGCCTGATTAATTTTTTTTTTAGGTTTCTTGTGGTACTGTTTTGAAATATAATAAGACCGGCAATACTGAGGTATGTAGTGCTAAGCTGGTGCGATTCAATGGAAAAGAGGATTTCTAATTGTTTTGAAGGTAAATCGCCTGCTATGGAGAGTCCAAAGCAACAGCTTGACTGCTCACATAATAAGTTCGACATGTTGCAGTTTGTTAAAGTCATGTGTGTCAGTAGCCTGCAATTTAAGCTGATATTGACTGTCAAACAAATCAATACATATGGAACCTGTCACGTTGAGCCCGAAGCGACAGAATAATCGCTTCGTGCACAACTACTAGGTAAGTGGATCCCCGAAATAGCAGACACAGAAAAAGAATTTTGTCATAAAAAATGAAATTTATTATAACACAAAATCCCCGTCTAAACGGACAACAGAAAACGCTGGTCAAAAGAGGACCAGGAAATAATAACGAAGCAACAGAAAACGCTGGTAAAAAAGAGGACCAGGAAAATAACAGAAAACGCTTGCGAAACAAAAACGGCAAGGAGAAAGTTCTTAAGTAAAATATCAATCAATCACGAGAGAAATATCAAGGCACGCAATATAGTCATGTAAGTCAGAGTTTTAAGCGAGAAGGAATAGACGATAGCAAATGGCACGGCGTGGAATACTCCGGCAGTGAGTTGACTGTCGGAGTGCCTAGATATAGCAGGTGCAATCGTCAACTAATGGGTGGCAGGTGTGCAGGCGGCAAGCAAGAACGCCTGCCCCCTGCTGTCAAATACGGAACGTGACAGTACCCCCCCCTCAACGGACGCCTCCCGGCGGCCCACCCGGCTTGGATGGGTGAGATGCGTGGAAGTCACGAAGAAGGGACGGATCAAGGATCCAGGAGCGGGGGACCCATTGCCGATCCTCCGGCCCGTAGCCCTCCCAGTCGACCAGATACTGGAAACCTTTTCCCCTGCGCCGAGAGTCCAGGATGGCCCGTACCGTGTACACCGGGTCACCATCGACGACCCGCGGAGGAGGGGGCGGAGTGGGAGAAGGAGCCAAGGGACTGGTCGCCACCGGTTTGAGCAGGGAGACGTGGAACACGGGGTGAACCTTCATGGTGGCCGGCAGCCGGAGCTTGACCGCGACGGGGCTGACGACGGACTCCACCACGAACGGCCCGGTGAATCGGGGCCCCAATTTCGCGGACGTGCCGGCCAGGCGCAGGTCCCTCGTCGCCAGCCACACCTCCTGCCCCACTTCGTAGGTTGGCGCCGGGCGCCGACGACGGTCCGCGATCTGCCGGTTCCGGGTCGCCGTGCGGGACAGTGCGGCTCTGGCCTCCCTCCACACGTGATGGGCCCGCTTGAGGTGGCACTGCACAGAAGGGACCTCTATTTGTCCCTCCTGGGACGGGAACAGCGGTGGTTGATACCCGTAGGCCGTCATGAAGGGGGACCTTCCAGTGGCAGAAGAGACGAGGGTGTTGTGCGCATACTCCACCCAAGGTAAGTGGTCGGCCCAGGAAGAGGGACGGTGGAGACACACACAGCGGAGGGCTGCCCCCAGATCCTGGTTGGCGCGCTCCGCTTGTCCATTGGACTGTGGGTGATACCCCGAGGTCAGACTGGCCGTGGCCCCGAGGGACCGGCAGAACCGCTTCCACACTCGGGACACGAACTGGGGCCCCCGGTCCGACACTATGTCCAAAGGGATGCCATGGAGACGGAAAACGTGCTTAATGAGGAGGTCGGCGGTCTCCAACGCCGACGGCAACTTGGACAGGGGAATAAAGTGGGCAGCTTTTGAGAATCGGTCCACGATAGTGAGAACGACGGAACGCCCACGGGATGGCGGAAGGCCCGTGACAAAGTCCAGGGCGAGGTGGGACCAAGGTCGAGGAGGAATAGGCAATGGCTGGAGCAACCCCGCCGGAGGCCGATGCGAGGCCTTGCCGCAGGCGCAGGAGGAGCAGGCATTGATGTATTCCACCACATCCTTCCGAAGCTCCGGCCACCAGAACCGCTGGGCGATGAGATGCACAGTCCGGTTCACCCCAGGATGGCAAGCCACCTTGGACCTGTGCCCCCACTGCAATACCTCCGAACGCAGCGGTGGGGGCACAAACAGCTTCCCCGCGGGACAGTCAGCCGGGACCTGGACCCCATCTTGAGCTTCCTGTATCTTGCGCTCAATCTCCCACCTCAACGCCCCCAGGATGCAATGAGCCGGGAGAATGGCCTCCAGCGTTCGGTCCCTTTCCGCGGGGTCGTGGAGACGGGAGAGGGCGTCAGGTTTGGTGTTCTTAGATCCCGGACAGTATGTGAGGGTGAAATTAAACCGGGTTAATAGTAGGGCCCATCGGGCCTGACGGGAGTTCAGTCTCTTGGCGGAGCGTATATATTCCAAGTTCTTGTGGTCCGTGTATACCGTGAATGGCTCCTTAGCCCCCTCGAGCCAGTGTCGCCATTCTTGTAAGGCTGCAACCACAGCCAGCAGTTCTCGATTGCCCACGTCGTAGTTTGACTCGGCGACACTGAGACGACGAGAGAAAAAGGCGCAGGGGTGCAACTTCTGGTCGACCGGGGAACGCTGGGACAAGACCGCCCCCACTCCCGAATCCGATGCGTCCACTTCTACGACGAAAGGGTGGTCAGGGTTAGGATGTTGCAGCACGGGGGGATTAGTGAATGCTGTTTTCAAATTTGCGAAAGCCGAGTCCGCATCCGAGTCCCATTGGAACGGGACTTTAATGGACGTTAGTCGGGTCAACGGGAGTGCCTTTTGGCTGTAATTGCGAATAAACCGTCGATAAAAATTAGCAAACCCCAAAAAACGCTGTAGCTCCTTGCGGCTAGCCGGTGTCGGCCAGTCCACCACCGCCTTCGTTTTGATGGGGTCGGCTCTCAGCTTGCCCCGCTCAATAATAAACCCCAGAAAAGAGATGGCTGGTACATGAAACTCACATTTCTCTGCTTTGACAAAGAGCCTATTTTCCAATAACCGTTGTAGAACAAGTCTGACGTGTTGTTTATGCTCCTGCAACGACCGGGAGAAAATTAAGATATCATCAAGATAGACGAAACAGAAAATATTCAGCACGTCCCTTAACACGTCGTTGATCAGGCTTTGGAAAACCGCGGGAGCATTAGTCAGCCCGAAAGGCATGACTAAATATTCGAAATGACCCAGTGGGGTCTTAAAAGCTGTCTTCCACTCATCTCCTTCCCGGATGCGGACCAAATGGTAAGCACTACGTAAATCTAATTTCGTAAAAATGGTGGCCGATTGCAAAGGAGCGAAGGCGGAGTCTAACAAAGGCAGCGGATACTTATTTTTGATGGTGATGTCATTTAGCCCACGATAGTCTACACACGGTCGTAACGACTTGTCCTTCTTCTCTACAAAGAAGAATCCCGCACCTAATGGTGATCGCGATGGTCTGATTAGACCTGCAGTGAGCGAGCTGTTTATATACTCAGTTAACGCCTCTTGTTCCGGTTGAGACACCTGATAAAGCCGTGAACTCGGCAGCGGAGCGCCCACTTGCAGGTCTATGGCGCAGTCGTATGGACGGTGCGGGGGCAAAGAGCGAGCGCGATCCTTACTGAATACCTGTCGTAAGTCATAATAGCAATTTGGCACTCCGTCAAGGCAGATGGTTTCAGGGGAGTTGTCACCGGCACGTTCGCGTCCCCCTACGGCTGATTGTAAACAGCGCTCATAACAATACTGGCTCCAAGTCTCTATTGTCGGGCGCTCCCAGGAGATAACGGGGTTGTGAGTCTTGAGCCAGGGCAAGCCGAGAATAACCGGAACGGCTCGAGACCGCATTAAATAAAACCGTCTGCGTTCGACATGGTTCCCGGATAATTTGAGCTTTAGTGGTTCTGTTCTTTGTGTTACAACCGCCAGGAGGCGCCCATCGAGATCATGAACGCGCTTCTTCACGGCCAACTCCTCGATAAAACAGCCCAACTCTGAGGCAAGGTCGGTGTCGATAAAACAATCATCAGCCCCCGAGTCTATCAGTGCACTAATCCGCCGCACCCGGGACCCCCCATAGATCTCCCCTTCGAGTTCCAGTCTCTTGGGGTGCCCCGGCCGGGAATCGGCTCGCCGAGGCTCGGGAGGTTCTGCGCGGGGACGTGACTCACAGTACTCGGTGAATGTAGACGGCTGAGGCTCCGGAGGGCCGGGAGCGACGTGAGGTCCTTGTAGACCGCTGTCAGACCCGGTCCGATCGTTGAACCGGCGCCGTCTCTCCTCCGATCCGGAACTTCCACCACCCAGCTGCATCGGTTCCTCCCCGGTGACAGCATTCCGAGATCGGGGGTGGTCCCAGCCGGACCCAGCTGCCCGAAGCGTCTCGCGGGATTCCCCACGGTGCGTTGCATGCCGGAACGGGATCCAACCACCTCCATGCTCCCGGCTTCTCTCTCTCATGCGGTTGTCCAACAGTAGGGAGAGATCGATCAACTCCTCCAGGTCGGAACTGTTGTCGCGGGTCGCTAGTTCGTCCTTGAGCTGGGTGTTCAATCCGCGACGAAACAGTCCACAAAGCGCCCTGTCGTCGTAGCCACTCTGGGCGGCCAAAATCCGGAACTCAATCGAGTAGTCCGCTACGGATCGCCTCCCCTGGTGGAGTTCGAGTAGCCGGCCCTCAGCCTCTCTGCCCCGGACGGGATGGTGGAACACCCGGCGAAGCGCTGCTACGAAGCCGGGGAAAGAAGACCGGAGGTTCGGCTTTGCGTCGCTCATCGCGATAGCCCATGACGCCGCCTGACCTGTCAATAAGCTCATTACATAAGCAACCTTCGCGTCATCAGTAGTATAGACGGAAGGTTGCTGGTCGAAGACGAGTGAGCACTGGTGGAGAAAGTACCCACACTGACCGTGCTCACCCCCGTAACGTGGGGGGTGTGGAAGCGACGGTTCCCTACTCATTGTGGAGAAGGAGACGGGTGCCTCAGTGGTGGTATGACGAACCACCGGGGGAGGTGCTCTCCGTTCCTCCAACCGTACGATACGGGGTTCGTAATCATCGATCCGATGAGCCAGCATGGAAACCGCGCCGCGGAGTTCCTTAATGGCTTGGCCCTGCTGACTCGTCTGTTGCCCTTGACGGGACAGAGCGGACAAAATCTTTTCTATGTCTGCGGGATCCATGGTGGCCGGAGTATTCTGTCACGTTGAGCCCGAAGCGACAGAATAATCGCTTCGTGCACAACTACTAGGTAAGTGGATCCCCGAAATAGCAGACACAGAAAAAGAATTTTGTCATAAAAAATGAAATTTATTATAACACAAAATCCCCGTCTAAACGGACAACAGAAAACGCTGGTCAAAAGAGGACCAGGAAATAATAACGAAGCAACAGAAAACGCTGGTAAAAAAGAGGACCAGGAAAATAACAGAAAACGCTTGCGAAACAAAAACGGCAAGGAGAAAGTTCTTAAGTAAAATATCAATCAATCACGAGAGAAATATCAAGGCACGCAATATAGTCATGTAAGTCAGAGTTTTAAGCGAGAAGGAATAGACGATAGCAAATGGCACGGCGTGGAATACTCCGGCAGTGAGTTGACTGTCGGAGTGCCTAGATATAGCAGGTGCAATCGTCAACTAATGGGTGGCAGGTGTGCAGGCGGCAAGCAAGAACGCCTGCCCCCTGCTGTCAAATACGGAACGTGACAGAACCATCACATTTGAAACGAAGGGTTCGGACAGTTTTCACAAATCTTCTTCCCATCTTTAGTTACGTTATGTCCGTTCGGAAATTTAGAGAGTTGCTCAAATTTGCCGTTCGGTGATTCAAAAATAGAGTGAGTGCTTGTGCGCACACTATGCAGTTCAGCTGGAGACCTGGTGCGCCACTGCTGGCTACGTTTGGAAGTTAATGGGAGCGGAACGCATTTTGCCTTTCCAAACACACCCACTATCGGAGTAGTGTGTGGGCGTCACAGTGAATTTCAGAACGTGTCCCGGGTTGGCAGGTGGCATGAATGAAACAAACAGGCTCTTTTTTTCTCATTTTTTTCTTGCTGACCTTCTTAAAAACACAAACTGTGTTAAAATGCAAAACTTAGCCAGTCATATAGTTCAACTCTAAGTCAAGTGGAGTCGCTTCAATGCCAAGTTCCACATTAGTTCAAGTTGTTCTCAAGTTTTTGGCAAGCAAGTTGCAAGTCCTAATAGCAATTCAAGTTGGATTTGAGTCAAGTCATATGACTCGAGTGCCACATCTCTGCGGACCACACAAAGCGGAAGCGACGAGAGTTTATTTAAAGTTATTGTCAATTATCAAACAAACAGAAATGAAGGCAACATTTCAGTCATTGTGGAATCAATATATGACTTCCAAAAACGCTGCAAACACAGGAACATTGCTTCAGTTAGTTGCGGATGAATCTGCCGCTTCATCTGACTCCAAATTGGGCTAGAAACAAGCTTAATATGGACACAATCTATGTTCAGCTCTAGTACTACTACAGTACATCAATTTAACATATAGGGCTTTCAATACGTTTAATTTTGCAAGATGCAGTGTAAAGCAGATTTGCACCACATGGAAGCATTAAAACCGTTTTTTAAAAAATGTGTGCTTCTTTTCTTTCCCCTCCCTTCCCGCAGACGAGCATAAAGGAAGGATTGTTGCTGAAACAGACCAGCTCATTCCAGAGGTGGAAGAAGCGTTACTTCAAGCTGAGAGGCAGAACACTCTACTACGCCAAAGACGCCAAGGTAATGTAAACTTGAATTAGTCAAATGTAAAAATAACCATTTCTATAATACGGAATGCAAATACTATGAGGGTTGTCTAATTTACATTAGATTCAATTTTCATGGCAGGAAAAGATAAATTCACTTAAATTTGTGTAAAAATCATATTTTTAGCACTTCCAGCTCCTCACTGGCTCACAGTCATTAATAGCATAACCACGTCTTTTTTTGCTACCTACTTTCTTTATTTTTTCAATAAATAACTTAATTACTATCGAGTCTGCTACTAGACCAACCTTCGCTTGAAAAAAATTGATTCTGAATATTATTTTTAGATTAACACACACTTCTGTTTTATGTGACAGATTGCTGTATATTCAGTAGTCCTACATTGGGAAATTCCAATTTTAAGAACAACGTTGTGGTAAATATACCACAAACAAAGGTTTTATTATTTCTATTTGTTACCCAATAAAGGAAAAGGGGAAAACAGTCATTGCCATGCTGTTAACTTTCACCATTTGAAGGATGAATATTCTCAACTTTATTGCAAAAAATTCAAACGTCTCAATTCTTGAAGTGAGTTACACACCACTTTATTTAATTTCTTTTCCCATTTTAAATTTTTTAAAAATGTAATTGTATTAAGTGTATTTATTTGTAATCATTTTTTATCTTGAATGATTTAATTTGTGTATATACAGTATATACTACAATATTAATTTATAAGGGTCATTCCATGTCACTTCACACAAATCCCCAGAAACTCCCCTGTGACACTTCAATTTGTCAGATTTTTATTCTATTCGTGCCTTATGATCAACATTCCCTCTAAGCTGCACGGATGAGCAATTGCGCACTCCTCTCACCTTTTCAGCACACACGGTGACAGCTTGCGCGCACCCCGCACACACTACATTTCTACATTCATTACTTCATTTCCACCCCACTTCAATCTACAAACAGGACACCAGACAATTCCCACTTCCATTACAGTTTCAGTAGTGCGACCGCGGGTGCGCACTCAGTTATTCTACGATAGTTTGACGCATACATTGACACACATTCAATCACACTCACCAAAGACGAGAGGCTGCAGGCGACACGCGGAACGCTCCATTCAAACATGGACACAATTTATGAGCCCATTGAATGAGGCTCTTTCGCACGTTTCAAAGGTCAGGTGGGTGAGGAGTTTTATTAAATGACATGTTTTCCGTGATTTATGAGTAGACAATGTGAAACCTCAGTTAATACATTTTATTTTTTATAACATACTACATCACGTACCTTGTCATGATCGCAGGTTTTGGATAGGTGTGATACTGGTTTGACTGCCGTGCGCATGTCTGATGTTGCTCACTATGGTCCAAGGAATGCTCAGGGAGTTTGTGTGAATGCTCAATATTAGAGTGAACATTGTTTATGACGTGAAAAGAAAGAATCTAAAGTTTGAGCCTCTAAGCTCAAACGGTGTTCGAGTTATAGCCTGTCAAATTTAGTGTGCAATTCCTGCATCTCAAAAGTGGGCATGTCACTCAAAAATTGACAGGGTTGAACTCGAAAACACTTTGAGCTTGGACACTCAAACTTCGGATTCTTTCATTTGATATCATGATGCACTCAGAATAAACATCAGGCAAATTGAAAAGGTGTCACCGGGGAGTATGTGCGACTTGTTTTGGAATGACTGATATTGATTATTCTCATATAAATTACATTACTGTTCGACTTTCTTTGAATAAAACATCACGTCACAATATTCTTATTTTCTCTTCATTCTTCTTTTACTTTAACTTTCTTGGCCACCCCCTTCACCACTTTCCGATCCATGGACATGTGTTTGCGTGTGCTAGTCCGGCAGCGTGTTGGGCCGCTGGCAAGAGCGAGCGCTGCGCCGGGCGTCCCGGAGCCGCATATGCTGGCGAGCTCTGTCAGTCTGCTGGACTGGCGCACGGCACTCACCCCCACCTCTGGGTGCCAGCGGATCTGAGGAGGGCCTAGTGAGAATTCGGGTCAGCACAGTACAGTCTTAAGACTATCGCCTGTAGAGATGCACTCGTGCCATATGGTGATCTCATTGGGTCCGTATTTGCGTACTAATTGTTTAAATGTGTTTCCATACCCAGACCCAGTTAGAGCCCGGCTGATAGATGACATATTTACTTAACACAGGTCAACATTTAGTTGGAATCATCCTAAAAGTAAATCACTACATTTTGTGACCGTTTTTTGACCATTAGTCACCAACGGTTTTCCAACAGCCTATGTGATCATACATGAACCCAAAAACTGTCAAACTATGCTGAACATAAAGGACCCTATTTTGGTAGACTGTTGCCCGGGCGCTTGGCATAAGAACGGGTGTGACTTCATTTTCGTGCCAGTGCAATTCTAGTCTAGCGTGGCCATGTTCCGCCTGTGTGGGTGTGCCGGAACATGAAGCCACCTCGCCCCCGACGCACCTGTCAATTTGGTGACAGAAAGTGGTCTGGCTCAATGTAAACAGACACACTGCCAACTACTTCATCTGAAGGGGGAAATATTGCAATTTACCTGGAAATGCGATGAACGTACTCCAGCGAGTCTAATCTTTGTTTCCGCATCGTTCAAGCATGGCGTTCTCAGGCATGCACTCCGTGTCGCCCCGATTTCAATGCAAACGAGGGATGCCGGGAAAACACTACGTTCCATCCCACAATGGCGCACAGAGGTGCAAATACATCCATTTTTACCAGCCAAAGTCCACCAAAATACCAAAAGAAAGAAAACTCCACCCATGCGCACAGTTAGACAGCGTTTTGCGCAAGACTTGTGCCGGAAGGAAAATAGGGTCTGATACCTCTCATTTATTTTAAAAAAGGTCCATTTTGTAAGGAAACAATCTGAAAAGCACCCACTGTATTTCCTCGCAAAGTTTTGTCTGCATGAAATATATTTTACTTTATTTTAAATGAAATGATTGAACTGCATTTGATATTTTTGTGAATGCATTAACCAAAAAATGCAACATTTAGTACATTTCATCATATTTATTAAAGGACAAGTAACTAAAATATTTATGTGGCTTATTTAAACTTCAGCATGCTTTATATTTATTGCACTGGATATCTTGAATACTGCTACAGGATCGAAAAGTCTCATATCAGTCGAGCTCTAATTCCAGGTTTGGTAGCAAAAACAAACAATCTTTGTTTTAAAATAAGTCAGCCTTCCATTGTTTGTGCACTATGTTGCTTGTCCGACTGCCATCTTCAGTTTTATACAATGGACCCTCGAAAGTTGAACATCATGTGTTTTTAAAGGCCTTTCAACCTTACTCTGGGATTTGACTAACTCCCATTGTAGTCCATATATGTTCGTGATAGCATGGCTAAAATGACATGGTGGCCTCAGACTTTGACAGGGTACTGTATGTTGCTACTGGAGGGTCTGGAACGCTTTGTCCACTATTCCTGTCAGCTTTCATTAGAGCTTTCCTCAAGACAGTTTTGTGTGCTTGTATGTGTTATTAGTGTGGAGGGAAAAAAGTTTGTGTGTGACTGGAAGTGTCAACAGAACCCTAAAAAGCCATACAACGCACACTAATACACTTAAATATGATGCATCCATATGCTGGCCGAGAGTATAAGACGTTTGGGTTGGCATATTTTGGCTAACGCAGGCACACGTACACAAACATTAAGACCTCTGATGTGTGCCTTCCGCATCGCAGCTTGGGTTGTCATGTTCTCCTAGTCGTGCTCGTCGTCCATTTGCTGCTCTGATGGACACCGCCTCACCAAGCATTCTCCCCGTCATCCATTCAGCCAAGTACCCCTTAGCGCTTGCCAACATGTCTTTCGCATTTAATGCATTTTGCTGCAGCAACCACAAAGAAAACACCCAGGATTTGGAGAACTGCTATTATGTGGTCAAGCTCACTTCCTGTCTGATTGAACAAAGTGAGTTATCGCTGAAAGTCTGGATCTTTCGCTCTTATTTGGAGCAATGAGAATATATGTCAACGTTGCTCTCTGTAACTCTTTCATATGCTTTCAATGCCTTCCAACACCCGTTATTCACTGTGTTGACAAACCAAAGGAAACAGACTGCCTCCAATGAAATGTAACACCGGGTGTTTTTTTTCGGTTTTGCGGAAGGAAGCTTGGTGCACCCCACGGTACACCCCCACACACCCAGGAGAGCAGTCCCAAGTCCCCAGAGTTGACCAGCAAGTCTTCGATCTTATTCGAAGGCAAAGGTGCAGCACCATCCTCAGGGACAAATAAATGGCAATGAAAACCCAAAACAAAGAACCCCAATATGGAATTATTCAAATGCAAAATAAGTTAAGATGCAAATTACCATGGGCTCCATTTTCGGGGAAGTGTAGTTTACCGTGTTTGTGAATGTGGCGGACTGTGCTGCGCCATGCTGGGCAGACTGAGGACAATTTCTTTTACATGCCTCCAAAGAGCCTGAACATTTGGTGACTGAAAGTAAACTAGACATGAGACCATCTTGGAGCAAATCTAAGTTATGGTGTATGGTGTAATACCATTTTGGTGATTCTGATCGATGCGCAGGCAGACAGATTCTGCGCTTCACTGATATGTGTGGTGGTCGTCAATGAATTTCATTTTCACAACCATATATGACAACAGTGTGCTTTGACCCCTCTGAATCATTGTGGAAATCAATTTGTCGTTATTATTATCAATTTTAAAAGCGCTCTTAAAAAGTCTTTCAAAATATGAATACATGATAAGAACAATTTAATGATGGTAAATAGTCTCAAATCTCAAAATGAATTAACATTCTTTAAAAAAGGAATTTACCGACTAACTCGTGGAACTAATAAACCAGTGATGTGTTTTTTGTAGTTGGTACATTTAAGAGCAGATTTACGTCATTTATGTACTGTAGCAACTTTGGACAACATGGGACGTTGGGAAGTTGGTCTTAAATTTCATTTCTAATGGAATTAAACAGTCTTAAAAAATCTTAAATTTAACTTGAGTGAGCTGTCATGGTGGTCGTGTTTTTGAATGAAAATGTATCTGATTCATCATTTTATCGAAAACATAATCAACAGATTAATCGATTATGAAAATAGTACTCAGTTGCGGCCCTATTTTCTTGGTACTTTGGCACGGGATGTCATGATTTTTTGATCCAACCAGTCAGATGGACTTGATGTTGGGCAGTGCTCTACGAACTGACATAATTGTCATGTCATTTTGTTTTGTTGGATAAAATAACATAGCAACGTGCAATTATTAGATGCATTGTTTGCATTGGACCGTAACATTTTGCTCCTCAAAGTTAATGGTTTTGCCACAGTGAACCTCTCAAGGGGCTTTCACCAGAGTACATTGCCCAGCCTCGGCCAGCCTTGCGTTCTTTGTCTGTTGGACTGGATGTTGCTCTCATCAGTTATTTTTGCTCGGAAACCAAAGTGGAGACTCCTTGATCTGCACCGCATCTATTTTTACATGCGTACATGGCACCCTTTGAGAAAGTGTGATTGCCATTAGAGGTGCCATATAGCACTTCCAAAATAGTTCCGTCAGTTTTTTTGTGTAGATTGGTTGACAAAATGCACATCTAAAATGCCCACCCCACCCCATTCCAGGCCTGTCTCGCTTTACCCATGATAAAGGGCGTTTCCCTCATCATTGTCGCTGTAGTGATCCCAGTAACAAATGTTAAATTCAACGCAAGAAAGTCGACGCTAACCTTCATCTCCACCTTTCCTGCAGTCTCTTATCTTCGATGAAGTGGATCTGTCAGATGCCAGTGTTGCAGAGTCCAGTACCAAGAATGTCAACAACAGCTTCACGGTGAGTTCACATTCCTGGCACCTCACACACGCTGGGTGGGTGATGAAGTCCACATTTGGGAGCCTCATCTCACTCATGCTTTCAGAATTTTCAGTCCCAAGGTTAATGTTAAAATAGTTTACAAATTAATTCTCGTCGATTATTTAGGATGCGATGAACTGGAACCCCAAATATTAGAAATGCTTCCAATGAAGGAGAACACATTGTTCGGGGTTGAATAAAAATGTCATAGCCTTGTTGCAGTTCTTGACTAAAGAAAATGCTGTATAAAATGTGTAAATTAAAGTAAGGGCATTTATTAATACTTTAAGTATTTTTTCTTAGAGGAAAAACTCAGTATCTTGAATATTGTACTTACATTTTCGTACACAAAGCCTAAGTAATTGACAAATTAATCAACACAATATTTTTTTGGTGTGATGAATTAGTGTAGAGCAGAAACTTTCATCAATTTCAACTTCAGATGGTTCTTTAGGGGGCGGCCCGGTAGTCCAGTGGTTAGCACGTCGGGTTCACAGTGCAGAGGTACCGGGTTCGATTCCAGCTCCGGCCTCCCTGTGTGGAGTTTGCTCTAAATTGTCCCTAGGTGTGAGTGTGGGCGTGGATGGTTGTTCGTCTCTGTGTGCCCTGCGATTGGCTGGCAACTGATTCAGGGTGTCCCCCGCCTACTGCCCGGAGACGGCTGGGATAGGCTCCAGCACCCCCCCCCCCCCCCCCCCCCGTGACCCTAGTGAGGATCAAGCGGTTCGGAAAATGGATGGATGGATGGATGGTTCTTTAGTGACAGCCAAAATATATATTCTTGACAAGAGCGTAAATATTTCCGGCATATTTTTAGATGACATTTCGATTATTTTTGGCATCTTCACTTGGGGAAGCACGGCTGACATTTCCTGGAAGCAAGCACTGTGTGATGTAACAAACCTGAAATATCAGCAGTGAGGACAAAAAAAAATACTTGGCTTCTAAAAATGTCTTCACTCATCCTGGGTGATGCTATATTAAGAAAGGAAGAGTGGAGTAAGCGGGAGTTGTCGTTAGGAGAACGGTGCCCTGAGGAGAGCGTGCTGCTATTTTTAGCTTCATACGCCTTGAAATGCCTGCATGGGAATGACCTGTCATTGGCTGTATTCGCAAATGAGATTAGCTGTAACTGCGACTCGTGTGAGTCTGTCTTCAAACGTGTGTGTGCAGCAGTCTTAATAGAAATGCCTGCATGCCAGAGTATGGAGATGGACGTTGAGCATCAGTGTCTCATTAAGAAGGGTGGGGGTTGAAGTGGGTGGCGGTTTTGGGGGCGATGGCGGTGATCATGATGAAGGAGGAAGCCCAAAATAGAACACGTCAATTTTCAGTGTGAAGACATAAAGTGTGATTGGTGTGGGCTACAATTGAGGGGGAACTGGTGTGAGCGCGGTGAGGGAAAGACGAATAGAGGGGTGAGGGGAGGGGGGATCCTGCAGTGATGCTATTTGACTGCCTGCATTGTGGATGGTAACACGGCGTGCCGAGCAGGGGTCGAATACACGTGCATCGAGAGTCACGCTAGCCGACACGCAGGGACAATGGTGGGTGTTGGACTTCATCATGAGAAGAGTTGGAGAAATTGGACGCAGAAAGATTTTCTGTTTGTGGTCTGTCCGTCGTTCCAGTGATGATGAGTGTTGGCGCCCGCTGTGCAGGTGGGTGCTTCTGCTAGCCACGTGATCGCTGTAGGTGCCATGAAGATGTTTAGGCTGAAGCGCATGTGTGCTGCATATGTTGCTCCTGCAGAGCCAGAGCTAAATTTTTAACCAAAGCATTCATAGAATGTTTCAATGTTTATTCCCTTGAGACTTTCAAATGGAGGGCATTAACAACATTGTGATTTGCATAAGTGACTTTATTGCAGTATGTAGGAATCAATTAATAACTACTGAATGCCTTGCGAACTGTCGATGCTCTTGATTTAGTATAACCCAAACATTTGCTCTGCTGACCATGCTTGTGCCACAATAGGCTTAGGGTTGGGGTTACACCCTAATTTTTTTCATTTCACAGATGGCCACCAGATCTGTGAGAGAGAGAGGGCTGCGCTGCTGTGGGAGTGGTCACAGCCTATTTCAATCATGGTCAATCAAAGCAGCTTGTTTAATTCCTTCAGATGTGATGTGAAAATCACGCACGAGAGTCTCGACATGGCCAAAGAATTTCTACGCAGTGAAGTGGGTGCTTGGAAACACGCCACAATCATCTGGCCACATTGTGTATCATCTATACATATTGTACAAACATTTTCTTTCGTGTTAATTGTCATTAGGGTTATTGAGGTGCTGGAGCATATCCCAGCTGCCTTCGAGAGGCAGGGTGCATGTTTTTGGAATGTGGGAGTAACCCTGCAAAGCTGGAAGAAACCCACGTAAGCACGGGTTCAACATGCAAACTCCACATTGGAAGACCGAGGCTCGAATTCAAACTTCAGACAACAGCACAATCACATTGCCTTTGAAAAGAATGCACTGGAGCGCGGCACAGACACAGAGTCCTCTGAAATCTCTTCCTGATATGCTGTACATAATATTCCAATATTTAAGAGAGTCTAGGACCATTCTAGTCTCTTTATGTGTAAATGAGCATCCAATGAAGAGCAATAGAGAAAGAGGATGAGGCATGAATACTTGATGAAGCAGCATTACTGTGGCGCAGAGACGAAGCACCTTGCAGTCCATGTGAGAAGGAGGGCTCAAGCCCCCTCCCAACCCTCCAAACCTGAATCCCCATCACAAACTCGGCATGGAAGATCCGCCTCCTCACACTGACTCATTCGTTCTGATTGGATCGGCTTGGGCTGCTCCCGCCACGCTCTTAAAATCACTGAAATGCACCTTAAGGCTTGTGCACGTGCATCACTGTTGTGTAGTTCCTCGCCGTCGATTGTAATGAGGCTTCTCATCACATTCTCACACACACTTGCAGACACACACACATGCACACAGTTGTGAAGGTCAGTCATCAAGGGAGGTTCTCCACATTTGAGGGATGCCTGCATCCAATTTGGGAAACAGCTGTTGTTGTTTCCCTCGGCAACCAATCACCAGCGCTTAAAGGCAACACCAGCAGGAACAAGAGTACACACACACACACACACACACACACACACACACACACACACACACACACACACATTCAATGACATAACCTGCCTTTGCCGAACAGTAAGCATCACAACAGAGTATACTTATTGGGACAGGAAACAAAAAGTGAAGAAAATGTAGAGTAGGTCCTCCTTTCACCTTACACATGAAATCCAGATCTGGCCCCAGGGCCTTAAGTTTGACATGGTGGAGTAGATTATTTTTGGTGGTTGAACTCACCGCCACTCATGTATCATTATATCAATTTCTACTTTATGTTCTAACTACAGGGAAAAGGAGAATACAATATTTGTACAAATCGAATGGGGGTTTCCCTGAGAAACTCCACTCTATAAATTATTTCTGACAGATTGTTATTTTGTATACTTTTGAATGGCATATACTCTTTAACGATTTGGCTAAAACAATTTGGACACCTGGTCATTATGTAGTTATGAGACATGAAGGGAATGTGGTGTGGTGAACGTGTGTGTGCGGAAATGTTTCCATATTCTTGCTACAAAGAAGACTCAAGTTCAGCTTTTACATAAAATGAACGGACTGCATTTTCCTGAGGAAACCTACCACAAATGGGGTGGCCCGGTGATCCAGTGGTTAGTGCGTCGACCTCACAGTGCAGAGGTTGTGGGTTCGATCCCGGCCCCGGCCTTCCTGTGTGGAGTTTGCATGTTCTCCCCGGGCCTGCGTGGGTTTTCTCCGGGCACTCCGGTTTCCTCCCACATTCCAAAAACATGCATGGCAGGCTGATTGAACACTCAAAATTGTCCCTAGGTGTGAGGGTGAGCGCGGATAGTTGTTTGTCTCTGTGTGGCCTGCGATTGGCTGGCAACCGGTTCAGGGTGTCCCCCGCCTACTGCCCGAAGACAGCTAGGATAGGCTCCAGCACCCCCCGTGACCCTTGTGAGGATAAAGCTGATCAGAAAATGGATGGATGGATGGATGGATGGATGGATGGATGAAACTACCACAAATGGTGACTGAGTAATTGTTGCACTGGACTACTTTTATCCATACACTGATTGTTTCGAACATAATCACAATCATGGGCAGGATAGGGCTTGTAGCCATGTGAGATTAAATTTTCCCCAGAATGCACTGAAGGAGCAACAATAGGCTAAATAGTCACTGACGCATAAATGAAAAATGAGAAATAGGAGACTCCATTGAAGTACACAAACACATGGAGAATTTTTTGTGACAAATGATGGATGATACAACCACAAGTATTTCATTGACGGTCGAGAAATGTTCTCCTTTTTCAATAGATTGTTGGGCCATCATACCAATGCACTTTCAGTCATATGCAAGTCGTCGTCTCCACTTACACAATAAATGAGGGAAAATGCTAACACGGTTAATTTGGAGGTCAATTAAAGGGCAATGATCACACACACACTAACGCACGCATATACACACATACACACAGGCACATTGACACACAAGCACATACAGGTTGTCTTCAGATGTAAGCGTGTATTGATTAGAGCTCCTAGGACAGATTGATTGTATCGTGATTATGGTGATTGATGAGGGGCTAGTTTCTCTGACGGTGGCTGCGCTTATCCATCAGTGCAGAGTCGGGCACATTCATGGGGACGGTTGAAGCATGGTAGGCTAATGGTGATTAAACAGCAGAAGTGTTTTGTTGTGTCATTTGACACAACAAAACACGCTTTTGTTGGGTAACATTAAAAATCAATAGTTTTTTTTTTAACCCCTTGCTGTAAAAAGGTTGGAAATTATACCACGTAAAACACGGTGGCATTTGACCTCAGCTTCCTCAATCAGTGTATGGTGTACAGGCAGTATGTTCTTTCAATCAAATGGGTGCCTGTTTAGATTTTATTAGTCTGCAGACTATTTTGCAAGAGTATCTGGTAAATTAGTGAGAGCAAAAGTTCGTTGATTTGATTTTATGCTTCGCTCATCTTGCCATCCATCCATCCATCCATCCATTTTCTGATCCACCTATCCTTGTGGGGCTGAAGCCTATCCCAGCTGTCCTCAGGCAGTAGGTGGGGTACACCCTGAACTGGTTGCCAGCCAATTGCAGGGACACATAGACGGACAACCATCCATGCTCACACTCACACCTTGGGACAATTTTGAGTGCGCCGTTAACCTGCCATGCATGTTTTTGGAATGTCGGAGGAAACCCAGAGAAAACCCATGCAGGCACAGGGAAAACATGCAAACTCCACACAGGAAGGCCGGAGCCGGGATCGAACCCTACACCTCTGCACTGTGAGGCCGAAGCGCTAATCATTCGACTCCCGGGCCGCCCTCATCTTGTCAGAACATTCAAAATCAATAGTGTCCTTGCATTGATAACGGACGTTAACCCTTGACAAATGCACCTCGTCCAACTTTCTTGATAGTTTTGTGCCAGATACCCACTTTTCTTTCTCTGTAGTAATCATGTAATCATTTAATGAAATGGCTGTTCGCTTTCATTCACCATGCAGTAAAGGCATGAGAAGGTGTTAATCACCTTGTGTCAGATATCATTCTGAATCGAAAGGATATGTTCATGTGTTTACAACAATAATTAAGATCTCAATATCTGCCAAAAAAGGTATTTTCTTCCTGTCTGACACACTTGCATTGAGGAGTGATGTGTTGAAGAAACTGTAGTTTGGGTTGGGCAACTACACTCCAATTGTGCTTTCACCACTTGTGAATAAGAACACATGGGAACATTTTAAAGCTGTCCCTGTCCGTTTACATTGTAGCCAACATCAACCATGAATTTCAAGTCTAGAATTACAACCGACTTTTATTTAGTCGTGCGGCATTTGCTTTAATTTTAAGTCTACGTCTGGGTTAATAACTTGAGTACTAAAGAAGACAACATGGGCAAAAATGCTTTATATTCCCTTCATTCTTTATGTTAGTTATGACATTTATGACCGTCTCATCATTTTTTTTTTATCCACTTGTCTATTAGCATGTGCAATAAACATCCCGATGCAGTCCAGTGGACTACATCCATGTGGTCAACTCCAACCATATGTTTTGTGACTTTTTTGCTTGATGTCCAGTTTATTTTGTTCAACAGTCTGGGGTCCCTGTTGTTCCATTTTGCACTTCATAATGCGGCACACATTTTCACTGAGAGACAGGTAGCAGGCCAGCCTCATACTTACACTCTTTTACTCTGAACCCACACTGTAGTAATACATGCAGAATGTGGTGTGGCATTGTCCTGCTGAAATAATCAGCGCTGTCCCTGAAAAGGACATTGCTTGAATGGCAGAATATTTTGCCCCAAAACCTGTGTGTACCTTTCAGCTTTAATGGTGCACTCACAGATGTTACCCATGTCATGGGCTTAAAGACGCCCCTATGCCATCACAGATGCTGGCTTTTGAACTTTGCCTGCATAACAGTCCGGGTGGTTCTTTTCCTCTTTGTCCCGGAGGACAGGACGGCAATGCTATGCAAAAACAATTTGAAATGTGGACTCATCAGACCACAGCACTCTTTTTCACTTTGTGTCCGTCCAGGTCAGATGAGCTTGGACCCAGAGAAGTAGGTGGTTTTTCTGAGAAAATATTTGAAAAAAACCCCCCAAAACTATAACATTAATCAGTTTGAACATTAAATATATTTTCTTTGTATTGTATTCAATTGAATATAGGTTGAAAACATTTGCAAAACATTGTATTCTCCAATGTCCAAACTCCTTTGGAACTGGGATTTATGGTGACATTGGATAGAGTAACTGTGGCTAATTAGAAGTATGAGAAGTTCAATGAATTTGTAATCGTAACTACAGTGAAACTCCTCTACAACAAAATCATGTTTGTAGCAAGAAATTTTTCACAACGGGGTTTTCACTGTAGCAAATTTGATCTCAGACGTAACACACACACACACACGCACACACACACACACACACACACACACACACACACACACACACACAAAAACGTATGTGTACATGCACACACAAACGTAAGTGTACTCTTTTTATTTTTATTCCAATCGTGCATAAGTATGAGCATACACTTATTTGACACTTCATATAGTCAGTGTAGGAAGAAAAAAAGGGAAAGAAATTGCGAAATTTACGATCAGCATTCACTTTCACTTACATCAATTTCTTGGATAATGTCTTATTTTGCTTCCTCCGTCTTTCATTTTGACCACTTTTACCCTCCAGCGTCAGAGCTCTTCTTGTCTTAGCTGCTTGACATCCAAAGGTCTGTTTTGTAGCCATTTTAGCAATGCAAAGTTCTTGCTGCGTCTGAAATTACAATAACAAATACTTCCTGGACTACTGCGCATGTGTACACCAGTGTGGTGGTTGCTGTTGCCGTTTCCGAACAAAGCAGTAGAGGTCGCTGTTGGATTAGACTTTGTTCTAGTGAATCTCGTCTCGAGGCAAGAGCAGAGTAAAATATTTCGTATAACGCAACAGGGTTTTTTTTCGTTGTATGGGGGGCAGGAAAGTGGGAATGGTGTTAATGCATGAAGATTTTTTTCACACTAGGGGGTATTTTCGACCATGTAGGTTTCGTTGTAGAGGAGTTTCACTGTATAGTGAAGTTTTGAGTATTTACCATGTATTTAATTTATGATGGGTGTTTTTTTTTTTTTTGCTGTTTTTTTTTTTAAATTATTGAGACAGCATGATATCGTTAAGTCTCAGAGAGAGGATTAAGAGCGTGACGGGATGAGGGTATGCATCAATAATTGATGTAGAGCTGAGAGGTCGTGTAGTGTATCTGTCGGGGAGACTTTAAACACACACCCACACACACACACGCACACACACACATACAAGGGGATGGGTGGAAGCTCTTAGCCTTTACTGCGTTTCTTCGCCTGTCAGCACATATCTAGCCGAGAGCGGCGTGAAGCGCTAAGAGCAAAGAGTGAGGGGTGGTGGGTGGTGGTGGGGGGGGGAGTTGTTCTGGAGCAAACTCAAGAAGGTGTTAGGAGATGAGAGAACAAGCGTTAATGAGGGGGGGGGGGCGTTGGAGACAGACAGACAGAGAGAGAGAGAGAGAAAGAGAGATGTTGAGCGGGTTGGATAGAGGAAGGTGGGGGCTCCTCTTCTTTTTCCCTGCCTTAAAGACAGAGACGAACACTCTCTCCTCTCAGTCGCACTGGCGGAGAGGAAAGCATCCGTCTCCTCATCTCCTCCTCCTCTCTTCCAGGTGATCACCCCTTTCCGTAGGCTCATTCTCTGTGCCGAGAACCGTAAAGAGATGGAGGACTGGATCAGCTCGCTCAAGTCCGTCCAGTCCAGAGAGCATTACGAGGTAAGGACACATATCCATGGAAAATGTATTTATGCTATCCATAGGGCTTTTAAAGAACTCCAGTGGAGACTTGGACCTATTAGTGACCCACAAGGAGAAGTCCCATAGCAGCAGCACGATCCAAAAGCCCACAGATTTAAACATGTGTGTTGATTATAATATAATACAACTCACATAACTTTTAATCCCCAATGTGGGACACTGCTGGTGAGGCTGTTTTTCCAGTTTTAAATAATAAAGGAAAGTGTTGATAGTGTCGGGGTGCAGCGTTACATGCAAAAGTGCCTGTGATTTTAGAGGGAAATCTTATATAAGGGCAACCCCCCTCCTCCATCTTGCCGTCTCTGTTTTGTGCACTGCAATGCAGCTGCACCCCCAGAGCTCGCACACGGGGTACACACATGCACACACACGCCATGGCATTGCACACGCTCATCTAGATGTCAGCTGTGCTTTATTGTGCCTGTGTGCATCAAAGTAAGTTTCACCAAATACAAAAAAATTTGTTAAGCTCAACGCCACACTACATGTTTACATGCTGATGCCCAGTAGTGGAAGCTCTTGCTAAACAGGTGTCCAATTGCTGAAGAGTGTAGTGGCACATTAGTCAATTTTTAAAAATTATTAGTATTTTTTGAGTGCAAGGAAAGCAGGTTGTAGTTTTATTTAGCTTCTTAAAATTTAAAAAAATATTTTGTTTGCAACTACAGTATACTTTAGACTTGTATCACTTTCTTCAATTGTGATGACGTTATGCACATTCACACAGCCATTGCATCTAGAATTCCACACCATTAAATTAATACCCAATAAAGATGATGTATAAAGAGTATCGTACTATGGACCTCTACTGTGTGACGTCACATTTGCATGTTGTGTGCAGCCTGAGGGCAGGCCGGCAACTGAAATCAAGGTCGAGCGGCAAAATAGTCACTAAGTCTGTTCTGTGTTGGTAACAATGGTGAACAGCTGTGCTTATTCGGTCACCTAGACATAAGAAATAGAGCATTTTTCATCAGTTGTGTTCACATTTTCACTTCATAATCACAACATTGAGCAATGCATTGCAAACAAGCGAGTCTTTTTGTTCGCAGCTAGCAAGCTAAGTGCTAGTTTGAAAAGCTTCTACGCTATACAGCAAGACGGGTCTATCCGGAAACAAAAGATTTAATGAACGTCGTTTTACACCATTAAAGTAGTGATTCACGAACTGTGTCAACCAAAATCAACAAACCTTTTCTGCCACGAGACAAAGATCTAGCCACCATCCTTCACCCGTCCAGATACAAAATTAAATTGTAAATTTAATGTAAAATTAAATTATAAGACTCCTGGCTCTTGACAGCATCAGAGTCCCCCCACGTGCAGGCACTCTTTTTCTTCAGTATTTAATGATGTTGGCTTCATTTGACAAGTCTGATTTTGAAAGTTTATTGGAGGAGTCTGCGTTTTCCCGTCGTCTTCCTCTCCAATCAACTTCAGTTTTTCTACATAGCGACTTTGAAACACTGGTTCTGATGTAATGGACAGGTATTCTAATAGGGACCTTTTTTTCCCAAAACTAGCCATAAATAGACCCATCACCGATCACACTAATAATGGATAAGGCTTTTTCTTTGTGTTTCCTTTTTGCATACGTGGCCTCGACGATGGCGCCGGAAGCTAAGCATTGTGGGTAAAATTATGTCAGTGGTAAGGGTTTATTGGTGGATGCCCAGTGGGCTACTTTATAACCATCTACAACTGTGTTGTCATTATTTCACGGACAAACTCAGCCAATGACCAAATAATTTAGTGGCAGACTACTTTACTCGCTGTCAAGGTTATTAGATTTTATTGGTACTTGGCTATAGAATGGAACTCCTATTTTGTGAAAAGACGGCCGAGTGACTTTTGTTTGTAGTTGTTTGATTTGGTCCAAAATGGCAAATTTCTTAATTTTTTGAAATGCTTCAAACTAATGCAACATTCATGGGCCAAGTTTTGAGCATTTTTCTTACATTCCTATTGTGGTGGGGCATTTGCTGTCCATGTTCAGGTCAATGTTATTACAGTATTTGAATTTAATAAAAGACTGTATGTTGACATATGTGTAAAGTTACCGGATTTAGTTTAGCCATTTCCAGTGGGAAATACTTTTAGCTCCTTCTCACTTTTTTGAAAAGCCACAGGTGTCCACAATTTCAAATTTTTTGAATTAATTATAATTCAACATGAAGGATCTGGGTACACTTTTATGATTGCCTATGATGTTGGGCTCGGCAATGTATCAAAATCGATCGATGAACATTCAAGATACTTTCATCGAAATGATGACGATATCAGTCACGTGGCCTTGCCATGTTTGTTGCATGTAAATCTCAGTTCAACCAACCAAATTCCTCCTTTCAAGTTTGCCGTTGATTGACTGTGAAAACCAGCAGATGATAATTGTTTTGCAGAGGGCGAGAGGGAGGAGGGACACACGCAGCCACACATGGAAGAAATCCACTTCTGTGTTCGCTGTGTATTATATACAGATGGTACACATATGTTGTCTTTTAGAACAGTACATTACCATATTTATAATTTCCAAATTACCAAGATGATATGGATTGATAACAATCTGAATTGAATAATTTTGAATTTAGTCCTGACTTTGTTAATGTTGATGGCTGCCAGTAAGTTCTAACAAAAAAACACCAAAATTACACTTTCCACATCCTTTTTTTTCTCTTATATAAAATATAAGTTCTCGTATATTAAAAATAAAATACTTAGTTTTAAATGGACCCATAATAATGTCAAAACTTCTGGCAAAATATTTAGTACACTGGAATGTCAGAGGTTAAATCTTAGCCATATCGTACAGCCCTACTACAGTGTGTGGACAGTTAAATTAATCCATGATTTTATTTTCTGAACTTCTCTTCCCACACTAGTGTCGTATTGAGCCGAATAATGAGTTACGCACCACTTGCATACAGCTCAGCTTCCCACAGTTGATGTCATGTTGTTTTATTTTAACACAGCAAATTAGTTGAGATTGAATCAACAGCCTCTCTGCTGGTTTCAACCCTGAAGTGAAATCCATCAGGCATGCATTACTTCAAGACATTAAATTGCATATTACTGTATTGACAAAATTCTTCATGATTAGTTAATTGATGATTGATGCCCATCCTGTGTTCCTACACTTAGGCTTGTATTGCATGGGCAATGATGTGCACTGTGCTTGCCTTGTTGTCTGATTGTACCCGCTATCCTGGTGCTGCCAACCTATTTTAACCTCTCCTTTGCCAGACGGCTCAGTTTAATGTGGAACATTTCTCAGGGATGCACAACTGGTACGCCTGCTCGCACGCACGGCCCACCTTTTGCAACGTCTGCAAAGATAGCTTGTCTGGGGTCACGTCTCACGGCCTCTCCTGCGAAGGTATGTAAACACATGCCAAAACACACCTTTATTGTCAAAGACCTGACAAAAAAAACCCCACACAGTGGATATATTTGTGTGAACAATAAAAACCTGACCCTTCATTCGGTACACGTGCATAATCTGAGAACCACTAAAGGGCTTGCGTAGTAAATTCTTAATATACAAAGATAAAAATGCTCACTGTTGGCAATAACTTAATGTGTTTATTAATGTGGTTGTAGTTTGTGGTGTTCTACAATTCCATTTTATTATGATGAGAGAGGTAATATTTTGCTCTCTACATTTAGGGCTTTCTTTTCATCTGAACTCACCAGTCATCATCACACCATCCATCCATAGGGGCCTTCTTGCAGTTCCTTCTAAACATACTTTGTGCATACAAACCTACTTCTTCTTCTGCTCTGTCCTGTCAAGGACTATCGGTATGCCACATTTAAAGGGATTGAGAGAAGTTGCTTCAGTTGGCAGTGAATCTAGTCTGCTGTGTTCACACCCAGAACAGCGCAAACTGCCCTTTTTTTTCTGCGTCAGCTTGCAACCCTCCACACAGAGTTAGACAGCTTGCCATGCCAGACTTGGACACGGATATTGAGCCCTTGATGTTTAAACCATCATGATGAGATGTCAGCAAATCTTGTGTGACATCCAAAGGATAAACGTTGAAGAATATTTTTTGTCCTTAGGCTTTTTTTTTAACCAGGTTAAGTGTGATAATAACCTAACACTGGAAACTTGATTGAAATAAGAGAGCTGGTCCACTCTGTGCAATAAGAAGATTACATTTCAGTGAAATCCATTTTACAATAAATTTGCAATTCAGGCATCCTTCTGTGATAATCCACACAATAATATGCTGTGATTCGTCCTGATTAGAATTCTAAAAATTCTGATTCCTGCTAATTTGTATCTCAATTTGAATCGCTAAGTGATGTCACTGTTGTCTATGTTCCAACGTGGCATACATACTGCAGCATATCCGCCAAACTTTTGTCTTGGAGTTAAAAATAGTGTGACCTGCTATAAACACTTGTCTGCCTGCTAGCTACTACATGAGCATCAACTTGTGTTTTTCACACATCTCTCCGCATTAATATAATCTGCCAGCAGACGATCACGTCTGTGACCCCATATTTCTGAGTGGTGGAAAGTGTCAGTGACAGGAAGCACAACTTAGTGAGCATCACCCGCACCCCCGTTCGACCGCTCATTTAGCTGATGCTCCCCTGAGTGTGGGTGCACGTGTCGGGCACTGGTGTTGTGTCTGAATACTAATTAAATTTCTGCACAATTGCCACACTGTCCATTTAATGACTGACACATTTCAATCATGTTAACACTGTGAGCCCTATTTTTGTCATCTTTAATTTTTGGCCTGGGTAAGTCTAGTTTACCGTGTTTGAGAATTTGGCAGACCTCGCCTCGCTTGGTGTTCCGGTGAACCAAGGGTGTTTTCTGTTAGGCACCCCCAAAGCACCTGGCAACTTGGGAACAGAAAGTTCACTCGACCTTAGACCAGCTAAAAGCAGGTGTGTTGTCACACCTTGGCACACACTTGTGGGTAGAAGTTGATCTCCAAGTGCCCACTTCACAGCAGCCAACATTACATCATCAACAAGTTAAGATCTTGCATTTCTTTTTACATGTACTTTGAGCGCATCAATCTCGTGGATGGGTTATGTATATGGATGGCGTTGATAAGTGGTGTTTTTGTAGCTTATACTTTTGTGAATCAAAATATTTACTGTTATTCATAGTGTTGTACAGCTGTGGAATGATAACAGGTCTAGATGCTGTTAACGGACATAAAGGACAAATGTGTGTGTGTGTGTGTGTGCACGCGCACATGTTAAAAGAGAAGAGAGAGATGAGAGAGAGAGGGAGAGAGAGAAAGAGTGAAAAAGAAAATTTGAAAGAGAAAGTGACAGGATCACATAAATTGCACAAGTGTCTCGCAGCAATCATCGACTCGGATTTCCCTTCGATTTCTTTGCCCGGCTGTCATGGCAGAGATTGATTTGCGCTCCTTGGCCACAAACGCACTTGTGTATACACCCACTGAAACACCCACAGACACACACACACACACACACACACGCACGCACACACAATGAAGACTCCATTTCAGTGCCACACAGAAAGGATGTTTTGGCTATCATGTTCTGTGCATTGTCTTAATGCTCTGCTAATGCTTCCTAACAATGTTTAACAGTCGACTAGACTGAAACATCGATCACTGCTCCCGGATATCACTTTACCGTACGATATTTGTTTTGAGTTTACTGAAAGACCAGCATATGTGAGTACGTGTGTTTGGGAGTAGGGGCAGTTGATGGAGGTAGGGTCAATGTTCTATTCATACTGCCTAACTGCACGGAAAATATTTGTGAAACATTATCTTAATGTTTCCTATTCAGTGCCGCCTGCGGTGTGAACATTTAACTTAATTGTGTTGTTTTCACGCGTAAAACAATTGATTGAATGTATTTCTCTCTTAACTGCATCTCACCAAAGGCATTTAATACCCTTTGATATTAAAAAACCCTTATGCCCTTCGAAAAAAGCTGATACCGAACCTACGCGTTTTACAATTTTGTAAATGCTGTATGTTGTGTTATACAAACATTCATTTTTTTTTTCAAACACTCAAAATGTTCAGCGGGATTTGTGCTATCCATACATATATAGTTTATATTAATTCCTTGGGATTTTTTGCCCTTTATGGACAATAAAGCAGTTCTGTGCTATGACACTTCAAAGAAATATTGCATTCTTTGTAAACGGTCGACTATGAGGGTTAAACACCCTGTAAAGTGACAAAAAATGTCATGTACATGAATTTGAATGAATTAAAAGAATAATTGCCATGTTTATGAAATAAGGCTCCAAAATCATGGAAAATAGAGCTCACCTTCCAGTCAGTAGGCCTTTGTGGGCATGTCCACTCAATGTGCTGAAAAAAAATGCCCTGCTTGGCCTCAACCTGTCAATCAAATTAATTTGTACAGTATGTTCTCAGGTGTTTGTAGTCAGGTCCTGACTCAATAATGCATGCTTGTGTTCAATCACAATTAACTTCCCCTTAAAGAGGGAGTTTGCAGTTGTGAAACTGTACACACGATTTGTATGTCTCTCTGAGATGGATGACAAGATGGAAACAGGTTCTTTAATAATAATACATTTCTGAAATGTGATGCAGTGCGGTTATACAGTGCTGCAAGCTACAACCACAGTAGTAAATCTAATCTGAATTGAATACCTAATAAGGTTCAGAGTTATTTTCTTTGTAAAAATGTACTTTTGATCCAGCTCTTGTATTGGATGCTATTAGATTTTGTGTATACCTTATTATGATTGCCCTCCTTCCATTTAAAGTTTTCTCCGTCTTGACTTCTATGGTTTCATATCTTCCTTGGCGGGGGTTGTGAATTGTAAACTATCATGAAAAGGTCAATTTTTGATCGATCAGAGTACCGGATGCATAAATCCACAATCCTGGCTTGATGGTTATGTCATTTTACAATCACAATATGTTTTAGTGAGCTTTTTTTATTTGGGGCGGGGGGCATTTCAGTGTGCAAATTCAAGGCCCACAAACGCTGCGCAGTTAGAGCCACTAACAACTGCAAATGGACAACTCTGGCCTCCATCGGCAAGGACATCATTGAGGATGAGGACGGGGTAAGTGTGTATATGTGTTGTATGAAGTCCACTAAGTGGGCTTACTAATCATGAAATAAAAATAATGCAGTATTGTTTTGTTTTTGTTTTTTTAAAACAACACGATAACGATCAGTAGTGGTAGTAAGATGTGTGTCTCTCTATGTTTGGACAACAGATCGCGATGCCTCACCAGTGGCTGGAGGGCAACCTGCCCGTCAGTGCCAAGTGTGCCGTGTGTGACAAGACATGCGGCAGTGTGTTGAGGCTGCAGGACTGGCGCTGCCTCTGGTGTAAAGCTATGGTAAGACATCTGTCACGTGGAAAAAACATGGGGAAAAAAAGTAAGAAATTAAGTAAAGGGCAGCTTATATTTTCCCTCCTGCACATGTAGATTTTCTTGTTATCCATTCATTTTCTGACACTTATCTGGAGTCGAGTCACAGGGGCAGCAACTTAAGCAGGGAAGGCTGAGGCATGCCCACGCCAGCCGGGAGACATAGTCTTTCCAGCGTGTCCAGAGTGGTCCTTGGCCCTGTCGCCGTGGAGCTTTTTTACCACCTCAGTGACCTTATCCGGCGAGGATAGGAAACCCCGCCTCACTTTCCTCAGATTTTACTTCCTCACGGGATGGAAATGTGGAGAAGTCTTCGAAGTATTGTCGGGTACTGTGAACTGCTGTTTGGTGCTGAGGACGAACAACAGTCATATGCATGAAACCTAATAAACAGGCACAGGGGGGCAATACATTTCCCCACTCCCGGACTGTGAGCAACGCCAGAGAGGAATAGAGTCCTTTCAAGCGGACTGGTACTAGAGCCCATTTGTGTGTCAACGCAAGCCCGATTATGTCCAGTGGGAAGATCATGACCTTGCACTTTCCCTGTCAGAGAGGCGACATTCCACGTCACGAGAGCCAGCTTTTGTAGCTAGGGGTAGCACTGCCAAGGACCCTGGCTTTGGTGGCTCTCAATGCACTCGACAACCTTGGCCACTCCTACAGCTGTTGAGCTCAACACAGCGGGACCCACGTTACCTCTTCGGGGAGGCCCGTCCAGTACTTCCAGGCCCAAGAGGGGGGTGATCAGTGACCCGTGTCCGTGTGAGGGATATTTAATTCCAAAATTAATTTGAATCACAAGGGGGTTTTGAGCAGTCTGGTATCTCACCTTGGCTCTATTTGCCAAGGGTGACACTGCCACAGGTTTGAAGCTCTGGAAAATTAGCTCCGAGCATCATTGGGAAACATAGACCTTTCCACCATGTTAAGTTGTCAGCCCAAAGAGGGCCATTTTTGTTCTACTGCACAGAATACTTTTTTTCAAATTAGCACTCTACAATCAAAAACTATTGCTTCATTTGTGTGTGTGTGTTTGACTCCAGGTACACACAGCTTGCATGGACATGTACCCTCGTAAGTGTCCTCTTGGTCAGTGCAAAGTATCCATCATCCCCCCGACGGCCCTCAACAGCATTGACTCAGATGGTAGGCAACACACACATTCACAACTTTAACACCCTTCGTAGAGCTTCATTTTTTAATGATGAACCATCAAAGTACGGTAATCCCTCATGCTCTGGCCCCACACCATGTTAAAAACTCGAAAGCTTTGCATTTTAGCGTCAGCCATCACTCTTGAATTCTTTGTTCAAATTTGAAGAAGTACGAGTGGCTCAAAATCTGCTGCTTCAAACGAAGGTCCGATGATCAGCTCACACACTATGGTGAAAACTCAAAAGCCTCCCAAATTAGCTCCATCGATGTCTCTAATATAGAGAGGTAGGTGCCCTGACATACTAGTGCCCCAGCGTTCAAGTTATTCACATTAGGAGCTGCTGCTTGGTCTATTTTTTTTCTTTGGATTTTGAAGCATGGCAGCACACCAATCTACTTAATCCCGTTAGCTGCCGATGTTATCGCAAATGCAATACTGCCAGAAAAATTGCGGAGGAAAAAAATAAAAAATCAAACAAGTCAAGTCGGCACCAAATTTCCAGCTAGTCTAGTCAGAAAATCCTGCTCAGTCACAACATATGTTGGAATGATAATAAAATCCTGTTTTCCACTGAACATATGATGAAAAATACATTATCCCAAAAAATGTTATGAACAATTACATCTCTAAAATGGCAAAGAAAAACAACTTCATATGTCAAATGAATGTCCACACTTAAATGATGAAAAGAATGTCTTTTTTTTCACACTAGCGTTTATCTGAGTGGTACAATGTTAATGTGGTGATAATGCTGACTGAATGCTGAATGTGAATGTGGGAGTAAGCACGTATTATCATTTAATTTAAAAGCTATTACATACTGGTACATAAAGCTTAAGTTGACGTGCGGTAGGTTACAGGGGTGCTGCCACATCAAATACGGCGGACACGCTTACGATCAAACAGTACTCTCTATTTTTGACTAAGTTGGATGTATCGATGTCTATGCTTGAAATTATGATCGATTTTTTAAATTGTTTCATTTCAAGATAGGGTCTCCATGGTGTGTAGTCTATCGTTTTGCTCTACAGTTGACTGTTATCAACATGTCATTTTGCTTCTTTGACATTCAGCTGTAGGCATGTATGTTTTGGTGCATAGAAGCTAATTTCGAAGTGCACACCGCTTCACCTTATTATGAAAGAGAGGGTGAGGGGAGGATCGTGAGCCAAACTGTGATGTCAGCTGACCTGTCTGTGTGTTTTGTAATGACGACTAAAGTTAGACGTCATGTCTTCATTCCGTGAGATGCAGATCAAGCATTTTGCCATCCTGTGTTTGTCCACGTCATCGACAAGACAATCAATTAATTCAAATTAACGATCCTCGGGTTGCTCAATTGCTTTTTCTGTTTGCGTCACCACTTGACACTAGCAAGTGACTGGGTTGGCGTGAATGAAACAAAACCCCTGTTTTGTTTTTTTTTCTTTCTTGCATTCCCCCCTAAAACGGCAAACTGTGTTCAAATGCAGATTCCAAACGATAAACAAAGATGACAAGTCATGTGTCTCAAGTCTAAGTCGAGTCACTTCGATAGCAAGCCCCAAATCAAGTCAAGTCGTTTCCAAATTTTGGGCAAGCAAGTCACAAGTTCTAAAAAGAACAACTCAAATCCCCCATCTCTGAATACCCAGCACATACAATATGTGTGTGTTGTTGGTTGGTCCAAACTCAAATGTTGATCTGTTTGTGTCTATCCAAAACAGAGCTATATTATACAAAGCCCTTCTCAATGGGAATCACCACCTGATAAGACAGTGGGATTGAATTTCTGTTAAACACACACATGCACACATACACACACAACATTGAGTGTATAAAAAGCCTAATATCAGCTAATTGCTCAATGGCGACAGAGATATGAACGATGGGGGAATCCTTTTGAACGAAAGGAGGATAAGTGGAAAGCTAAAAGTGGGTGAGTCACTTTGAATTCCTTCTCTCTCTTGTTTCACATTCTTGCGTGCCAGGGCCCCCATGTGCCTTGATGCAGGGGGTGGGGGCGTTGCTCGTAATTGGCTGACGGGGGAGACGGCAGCACGTGCTGTAGCATCGTGACTACCCCCGTCCATGCCTCACTCCCTCTCCTCTCAGCCCCACCTCCATCCATCCATCTTTGAGAGAAGGAGTGGGAAATGATGCCAAAGCACCGTTAGTGGAATGCTGATTGTGGAAGTCTAAATGTTAGGGATGGGATGGTTAGGCATGCACTGCACAGGACAATACACACTTTACACACTTATGGATGCTTTGATTTTGCAATTCAATTTGCAGTGTTTGTGTGTTTGTGCCAGTGCGTGTGTGTATGTGTGTGTGAATGCATTTGTGTGTGTGTGTGTGTGTGTGTGTATGTGTATATATATATATATATATGTGTGTGTGTATATATATATATATATATATATGGGTGGTGCACAACATATATATATATATATATATATATATATATATATGGTGGGGGGGTGCGCCTGTTGCGCATTGCATTTATTTACATTACCTTATTGTCACGTGTGTCCAGTTATTCATGGAAAAGAAACAGTTTACCTTTCAAACGAATTGTTTCAATAACAATATACTTCAAATTATGTATTACAATGAGATGTAATATTATTCAATATACTACAAAAAATGCAATTTTTGCTGATGAGCACAAAGGATAATTTGGAGAGAAAAAAAGTTCTTCTCTCAATACACAAACACGAACTGAAAATGTACCCAAGCATGGCCCAAAAAACATTCAGTGGACCTGACCATCTGATTTTGAATAATAATGCAAAATTGTGCAATTTAAAAATAAAAATTGTCGTCTCACCCCTCGGGTGGTGTCCGTCCCTCATTCAGCTCAGGTCCACTACCAGAGGCCAGGAAGCTTGAGGGTTCTGCGCAGTATCCTTGCTGTTCCCAGCACTGCACATTTCTGGACTGAGATGTCCGATGTTGTTCCCGGGATCTGTTGCAACCACTCATCTAGTTTGGTAGTCACTGCCCCGAGTGCTCCGACCACCACAGGCACGACTGTCACCTTAACCTTCCAGGCTCTCTCCAGCTCCTCTCGAGCTATTTCTCGAGTTTCTCGTGTTCCTTCTTTCTGATGTTTCCATCACTTGGGACCACGACATCCACTACAACGGCTTTCCCCTGCCCTTTATCTATGATCACGATATCTGGTTGGTTCGCCATTACCATCTTGTCAGTCTGGATCTGGAAGTCCCACAGGATCTTCGCTCTGTCATTCTCCACCACCTTCGGAGGTGTTTCCCATTTTGGCCTTGGGGTTTCCAGTCCATACTCCGCACAGATGTTTCGGTAGACTATGCCAGCCACCTGGTTATGGCGTTCCATGTAGGCTTTCCCTGCCAGCATCTTACACCCTGTAGTTATGTGTTGGATCGTCTCAGGTGCCTCTTTGCACAACCTACACCTTGGGTCTTGTCTGGTGTGGTATATCGGGGCCTCAATGGCTCTGGTGCTCAGGGCCTGCTCCTGAGCAGCCAGGATGAGTGCCTCTGTGCTGTCCTTCAGGCCAGCCCTCTCTAGCCACTGACAGGACTTCTTGAGATCAGCCACTTCAGTTATGGTCCGGTGGTACATCCCGTGTAGGGGCTTGTCCTCCCATGATGGTCCCTCTTCCAGCGCCCATTGTCTGAGACATTCTCTGAGTATGTCATCCGTTGGAGCCTTCTCTTGATGTATTCATGGAGCTTGGATGTTTCATCCTGGACAGTGGCTCTCACACTCACTAGTCCCCGGCCTCCTTCCTTTCGGCTTGCGTACAGTCTCAGGGTGCTGGATTTGGGATGAACCCTCCGTGCATGGTTAGGAGCTTTCGGGTCTTAACGTCCGTGGTCTGAATCTCTTCCTTTGGCCACCTTATTATTCCTGCAGGGTATCTGATCACTGGCAGGGCATAGCTGTTTATTGCCCGGGTCTTATTCTTGCCATTGAGCTGGCTTCTTAGGACTTGCCTCACTCGCTGGAGGTATTTGGCCGTAGCCGCTTTCCTTGTTGCCAGTTCGAGGTTGCCATTGGCTTGTGGTATACCGAGGTACTTGTAGCTGTCCTCAATGTCTGCTATTGTTCCTTCAGGGAGTGAGACCCCTTCAGTGCGGACTACCTTTCCTCTCTTCGTCACCATCCGACTACATTTCTCAAGCCCGAATGACATTCCGATGTCGCTGCTGTAGATCCTGGTTGTGTGGATCAGGGAGTCTATGTCCCTTTCGCTCATACAGCTTTATGTCATCCATGTAGAGGAGGTGACTGATCGTAGCTCCATTTCTGAGGCGGTATCCATAGCCTGTCTTGGTGATTACTTGGGGGTTCAGTCCTATGCAGAACAGCAGTGGGGAGAGTGCATCACCTTGGTATATGCCACATTTGATGGACACTTGGGTAAGTGGCTTGCCATTGGCTTCAAGTGTGGTTTTTCACATCCTCATCGAGTTCGCAATGAAGGCTCTTAGGGTCCTGTTCACCTTATACAACTCCAAGCATTCAGTGATCCATGTATGTGGCATCGAGTCATAGGCTTTCTTGTAATCAATCCAGGCTGTGCACAGGTTGGTATGCCGGGACCTGCAGTCTTGTGCGACTGTTCTGTCAACCAGGAGCTGATGTTTGGCTCCTCTGGTATCTCTACCAATGCCCTTCTGTGCTTCGCTCATGTATTGATCCAAGTGTCCACTTATCTTAGCCGCAATGATGCCTGACATGAGCTTCCATGTTGTGGAGAGACAGGTTATTGGCCGATAGTTGGATGGGACTGCACCCTTCAAGGGATGTTGGAACACTGAGTGGTCAACCGTGACTGTGGGTTTCGAAGTAACCATTTAGCCCACATTCTCTGCATGTAACCCCTCTGACTAGGGTTGCTTGAGTAGTAGCATTCCATCAGAGCCATGTTATCGCATCTCGCCCATCTCCACTTTGTTCCAGTCGCCCATTTTTCATCAAGGTGCTCTGGTTCCCCAGCACCTGACGCAGACCTTGTGGCCGGGCGACGTCTGAGCCGGCATGTCATTCGTTTTATTGTCTCTCATCATTGTATGAGGTAGGCATTAGCGTGAAGGATCTTGCCCAAGGACCCACACTGGATGGTGTTATGTGCTCATTTTTGCCCCAAGCGGGATTCGAACCACCGTCTCCCGTACGCCAAACCGATGCCTTACCAACTGAGCTATCCAGCCGCTCAATTTGTGTGTGTGTGTGTGTGTGTGTGTGTGTGTGTGTGTGTGTGTGTAGCTGCCTAATTTTGCTTCATATAATGTACATACTTTAATATGTTATAAAAATACTTTTTAGGATTTTTGTTTATTTCATATTATTATTATTCTCTAAATTTCCCATTAGGCTTTTGGAAGGCCACCTGTCCCCCGTCGTGTGCCAGTCCCCTCTTGGTCTTCGTCAACTCCAAAAGTGGTGACAACCAAGGAGTCAAGTTCCTGCGACGCTTTAAGCAGTTGCTCAACCCAGCACAAGTCTTTGACCTGGTCAATGGTGGCCCACACCTCGGGTGAGCATGACAAACTGAGTGACGCCTTCATTCGGAGCACCAGCACAATGTGATGTAATTTGATGATAAAAGTCTCTATCAAAACTAAAAGCTCCATTGTTGCATCTCATTTGATTGTGCAGGTGTGCCTCATGATGTGTCTTGTGAGTTTTTATATGGGACTGTATAGACCAGTGATGACTAACCAGCAAACTCTTATCAAATATCATTTAATTGTTCAGAAAACTATTCATGTAGTACATTAGTGACAGACAGAACAAATAAATGATCCTCTATTAAATGGCAGTACATACAGTACATAATTGTCATGCGTATCTACTTTTTGTGAAGTCATTGTTTGGTGATGTGCCGTGAGATTTTAGGAACCTAAAATATATGCCTTGGCTCAGTCAAGATTGGGAATCACTGGTATTGAGAAATAGAAATGTACAGTATATGCATACATCAAAAACACTGACCAAAGAATCAAGAATGATTTTTCTGCACACACTCTCTGTTTTTCAGTCTCCGCCTGTTTCAGAAGTTTGACAACTTCCGAATCCTAGTGTGTGGTGGTGACGGCAGTGTGGGCTGGGTCCTGTCGGAAATTGACAAGCTCAACCTACACAAGCAGGTAATAAAAGAACTGTCATCCACTAAAGACTGAAGTCATGGACCGACTCTCCATGCGCCTCCAGTTTTTCCCATAATTTTAACTCCACTTTCACTTGACCTCACTCATATTTTGTACAATACAAAAGATGTGTCTGTGCGAATAATAGCCTTACCCACAGTAAGGTGACTCGCTGATAATAATGAATGTCTGCAGATCCTTCAAAACTTAGAAATGGTCTTTTGCATTTCTAATCCGTTAATTATCCTCAGAAAGACATTGTACAATATATATCACTGTAAAAACTAGTTAAATAATAGATGGAAAATGTTACAGTGGACTCCACATAATCATGTAGTATGGTGCATAGTCCATCAATGGAAAGCGTGTTCGTGTGTGTGAGTTTTGACCGCAGACGTGTTGTGTTGCACCGGCGTGTGTGTGTGTCCTGCGTGTCGGCCAGGTGGTAGAGGTGCCCAGACAAGGATAGGTTGCAGCAGCATTGCTGATATTTTTTGACAGACAGATTACATGCACAACAGGAAGAGATGTCAAGCATTTTGAATGTCTGACAGAGCACATGCTACCAATTTTGTCCATTCTCGTCTCGTCAACGAAAACTCACATACATCACGTCATATGTTAGTCATCAAAGAGCCACGCTTAGTTCGCCATCGTCATGAAAGAAGGGGCGTTAACGAAATGATGTTGTCATCGTCAATACTGCGGACACCCTAAGACATTGGTGTCAAACTCAAGGCCGGGGGGCCAGATCTGGCCCAGCACATCATTGTATGTGGCCCGCAAAAGCAAATCAAACATGTCAACTTCAATGATGCTTGTTGAAATTTCTACCAACATTTTAAATTCTCACATGTAATAAATAAGAGCATTTTATTGATACCAAAAACCAATGTTGAAAAAAAACGTTGTTATTGACTTATTTAAGTGGTTTCATACATAACGGCCTTGCAAGTGAAACGGTAACTAAAATGTGTCCCATGACAAAAATGACACCCCTGCCCTCAGAAGACAAACTAAAATAGTTCCTCAACATCATGACTACAGCATGTGTAACAAATGCCACACACTTACTCCATCACTTGAGGGAATCCTAGTGATCCTATGTGCACCTCAGCTGAAGAAATTGGTGGTAGGCTTGCGAAATGTGGTCTCTCTAAGTCACTGTAGTGCGTGTGCTTTTAAAATTGAGGCGCTTCCAGCTTAGGTCGTTGCGTTCTTTTAGTTCACCACTAGATGACACTGAATTCTACACACTCGACTTTGGTTCATAACAGAAATTTTGGCTCTCAACACAAAGAAAAAAATAATCAACCAAGCAATAGCTTGATGGTTGAAAAACATGTTTTTGGGGCAAGTCAAAGTACCACTGTAATAGATATCGAACAGATGTCTCCCCACTTCTTCACTTTCAGTAAATAAATGCCTCTACTTCGGGAAATGTGGCACAAGGTTTAGCTCATATTTTCCAGTCATCGAGTAATTCTATCCTCTGTTATCCACAGAAAATGTCACCTAATTGCTATTTTACTGCTCAAGCCAAAGCCATGTATAATATAAAATAATTTCTTTGGCACCATCTTGTGGCATCTTGGCGTCAAAGAACTGCGTTGAGGTGAGGGAGAAGCTTCATTTCGTCAGACCATTGCCTTGTCTGATATGAAAAAGTGCTTTGTCACCAACGTGCGGCATCTACACGCAAATTTTGAGGTGGTCTCTCCACAAATTACACAAAGCAATGCATAAAATGTTACTTTGCGACGCCAACGCAACGCTGTTGCAATACTTTCCAGTGCCAGCTGGGAGTGCTGCCGCTGGGTACAGGCAACGACCTGGCGCGCGTGCTGGGCTGGGGCCCGTCTTGCGACGACGACACGCAGTTACCGCAGACCCTGGAGAAGCTGGAGCGAGCCAGCACTAAGATGCTGGACCGCTGGAGCATCATGACCTATGAGATCAAGATCCCTCCTAAGCACAGCTGCCCCGCCACGCCCGAGGGTGCAGACGGTTGCCAGGTAGTATGCAGACACCAACAGACGTGTAGCTTGATTCCATTTTTATACACAAATGGAAGATGTACTAATGATCAACTACGTGTACTCCAGTTTCACATTTCAGCTTACGAAGATTCCGTGGCGACTCATCTCACCAAGATCCTCAACTCGGAGCAGCACTCTGTGGTCATTTCCTCCGCCAAGTAAGTGACTCACTGAGACGCCCAGATCGGCGCCGGTCGGCCATTAAGTCTTGATGAGCGCAGTGCAACGGGATGAACATTGGCACGAAAAGTTGTTTATTAATATCCATTTGCAGCGCAAACAAACACCACTGTCCTTTTCAACATTTTTTGAGTCGACTTTTTAACCCTTTCATGCACCTTATAACCTGATAACATGATAAGATAAGATAAGATATCCTTTATTTGTCCCGCGATGGGGAAATTACAATAATGGATAATGGAATAATGAATAATGGAAGAATGGATAAGCTGTCCACTGTAGTAACCGCTGTCCCTGTAAGGGTTCAGCAAGCTAGCTAAGTGTCAGGCACTTAATCATATTTGGCTGAAGTCAAAATGGACACTACAGTATATGCCTCGCTAAATTTTCTTGCGTCACTATTGACATATTTAGATATTCATGTCTTTTTCTGTGGAGTCAATCCCCACAAGCTATTTGCTGCAGAACTCACCGTTTGGCACTTTTTAGTCTGAAGGCCCAAAGATTCCACAAGATAGTGTCAAAGCCCGATCGAATAGAAACGAAGTCCTGTTGGTGTCAAAGATAATGTTGAAATTCGAACTTTAGAGAAGTGATGACATTTTGGTATCGTCGTTTGTGGTGGGCTTTTAATTAATATGGCCAATTACTAAATAATGTTTTCGAAAAATAGTTAGTTTATGCATCCTAACCCGCCATGAATAGTGACTAAAACTGAAGAAAAAAAATGCTTCTACCTTTCCCCCACTCTTCCAAAAGCAATGTTCAAAGGTCAAGGTCAAGGTCATCTTTATTGTCAAATATGCTTTATGTATGCAGAATTCTCAGAAAACAAAAGTTGACATGTCTCTGATTGATTATAAAGCTTCAAATCCAATAAAATCTTAGGTAGACTATATTAGAAATAACAAAGGAATAACAGTGTAATCTGTTGGTATTTATACAGTGCATACTCTGTATAGTTCCTTGATTTCTATATGAGCACATCAATGTATCTTCCTTTTCAGTGTTTTTGATTTAAAGTTATCTTTTTCAGGATCCTGTGTGAAACAGTGAGGGATTTTGTCACCAAAGTCGGGAAAGCCTATGAAAAAAGCACAGAGAATGCCGAGGAGTGTGACTCCATGTCTCTCAAGGTGCGTCAAGAAAAAAGCCTCCACCGTTATGATATTAGGTACACCTGCATCAAGTGCATTCAGTTTGCTCGTATGTCACCTCCATACAGTGTGCCATCCTGAATGAGAAACTGGACTCCCTCCTCCAAACGCTCAACACTGAGTGCCAGGTCCTGCCTCCACTGCCCCACACCACTCCTCCTATCGTTGAGGAGGAGCGGGAGGACGAGGAGGTGATGGAGGGCGAAGAAGAGGAGAAACCGGAAGAGGAGGTCGCCAGTGAGGAGAGCCTGACGGCACTGAAGGAGAAGCTGGAAGAGGAGGAGACGGAGAAAGGTGGCAGCGGTGGCGCTTTCCCGCAGGCGCTCTTCAAAAGTCGGGAGCAGCTGGTGTTGAGGGCCAACAGTCTGAAGAAAGCTTTGCGGCAGGTCATAGACCAGGCCGAGAGAGGTAACGTTTGATCATATTTTAGTCAAAATGCAACTGATATCAAGTAAAACAATTTACTCTTTGATGAAGCATATGTTATTGAGAGGGAAGACAGAAGTGTGATCTATACTGTCACCTAGTGGTGTTTCATAGGTACTGTTATTGGTGCAGATGTGTCGCAGTTCTGGTGTTCCGGGTTCTGTGACATGTCGTTCCCACGCTTGTCCATCCATCCATCCATCTTCTACCGCTTATCCGGGGCCGGGTCGCGGGGGCAACAGCTTTAGCAGCGAAGCCCAGACTTCCCTCTCCCTAGCTACTTCTTCCAGCTCTCCCCGGGGGATCCCGAGGCGTTCCCAGGCCAGCTTAGTGACATAGTCTCTCCAGCGTGTCCTGGGTCTTCCTCGGGGTCTCCTCCCGGTGGGACATGCCCGGAACACCTCACCAGGGAGGCGTTCAGGAGGCATCCGACTCAGATGCCCAAGCCACCTCATCTGGCTCCTCTCGATGTGGAGGAGAAGCGGCTCGACTCTGAGCCTCTCCCGGATGACCGAGCTTCTCACCTTATCTCTAAGGGAGAGCCCGGACACCCTGCGGAGAAAACTCATTTTGGCCGCTTGTATCCGGGATCTCATTCTTTCGGTCACCTCCCATAGCTCGTGATCATAGATGAGGGTTGGAACGTAGATCGACCGGTAAATTGAGAGCTTCGCCCTTTGGCTCAGCTCCTTCTTTACCACGACAGACCGATACAACGTCCGCATCACAGCAGACGCTGCACCGATCCGCCTGTCGATCTCTCGCTCCCTCCTGCCCTCACTCGTGAACAAGACCCCAAGATATTTAAAGTCCTCCACTTGGGGCAAGATCTCCTCCCCGACCCGGAGGGGCACTCCACCCTTTTCCGACTGAGGACCATGGTTTCAGATTTGGAGGTGCTGATTTTCATCCCAACTGCTTCACACTCGGCTGTGAAACGCTCCAGTGAGAGTTGGAGAGCCCTGCTTGAAGGAGCCAACAGCACCACATCATCTGCAAAAAGCAGAGATCCAATACTGAGGCCACCATCATAAAGGTTATGAACAGAATCGGCGACAAAGGGCAGCCTTGGCGGAGTCCTACCCTCACTGGAAACGATTCCGACTTACTGCCGGCAATGCGAACCAAACTCTGACATCAGTGGTATAGTGACCGAACAGCCCGTATCAGGGGGTTCGGTACCCCATACCCACGAAGCACCCCCCACAGAACTCCCCGAAGGACACGGTCCCACGCTTGTGTGGGTTTTATACTTTCGTCAAATCATTTCAAAATCATTTGTTGGTGGGAATGTGAATGATTGTTTACATGAGCCTTGTGATTGGATGGTGATGAGTCCTGAGTGGACTCCGTCTCCTACCCAAAGTCAGCTGCAATAGACTGCATCTCATCTGCACCCTGAATGAGAACAAGCATTATAGAAAGTGGATGAATAATTGTAGATCTTCCACCTCAGTGAGCGGCAGCGGCTCCTTTTCCTTTGACTCAATTTCAGTTTCTATGGTTATCATCACACTTTCGCTTGCTGTCATGACTTTATTATAAAATATTATATTTGGTATTATTGTGCTTTATATCAATACATCAAAATATATTTAATTTTAAAAATTGGCGTTTTAATGTGATTTAAATATTCATCAATTTATTATTATTCCCCAAAATACAATACTGTACATACAATATATGCCTTTTGTATGTTCAGTGGTGGACGAGCAGAGTGCCAACATGGACGAATCTGAGCCAACATCCCCGCTGGAGTTCCGCAAGGACAGTGAGGAGGAGAACCGGGACAGCGAGAAGGATGAGGACACCAAGGAGCTAGAAGCCCTAGCACGTAGGCTTTTTCTTTTACGTCTCACCACGAAATACTGTACATCTCTTGCTTTTTTTTGTTTTTGTATGTTTGTTTGTTTAAGATGGATGCAAGCTGTTCAGCACAAGAACAACATGAAACATTGTGCGGCGTTCAAAAGGAAATAACACAGCATATAGAATTCCCCCCTTGTGGTTGTCGCTGACGCAAGTTGCTTTTCCTGTCATATATACTGTACACATAAAGTTTTAAGCTTTAACTCTATTTTTTACATCGTGTCAACATTTGTGTGCAACGTTTTTTGCTCTCGTCATACATCACGATTGAAGAAACTTTAAACATCAAGCAGCACATTCATCTATTAACTAGCAAGAGAATCACATATAGAAGTTATAAATATAAATATGTGCACGCACATTCACACCGTTGTGTGGCCAACAGGATGTGTTATTGTCTTTGGAGTAGAAATTATTCCTGTTTATCCTGCAGCCGCTGCCTTCCTTCCTTCCTTCCTTCCTTCCTTCCTTCCTTCCTTTCTTCCACTCATTTTGCAGCCAGTAGAACACAAGAAAGTGAGTGATATCAGGCAAACCTTTGTCTCCTTTTTTTCTTCCCCATAGGAGTACAACCCATGTCAATAAAACTAAACTCTTCCAAGGTCAAACTGTCAGCATCATAAATGTATTCAACCAGATAGGCAATGTTTTAAGTAAGATTGTAACAAAAGTTATAGAAGTATTTAAAAAAGATAAGCAGAGTTTAAGTCGCTGATGGTGTAGTAGTAGACTCGCCTGACTTGTGAGGGATCGGTTCCCACTCAGTGACGGCGTGGATTTGGGTGTGAATGGTTCTTTGTCTCTATATATGCCCTGCAACTGATTGGCGGCCAGTTCAGGGTGTAGTCTGCCTTCCATCCGAAGTCAGCTGGGACCTCTTTCAGGCTAAGCGGTGTTGAAAATGGATGGATGGATAAATAATCAATGTTTACTTTGAAACATCAAAACAAACCATGAACTTACATTACCCATTTCTTTGTTGAACCCACAGAGTGTTAGAGGGTACATCTTGCTTAGTTTAAAGACATAACAGCGGATTCTTCTATCATATTAAAATTATTGTTGGTATAGCCAATATCTACTGAGTAGCCTGGACAGACTTTGGCTGTCAGTGTAGTTGATGCTTGTGTGTGTGTGTGTGTGTGTGTGTGTGTGTGTGTGTGTGTGTGTGTGTGTGTGTGTGTGTGTGTGTGTGTGTGTGTGTGTGTGTGTGTGTGTGCACATAGCGGTCAAGAGTGTGTGTTCTCCCACAGAGAGGAGGGTGAGTCGCAGCACACAGTTGTACAGTTCCTTCAGCATTACACCTTTCACCACCAGCAAGGAGAACCTACCCGTGCTCAACACGCGCATTATCTGTCCAGGTATGCATACACCCACGCTTGTGCATAAACTGTGCCTGTTTAAATAGGCACATTCACACTTGCACAGGCAATGTACACAGACGCCAAATAACACACAAGCAGAGGGACATGCAGGAATATGTATGCTAAAACAGGCACATGTGATGCACTAATAGGCACATTATAACAGGCATTGTATCTGTGGTTCACTTTTCGCAAATTCACATACAGCAGGGGTGTCAAATTATTGTATGACGGTATGACGGTGAAATCTCAAATGAATCCAAATAAATTTGACTCATTGTATTATTTCATAATCTGCAACAAATTGATTGATTACTAGATTTAAAATCAGATGTCAAGGATGGTCGTTTGTTCAATTATTGTTCAAATTACTATAAGAAGGGTAACAAAAAAATATCCATTACAAATGACAATTAAAAATAATGGTAAACATTTTAGCAATGTTCATGGAAGTTGACACACATGATTTGTACATGTCGGCCACAAAAAATGTGGCGAACCGGATCTGGACACCTGCAGTCTATGTGGTTATGCACAAAAACACGCTAAAGTAGAAACTCAAACACACAGTAGCACAAGCACTGACACATACAGACACGTAGGTGGCAAAAGTACTCACACTCTATACTTGAGTAGAAGTACAAAGACTTGTGTCAAAAAAGACGACTAAAATTTTCTATTCTGATTCAACTTCTGAACTGAAATGCACCCAAAAGGTTTATTTGTCATATTAGTAGTACCCAAGAAAACGCTAGCACACAAATATGAACAACAAAAAGCAAGCATGCTAGCATAGAAAATCGTTTATTTATCTCTTTAGCAAATTGGTTGTCGGTGACCTGCGTGAATATAAGTGTGTTTGTTTGTGTGTGTGTGTGTGTGTGTGTGTGTGTGTGTGTGTGTGTGTGTGTGTGTGTGTGTGCGTGTGTGTGTGTGTGTGTGTGTGTGTGTGTGTGTGTGTGTGTGTGTGTATAGGACTGAGGGCTGGCCTGGCAGCCTCTATAGCAGGAAGCTCTATCATTAGCAAGATGCTGTTGGCCAACATCGACCCCTTCGGCGCCACCCCCTTTATTGACCCCGACCTGGACTCACTGTAAGAACCGAATCTCATCCAGTGTTTGTGTACATGTGTAAGAAAGTGTATGAGCTTCCTACCCTCCTCCTTATCCATCAGAGAGGGCTACATGGAGAAATGTGTGATGAACAACTACTTTGGCATTGGACTTGATGCCAAGATCTCCTTGGAGTTCAACAACAAGCGCGAGGAACATCCAGAAAAATGCAGGTGTGACCAAGTTAGATATCATTTCTATTTATTTCTAAGACATTTGTGCTCCTTCACCATGAAACATATCGGAAATCGGACAGCCGTGTTCAGAGCCAAAGCCCATTAAGTATTGACAATGTGCAAGTGGTCCAGATTTATGGTTCAAACACCACAAAAATAAGTACTGGGAATGATCATTTCCTAGTGGGAATAGATGTGAACTTCTTAGCTTAATGTCTCAATAAAAAGGTTGTATCGAACGTATACAGTATAGATGTCTGATGTCGGAAAATGTGCTGTAATGGTCTCTGCCTCATAGTCAAGCAAATTTGGGGTTTGAATCTTGACTCAGGCCCCTGGTTTGTGTGGGTTTTCTGTGGCTGCTTTGTTTACCCTCACATTCTAAAAACATGCATGTTATGTTCATGGAAGACTGTAATTCTAATTTTAATTTGGATGGATGGACTTTAGCACTCTAGTCGATAGGGTACTTTGAGAACAGAACAGTGACAATTTCAGACAAGTATGAAAGTGGCTATAGGCCGCTGTTACAGCACTGGTACTACCTGACCTCCATTTACAGGCTGCATTTAAATAAAAAAATATGTCATCTGATCTTCAGAGAAAAGTTGTTCAAATATTATAAATATTTATTTCACAGGAGTCGCACCAAGAACATGATGTGGTACGGCGTCTTGGGAACCAAGGAGCTCCTCCAGAGGACCTACAAGAACCTGGAGCAGAAAGTCCAACTGGAGGTGAGACATTAAGGAACATTTATTGAATCTATGCTGTTGTTACTGAGATCTCTGCCTGAACCTCTGCCGGAAATTAATTAAATTGTTAATTTCTCCCAGTGTGACGGCCAGTACATCCCTCTGCCCAGTCTTCAGGGTATCGCCGTGTTGAACATTCCCAGCTATGCCGGCGGGACCAACTTCTGGGGTGGCACCAAGGAGGATGATGTGAGTCCACTCCAAATGAATGTTCCACTGAGGCGAGAAGGGATAATAAAAGCAGGAGGAAAAATCTGTCAGGAAAGTTGTCAGAACCTGGCAGGACTCCAGAGTCTCCTTTCATGTGACCCTGATAGCCTTGAAGGGAATTACAGTATAGCCATGATTGTCTTTTTAAAGCTCATAGCATTTTAGAGTGTCAGCTAACACACACACACACACACACACACTTATATTCCATAACATTTGGTGTTATGTAACCGCTGCTGTGGAAAAAGTGGTGAGGAAATATTAGCAGAACAATTGTTAGCATGTTAGCCAACCAAATTTCATTCGAAAATAGTAACCAACTATAAGGTAAGTTGGATACTGTATTATTTATCTTTCTACCTGCGCACATTTTCTTCATTATATTCATTGATCCCTTTTCTACCAGTTAGTAGCTTGTTACGGAGCTGACTTTACGGTCAGAAGCAGGGTACATTCTTGACTGGTTTGCCAGTTTATCACAAGGCACACATATGCACATACGGAGAACCAGTTCCACTGACATTCACACCTCTATTCAATGAACCTAACATGCATTCTTATATAATGTGTGAGGATGCTAAAATCCCTGAAGAAAACCCATTCTTATCAAAATTACAATGTATTAAATTTTTTTATGAAGGTTAAAAACGTTGTTTTTAAATCGCACGTTTAAAGTGCAGATGAAATGCAAATGCAACCCCTTCTCAATGTCTTATGGCCCCATCTAGTGGTCAGATCTTACCAGTACATGAACACGCAAAAAAAAAAAACCCACGAGGAATTCAATGTATTGTACAGTATATGAGCTTTTAAAATGCGAAGTATGCTTAGTTACTGTTGACACTGTCTGGGGAGAAAATCGATCCGTACTTAATTGTTCCATTGGGCTTCGGAGCGGACTTGCATAATGTATCAATTCCAAGTATTTTTGACTCACTGTCGATGTCTGCTAATCTCTCGAACCACACAGATTTTCTGTGCTCCATCATTTGATGATAAAATCTTGGAAGTGGTGGCTGTGTTTGGGAGCATGCAGATGGCTGTTTCCAGAGTCATCAAGCTGCAACATCACCGCATAGCACAGGTGAGATCACTTAGGACAGACTATATAACATTCTCAATTTTCCAGAGGTTGGAAAAATCGCTGTCATTAAAAAGAGGAGAAAAAAATGACTAAATAGTATTTATTGTCCCCAGAATTTGATCAACATACTCCATATTACAGTGTAGTGCAATATTTCTCAACCTTTATTGAACCAAGGAACGTATACTAACAATTCAAAATGTCACAAAAAGTTTTAAACTGAAATGATGATGTCATCTCACAAATGTACAGTACTTATTCAGTGCGTGCATGCCATTATTTATTCTATTATATGAGTACCAACAGGTGGATAGATAGTTTAATTCAAGTATGCACCATCTGCCATCTAGTGGTAAAGGCATTAAATTGCTCTGCCTGTCAATATGTCGCATGTATCGATCGACGAACAAAGAACCATATGTAATTCATTAAATGAATAATTTTCAGACCAATGAAGGTAAATTTGATGAATTTCCCCAAATGTGGCTCAAAAGGGAATGTCTATCTAAAGTATGCTTTGCAAATCAGTGCCGAACAGTGAAGATCACCATCCTGGGCGACGAGGGGGTTCCCATCCAGGTTGACGGGGAGGCGTGGATCCAGCCGCCAGGAGTCATCAAAATCCAGCACAAAAACAGAGCGCAGATGCTCACACGAGACCGGGTGAGGAAACTGAGAAGAATCGTATGGCTGTCATAGCGGAGGTTTGTCTTCTAACGGCGTCCTCTCGCCTCCACTCAGGCCTTTGAGAACACACTTAAATCATGGGAGGACAAGCTGAAGTACGACAAGCCCCCTCTGCGGCCTCACCTCTATTCGCAGCAGTCTGTCGACTTGGCCACAGAGGAAGAGGCCGCTACTGTGCAGCTGTGTGCCCGCGCCGCAGAAGAGCTCATCACGCGGTAGCTATACGATCCAAGACAGTACATAACAAAAGTCAACTGTTTCTTTTTTTTTTTTCCTCTCTTAACTTTTATTCTTGTTCGTTGTTTCATTACAGGATATGTGAGGCCGCAAAGACCAACGGGCTCTTGGAGCAGGAGTTGGCACACGCCGTGAACGCAGCATCGCACGCCATCAACAAAACGCATCCCAAGTTCCCCGAGGTAAAATCCTGGCCTTGATGAAAATGTTTTTTACAAGATTAATTGAAAGCATTTAATTTAAACTTTCAAGTATACTTTGAAATGAATTTTAGACTCTTGGGATTTATGCTGTATATACACTTTGTGATTTAATCTTACAGTTTTGTTCAATGTATTGTCAAATATTACATTTTTGCAACAGGTTGCTCTGATTCAACTTATTTTTTAAGTGGTTAAGGTTGGAGTTTTGGATATTTAATTTGTTAAATTTTTTGTTCTATGTGCTTTTGAATGAATATCAAACGTTGTAACAATTTTAATCAAGGTATCATATAGCTATAATGTCGAGATTTTGCTACAATTTGCGAATATTTTGGCATTTGTTGTTTAGGTTGGGGTATATTTCTATAAAGTTCAAGTCAATAAAATGGAGTGGATAGTTTTGTTTTTTTATTGTTTGTTTTTTCAGTCAACAAGACTTTCCTTTCTGCAAATTTAGTTGTAAACCTAACACATACTTTCGCGTTGAATGTACAAATCTCTTCCTTCGACCGAACTGCTTATCAACTTGACAAATGAATGGATGTTATGTACGTTACAGAGTCTGTCCAGGAACACAGCAATAGAGGTGGCCAGCACTGTCAAGGCTTTGTACAACGAGACCGAAACCCTTCTTGTGGGGCGGGTCTCTCTGGTATGTCCGCAAGGCTTACATTGATTGCTGTCTAATATGTAAAAAAAAATAATAATAATTATGAACTGAAAGAGCACTGTATTTTATGCAGAGAGGATCCATTTTACAAAAAGTTAATGACAAAATGGACCGTGATAATGCTATACACTACAAAAAAAAACATTATTGATATTTTTTTTTTTTACTTTTAAAGTGTTTAGAATATTTTGTCTTTGCCATAATTATATGTAGGTATATTTTTTATGCATTACCTGAAAATAAAGGAAGCATTTTCCTTCAAACTACAACATGCGGCTTTTTTATACAAAATCTGAGTTAAACTCTGGTGAACGTTAATCATTTTGGTCTCACCTTTTTTCCTTCAGTAATATACAGAATTGTTCAAAAATCTTGATTTGATTTTAATGAACTTGTTGACATGTTGAAACACTCACTGGGAGGGATACACCAAAAATATTTAACCAGTTTCAACACAGTGGGGTAGTACAAGGCCCAAGGAATAACCTATTAAAAATTGGTGAAATTCGGAATAAAGATACAGATACACCCATTTGTTTTTACTGTTTAAACAACATGAATTGTTCAACTGTGTCCACCCTCCAGAATCTCCACAAATGAGGTTCCCATTTTTATTAACAATTTTACCTTGGCAATCATCGGTTATCTACTGTAATAAAAAGGTAGAGTCATAATTATATGTATACTTCTGGCAGCAATTGGACCCACCAGAGGAGGAACAACTTTCCAGTGCCTTGCAGAGTGTGGAGTTGGAACTGGGAAAAGTAGGCGACATATCGTGGCTCTACCACATTCTGCAGCCCAATGATGAGGAGGTGAGCATCACGCACAAACCTTGTATGAACATGTAGTACAGCATAAAGACAGTCTATGAAGCCGCTGTGCATGGTGTTTGCTGTCGGGGATGTCGCAGATGGCTCCATGTTGTGGGAGAGCGGAGTAGCTCAATGAAAGGCTATAGGTTGATTGTGCTTGTGTACCAGGACCACTCTCTGGGTTATGGCAAGAGGAACAGTCGCAGCGGCGTCTTTCGCATAGTGCCCAAGTTCAAAAAGGAGAAGGCGGCCAAAAAGACCAGCCCGCAGTCAGGTAAGGCGGCACTCACTTTATGCCACCCATCCACTTGACAGGAGCGGAATACAATCGCAATCAGGATTGATGCGGACCATTCCTGTGAGGACAGTTGTTTTACGTCCTAAGCTACCCCTCTGTATGGACAAATTAATTGATGAAGTGTTGCACCCACACATCTGATTACAAACCTAATGGACTTGTTTTTCCACACCAAACTCATCCAACCACGCCTTTCCTCGCTGTACCAACGATTGAGTCTGGCCGCAGTCGCATCAAGTGCATTTCGGAGGCGGGGCAAACCTGAGCAAACAGACAGTGATGTCAGAGAAGCCACTTGTGGGAGTTGTGGGCAACAAGGCGAGCACGTCTTCTTTGAAATAAATGCTTCCGGTGCCGTCAGCTGCTGGGGTTTTAATGACTCAATGGGTTTCTGGTCAGTTCAAACTGAGTTTAATGCTGAATGAAACAAACGTTTCTCCTGCGCGTCATTGTGGATGTTATGAGGATGGACTTCCGCCGATGAAGAGTGACATTGCTCACAAAGAATACGTCACAACAAATGAACAAATTTCATTTTGCACCGGGTCGAACAGCCGTCAAGTGCGGGCAATCCAGATCCATTTCTTCCTTGCAGAAACAAAGTGGGTTTGACTTGCTAAGCTAGTGATTCCCCCACAAAGTCATCCAGTTTCTCTTAATTGGTTATAAAATTGTCAACATACGTCTTTCCTCAATTCCTGCTAGTATAGAAGCTACATCCAGTTAAACGGGCACAGATTTTGCACGGAGTGAATTTGGAGGTGAACTGAGTCCAGCTCATGATTATTTTCGTACTTTGACTTTGAACGCCCCAACTTGACTCTTTCGAGTTACATGATGCTGTTGCTTGGTCAGTTTTTTTTTTTTTTGCTTTGTGTTGCAAACCAAAATTTACATAAATTCCAGTGAAGCGGTGAATAAAAAAAGAGCCACAATTGCTGATGCTCTTTCAGCTGTTTATTGAACGGGACAAACAAAGACAAATAATACTTGCGTTATGAGCTTGGTCATGCTATGAATGTATATGGTTCTTGTGGCATTTTTCTTTGGTTGTATGCTGAAAGGTTTTGTAAACACACACACACACACACACACACACACACACACAGAAACGTTTCGCTTTAGATTCCCAGCCCTTACATACCTTTATTTAACAAAACAGGTTTAAATGCATCTTAGCACCTTCAACTCACACACCAACATTAGCTTACCCTGTTGCAAGCATATTATACACACATGAGTCTATTCTGTGCTGCAATGCTCCAGTCGGTTCCATTAATGAAAAAATAAGTCTCTGGACTGTGGTAAAGAAAAATTTAGGGGACCTTGTTTTTTTCGTGTATCTCCAGTGATGCATTCACTGCAACATGTCTTTCTTTTTTGCATGTTCCCTGTTGCCCCAAACTGGTACTGTGCAGTGGAAAAGCTGCATGAGTGAAACATACAAACTCCAAACAGAAAGGATGAACCCCAAACCTCAGAACGTAACCAATACTACACCGTGCGGCACTTTACTTGCATTCCTGAGCAGGAGAAAATGTGAAAGGCCTTCATGATGATAGATAGGCTCGTTTCACTTTTACATCAGGTGATCCAATGATTGTGTGTAAAAGACAAAAGCAGTTCCATTGTGACTTTAATGCTCCTTCCCCCCCACCTTTTTTTTTTTTAACGAGATATGGGTCAAATCAATTTTGCTTTTCATTTCCGTCCAAACTCAAAGGTCTTGTTCAGGTGGCACTTTGGTCCTTCAGTGAGCACCATGTCTCGGAAGAAGGGCTAAATTGCAGAACAAGAAGAAGATAAAGATTAAAGATAGATCAGATTAGCCTTGCTGCTTATATTGATGAATTAGCTCGGCTGTATTTCCACCTCTCTACTTGTTCCTCCTCTGTGTTGAGCCGGAAGGTTGCTTGCATGTTTGCCCCGAGGCCCCACTTGAAAGCCCTTCTTTCCTGCTAACAGCCGCCAAACTTGCTCTCCACCTCTCACCTTTAATGCTTGTTGCCTTCCTCTGTTCCTCGTATTTCTTTTGACTTCCTTCAATGATATACTACAGTGTGTGTGTTGTTCAAGTGTGTGAGAAGAAATACTGTATTTCCTCATCTAGTGGCCCATGGTGATTGGTTCATACAATGAACCAACCCCCATGTAGTCGCGGTTCAGCATTCGCCTATTAGCAATTTTTTTTAAATAGTTGTTTTTTCTATCCTGGATTATTTGCCGAAAATAAATCACAAATTTGCTGTTGGGCTCAGGCCCGGGGCATGCCAAATATAAAAATATTGCTGTTGGTCCAACACACTCTGTTGAAGTTTTAGGAGGAGCTCTATTTAGTCAACCAGAGCCATCTTGTGGCATCTATTGGCAATTAAAAAGCCCTTTCAGATTGGTATCATTTACTTGCTGATTTTCACTATATGGTGGAAAGAGCTTCATCCGAATCACCCATTAATAGCAGTGGCTCACTATAGAACTTGGGCAGAGGGTCCTTTTTTAAAAATTTATCCAAGTGATGTTTCGCAATTTAGTGGCGCTAGTTTGGGCTTTGGTGTAAGAACTGGATGAGTACTAACAAGAGTATTGCTGTCATACTGACTGTTTTTCATCTGGTTATTATATTTATAAACTAGAAGTGATTTTCACTGTATATTGACTTGAATTTTGATTTTATTGCGCACCAGTGAAGGTTAGTGATAAAATACGCCATGTTCCGACTGACATACAAATTCAAGTTAAAGACAATGAGGAGTGAACACCAGGCCATTTGAGTGGAATGAAGGAAACTGTAAGTTTCATAAACTTAAATTCATCTGATAGGTTGGTTACATGCTAAAGTACATGCTGCTGATTTGATTAGCAAAACAAGACAAATGGGCTCAGCTGTTACCTTTTTAATGAATATGCTAAGATAATGATGTCTACTGCCTGAGTTTCATGGTGAAGATCAAGGAAGGCATTCATTTGAAGGAGGTGTTTATTTCTTCTTATAAAGATCAAGAATGCAGTGTCTATTAATAGGAACCACTAGTTGAGGAATTGTACATTTCAGTGTGTGCGTGGGTGACGTTTTTACATCTGTGCATTTGTTTTGCATATCTGGTAGGCACTCTGAGCCTCTCTTTGCTCTCCTTTGTGCTTGTATGTGTATGTGTGTGTGTGTGTGTGTGTGTGTGTCCGCGCGTATGTGCCTGTTTGCGTGTGTAGTGGAGAGATGGGGCACAGACGAGGTGGGCGTCTGGCTGGAGCAGCTGAGTCTGGGAGAGTACCGGGACACCTTCATCCGACACGACATCCGAGGCTCGGAGTTGTTGCACCTGGAGAGGAGGGACCTGAAGGTACACACACTCGCACATACAGTAAAAACTCAGCTCGCTCTGTCCCCTGACCAGCACTCTTCTATCCTCCTGGTGTGTTTCTTTAATAACTCCCTGTCCGCTGCATTGCATTGCTCTGCCTGGCTTTTCTCTGTTTGACTGTCTTGCTTGATAGAAGAGCCAATTCTCAAGTACTGTGAGAGAGTTTACAGCAAAAGAGCAGGACTGGATTAAGAGCAAGTACAGGGTGTTTCTGCATAGTCTCAATTTGTGACTTTTTTTAATTCACTGAAACTCACCTATTTGCTGTTTTTGAACTCGGGCCAAAGCAACAAAGGTAGTCCTCTGCCACTATCTCATAGCATGTAGGCAATTGTAAACCTTATTTAGGGATGTGTAAATTACCTACAGATTTATTCTGTTCATGGCAGGTCTCTGTCCTCCATGAATAGCAAGGGTGTTTGCTTCTCTGCAGAGGAATCATGTCGGTTTGTCCATCGTAATACAGTGAAAGATCTACAAGGTCAAATTCAGAATTCAACCAACATTTTCAGGAAAAGTATTTTAGATGTTGCTGCTGTTGTTGTTTGTTTGTTTGTTTGTTTGTTTTTTTCAAACACGAACATCGGGAAGTACCAATAATAAAGAAGCTGCTTTTCTCTAAGGTTGTTTGGAATTGTGATCGATGTCTATGCCTAACCTAAAGCCACAAGAAAGGCTTGGGATTGCCAAATATTTCCAACTGAACATTGATTTGTATCATGAACGAATTGTTAATTAAGCAGAAAGATCCGCTGTACATACAGGAAAGCCTTTTTTTTTTTTGTTCAAGGGTTCCGGGTGAGCTGAGACTCATCCCAGCTGACTTCAGGTGACAGGAATGTATACCTCGGACTGACAATTGACTGTGACACTGGACTCTTTCTGAGAACTCAAAAGTTATATCTTTTAGGTTTTGTGAATTTGCCTTCAATGCTTAACCCACAGAGTTAACCGTGTTCCCTCTGTACTGGCATTGAAGAAACTTCATATCTAATATTACATTAGCTCATATTTCATCTGAGGCGGTATACTTGCAATCATTTTTTTTGTTATTGACATAGGCCTATTTTACAGGACTATAACAGTATCATAAAAGTCGGAACAACAATTGCAACACAAACGTTGCAGTTCTGTACGAGACCACCTGCCTGCCTTATACAACTACTGTATGTCTGGTATTTTGTGTAGACAGATTTCCGTATGTCCTGCAGTGTTATTCCAATTTCACAAATTTGGTCCACATTTTTTATTTATTATGATGTCAGCGAGCATCCAGTCACTCACTCTTGATGCTTCTCGTATCTGGCATATATCGGACATTCATTTTTATTCACTCTATACACAGTATTACCTTGACCTACAAGCGCCCAAACTAATGATTTTCCTTTGAATTGCAAGCAAGCGTAAGATGCGACCACTCGAGTGAAGTGGGGGGGCTGCAGTCGCCGATACTCTTTCAGCCAACTAACACGCAAAAGAGTCAAACACACACATACAAAATGAAAACACTTGCAAGAAGCGTGGAGCAGTGCCTTACGCTTTCCTCGTTTGTCATTCAAGATTTTTCATTTTACGTTTTTGTGTATGTGTGTGTGTGTGGGGGGGGGGTCACATTTTAATATCCATGGTTAACTTGATTGTATACTTATATATCCCTTGGGCTTTATTTTGTAGCCCAATGGAAGTGTGGCGCAAGGACGGTCTAACCATTCGCATGAGTAAAGTTTTCTTTATGTTGATATTTTTGTAGCTGAACACAATTCGAAACGGCCGTTTGCGCCATTGTGGGTGTGAATACAGCCGACTCACTTCCCAGCCAGTGGAAGTGGCACCATTCATTCCTTTTAAAATCCGCACACAAAAGGCTCACAGTCTTTTGAGATTGTGGAAGCAGAAAGCAAGGCACGTTCACAAGGTACTGCAAGCAGACCTCCATACGTAGATGGTTTAAAAAGTTAGCTACGGAGATCACAGATCACCATTACGTGGTGGGCATTTGGAGACCGCCTTCCACCCTGATCATTCCTGTCCATGTGCAATCCCCCACCCCCCACACACACTCACACACACACACCATAGGATTGGCGCGGCCAAGCAGGGTGTGTAGTTTAGTCTGCTTTTTACCACCAAATGGACAATGCACCGCAGTTCATGACATCTTTGTAGCGGAAAATACCCAGGCGAACGGGCTTCTGTCAACTTCAAACCGAGTGTGAAACAACTAATACTATATGTGGATAGCAAAACCTTACTTAGCTTTTATTTTGAGGGTGGCCCTCAGAAGCACTCGTAGCGGCTGACTTGACTTCGAATTGAAGCTTGCCTAACGGCATTCAAATTGACTTGACTGAGCTGAAAGAATCCTGGTGCGCTTAAGTGCGTTGACAGACTTGAACTGGAGCACAATATTCAATTTCCAGTGCTCATGCGCACCAGCTCACCACTTACGTGTAGCCCTCTTTGTTCTTAAAGCTCTTGCTCAAACATTCAAATTGGCTTTATTTGAGGCCTGTGTGTCAACTCAAGCACTTAAAAACTGTGTTGTGTGTTGTGTGCCACTCCTTTAAAGGCCAAGCGTGAGGGAAGAAGTCGCGCACGATATAATGAAAGTGCAACTATGTATGTGTGTGCATGGAATTTGTTGGCTCCACTGAGAAAATCACAACCAATTCCTGTCCATGTCATTAGTCTAAAATCATTTTTGGACATTTTACAGTAGTTTTTCACAATTAATTGCGCTGTAGTTTTAATTGTTCTTCTTTTTTTCTCTTGCAGGATCTGGGGATATCGAAAGTGGGTCATATGAAGAGAATCCTACAGGGAACTAAGGACCTGGCCAAGACCTCCATGGTAGATCTTTAACCTGGAAGCAGACGCTTTCGAAGAGGGGAAACACACAAGCATATGTTCCCCCCACATCACTGGAGAAGCTGGCAATCGGATCCCTGAAGCCTGTTTCCAAAGTCAAGGAAGAGGAGGGAAGATTGTGAAGAATCTTCACAAAAAGCCATTTCTTTGACAATTAACCAATCAACATATTTCACACACATACACACACACACACACACTGGTATGCAACTAAACACAGTGCAGATTTTCTTGTTCGACTTGTGATAACAAATAAGTAGCAAAAGCAGGAAAGCAGGACTTCCATGAGCGGGGATGTCGTTCTGGTTAATGTTGTTGTTTAAAAAAAAAAAACAGTTTGTAGAACTTCAACAACAGCATGTTCCATGCTTGATCGTTTAAGGTTTAATTGCATGATTTAGTGTTTTTCAAGTTTTTCGAAACACTTGAACAAGTTAACTTTCCGAGTATTATCAGTGCCATTTGTGACGACAGAGTGTGTCCTTTTTCGTGCACATGAGGGAAGAGTTTTAATTTATTTTGTTTGCATGACGATGACGTGTCAAAGGTCTGCATTGAGTGCCATATCTTTTGAGTATTTTTAGCTTAAAATGTGCTTTATAGGAGGATGTCGTTAAGAGTTTTTCAAGCTATTAGGGACATGGTTTACTGTGGAGGAAAAAAATGGTAAACCAAGTGAATGTTACGCGAAAAACAAAGTCAACTCACAATTTTATTTATTTTTTTTTACTGCCGCTCACCAGTAGGTTTCATTTTTCATTAAAGATGGGAGAATCATTTATGTTGGTATGTTACCGTATTTCCTCAAATAGACCCCGTGCCCCAATTGACTGCCAAGTCTGCTTGAACTGTAGAGCTGGCTTGAGCGTTCAAAATCTGCTATCTTAACATTCACCTGAAAAATAAAAAAGGTAAATTCTGAAAAACAAAAACCCACTGAATTTTGCATAGAGGGCTCTATTTTCATGATTTTCTTGAATGATGTGAATCGTGTGTGGAGTTCATACCTCTGTATGGTCGCGGGTTAGTCCCAGTGTTGGTAATTTCGCAGTTGAGCGCAGGCCGGGTCTGAGAGATGGAGGTCTGCACCGCTGTGGGAGTGGTTAAAGCCAACTTCTATCATGTCCAATCAAAGCAGCTCATCTCATTCCCGTTAAATGCGTACTGTGACATGTGTCCCTCCATTATGTTATTTCACAATGCTGAAATGCCCAGCTTGGCGGAGACCTATTTGCCAAATTGTCAAGCACTCACAGTGAGCCTTGCGCTTACACGAAAATCAGCATCCGCCGGCATTTGCGCCCCGCAGCAGATGCGCTGTCCACGAAAATAGAGCTCAAATTGTCACTTTTAATTTGATCTAAAAGCGAAATAAAAATAAATGGCCAGATCAGACATGGCCTGTTTCCATTATCCATCGATCCATTTTCTAATCCGCTTATCCTCACTAGGCTCGCAGGCGTGTTGGGGCCAATTCCAGCTGTCTTCATAGGCGGTGGGTTGGTAACCAATGTCAACTGTTTCAATTATTTGTTTGTAAAAATAGACTTTTCTTTTTTGATGTAAGAGGGAAGCTTACAGTTTTGTTTTGTTTTTTGTTTTTTTAACGTTTCGTATTTAACAGAGAAGGGCATTTCGTCAGACTGACTGAAGGTGCGTCTGTTCTCATTGTTTCCGTCACGTGGGCCATGCCTGTCCGAGAACGGAAGTTCCACGTCACACACAGGCGCTGCGCACCCTGACACCCAGCCAACCCCCCCCCCCCCCCAACATTTAAAGACAGACAAGAGATGCACACAGCATGTTGATTGGTGAAATAAAAGCAATATGGGACATGCCACTGAGGTCCGTGGAACTAAGAAGTATACAACGTTGTTTTATTTTTGGTTTTGTCTGTATTTGACTGCGTGTCAGGTGTGCGTCACTTCCATGTGCCGTGGTACTGGTCCCTTCTCGACGTCGTTTGTCGGACTGGGCCGGCATGAAACACTGACAGCAGCTCACTGACAGACTGACGCTGCCCACCTCTGATATTTAATATTTCTAAAATCATCCCAAAATGCGTGGCACTCGCTCAAATTAAGTAAATGAATGCCCCTGGTGTCTACATGAGGAAATGCATTTTTTTGTTGTTTTTTTTTTTGTTTGTTTATCTCTTGCCTTAATGCAAGTACAAGTTCTGCTACAATAGATTGACAGCACACCTCGACTTTTTGGCAAGTTCGCACATTTATGAAACACGAATGCAAATCCTTTTTTTTTCTGCAGAACATTGCATGTTGCTTTTTTTCCTTTCCAACCGGTGGCATTACAGGGTCTATTATTTTTTTCTATAGGTAAGATTGTAAATACTGTAAATCTTATATCTCGACATATGCACTGTCTCTGCAGTACAGTATAGCGGTGTATGCAAGCCACGTGTGTTAAATGGTGTCGTCCAGTCAGTGGCTGACATGGCATGTGTGTCTCAACACATTGGATTTTGTGTACATGACACCGCGACACTTGTCGTCTCGTGCATGATCGTGACAATAATGTCGTGATGGAATGATGGTGCAATACTTTGAGTGGCGCACAGACCGCTCCCCCCCACCGCCACACACACGTATTTCTTCCAGTGGTGCTTCCATGATGAGTTGTTAAAATAGGATTACTTTAGCGGATAAGAGCGGGCTGGCTCAACGGTTTAGCTATTACAGTATGTCATTTGTGTCGTTAATATATCACAAGAGTTGCCAAACGTGTTATTTAACAATGCTTTATTTTGTCCTTTTTTTTTTCGGATTTTCACTTTCATAATTATCCCCAAAAATGGGATCAAATTGATTTAAGTTGCCCAATAGCTTTTTCGCTAGGCCTGAAATCAGAAATATCAGAAATCTATTTGTTCTCCCTCGAAACATTTGCCGCTTAGCATTGATCGTTGACTGATTTCACCTTTTATCAAACATAATGAAATCCTCGTTTTCAGACCCACCTAAATTGTAGGTGAAGTTCCGTGATACAGAAAGACCATACAAAAGGTCGCAGTTGTATTCCAATCGCGTTCAATTGCTTCTGTGATTGTAACCTGATAGCTCAACACGCACCATACATGATGTCTCTTTTTACAATTCTGATGGTTTTTATGACATATCTTCCTGTTGTGAAACTACTTTTATGCTACATATGGTGGATGCCGGATGGAATACATCACGGTGGTCTCCGAACATTTGTTTGCAGTTTTGAATCATGTGCAAATTGCAATTATCAGTGCAGTGTTGAACATTGACTGTGAAAAAGATTTCATTCTGCAGTTATTAGCCAAAGATAAAGATTTAACCATTAAATTACTTATGACACTTTTTTTTTCCAAGTTGCATTGCTGTGGTTTAGTTACATTTCATTGTCAAGATATGCATCCAAAGTGTCTGCCTGGTTTGGGTTGCAAATTTCAAGGCAAGCAAATGCCCCACTGCCCCCCTATGTGGAAGCTGCCATCTTTCTTTAATGTCTGTAAATAATGCTCCAAACTGCCTGGTTTTGTCCAAACCAACCATGCAAAAGGACCTGTCATAGCCTAAAAAAATTGTGATGGGAGTTTTATTTGTTTACATTGTGTTTACAGTTTTAATTTGTAAGAACTATCAATCATCTAAAAATATATATTTATTGCCTAATGTATATTGCGTGCATTGTGTTCTCACATTTTGAATATAATGTCGTCTGTCACCTGTATTGCTATATTGATTGACTTCAGTAAAAAGTAGTTTATTGATCATAATAATAACAAAAATAATAATAATAATGAATACTTTTTAATGACTACTAAGTGACTGTTTTCTGTGCCTTTTTATGGTTAGAAAATGCATGATTAGTTATGTTTATTATATACGGATTTGAAGTCACTGAGATGTGTATTTTTGTACTCTGGATATAAATACATGGTTCAGCTTTTTGTTGTACAATTTGCAAGGGTGCCTTCCAAGAGGCCACCTATACAGTACATATCTCTCTTCAATTAAAAAAAGAAGAAATCAAGACATTTGTCGGGAGTTATTTTCTTCTCAGGCACTTTCTGTTCAATTCATGCATACGCAGAAAGATTGACTAATTAAAAAGACAAATGATTTGTTTGCATTTGGAAAGAAATTCAACATTGGTTTAGGCATTAACTAACGGTGGTCTCATGAAAGCGTGCTCACCAACAAGTGCCAGAAACCGCATCAGGAAGTCTTATTGAAGTCCACAAATGGAACAAATCAAATGAATTAATAAGCTTGATATCTTTTGTTTTTGTTTTACCCTTTTATTTCTTAAATATGCTCTTAACTAAACTATAATTTTTAATTAACTCTAAACCTGGCTCATTCAAAACTGCAGACTCCACATTCCCTGTCCATGTAGGGTGCATAATTGCAAGTTAGTTAGTTAGTTAGTTCCGCCCGCTCCTATTTGGAACATTGGGCGACGAGCCTCCTCCATTTGTTCCGGTCACTGGCGACCCTTCTTGCTCCATGCCAGCTGACACCCATCTCACTGAGGTCTTCTTTGGCAGTCTGCAAAGACTTGCAAAATTGCAAGAATCGAATGAAAATAAAAAAAGTAGTAGTATAGCTCGAGAAAAAGTTGTATTGTTGCCAAGAGAAAAGTATAAATATTACAAGAAAAATATAATATTACGACGAGAAAATGTGATGGTACAAGAAAAAAATGATGTCAGGATAAAAATGCGCAAGAATGGAGTGGATTAATGAAATATGTTGTAATGTTACACAAATACAATTGTAGAAAAAAAACTCAAATTACAGGCAAAAAAATGTACTGTATCAAAAATATTATATTGCGGAGAAAAATGAGTGCTTTTACAGGAATAAACAACTATTATTAAGAGAATACAAACATGAGGAGAATAGTGTCATGTGAAGCCAATATTTATTTATTTTTTTTTTTTTACAATTTTAACAATATGAGGAGAAAACATTTTAACATCCCAAGAAAAATTCAAATACGGTTGAGGGCTGCAAAAAGGGGTGACATTTTAAAATGACCCAATCTATCCCAACCTTTTAAATAAGTGCACTTCTGTCCCTGGACGTACAGCCCATAGTGACACAATGTCAAGGCCTAAGCAGTGTGTGCTGCCAAGGTTCACGCAACTATTCATCCAGCCATCCATTTTCTGAACCGCTATATCCTCACAAGGGTCGCGGGGGGTGCTGGAGCCTATCCCAGCGGTCTTCGGGCAGGAGGCGGGGGACACCCTGAACCGGTTGCCAGCCAATCGCAGGGCACACACAGACGAACAACACACCTAGGGGCAATTTAGAGTGTTCCATTAACGTGCCATGCATGTTTTTGGAATATGGCAAGAAATCTGAGTACCCGGGGAAAACCCACGCAAGCCCGGGGAGAACATGCAAACTCCACACAGGGAGGCCGGAGCTGGGATCAAACCCATGACCTCTGCACTGTGAGCTAGACGCGCTAACCACTGGCCCACCGTTCACTCAAACATAAATATTAAATATGCCGCCGCTGAAGAGGTACACCAGAAGTCATCTGCCCCTCAATAACCTGTTGGATTCAGCTGTAAGTTTAATGCTAAAGACTGGAAAGTGATCCCAGGACTTTTCAGAGAATGCCGCTGACTACCCGATTTTATCTGAGCAATTTATACTTAAAACTATGCGCAAATATGGTACAAAATGGAATAAACTTTACATTGCACATATACTGCATACAGTTATGTATGCGTGTGTGTGTGTGTGTGTGTGTGTATGTATATATACTGTATATATATATATACAGTATATATATACAGTATATATACATACAGACAAACGGGTGCTCCGGTTTCCTCCCACATTCCAAAAACATGCATGGCAGGCTGATTGGACGCTCTAAATTGTCCCTAGGTGTGAGTGTGGGCGTGAATGGTTCGTCTCTGTGTGCCCTGCGATTGGCTGGCAACTGATTCAGGGTGTCCCCGCCTACTGCCCGAAGACGGCTGGGATAGGCTCCAGCATCCCCCGCGACCCTAGTGAGGATCAAGCGGTTCGGAAAATGGATGGATGGATGGATATATATATATATATATATATATATATATATATATATATATATACTGTATAGAAATTATCTATGTTAATTGAAAATTTATTTTTAAGTGGGTAATTAGACTTTCCTTTCGATGTATGTATTACTGTACATCAATTTATTCACCCACTGGTTGAAAAAAATACACTCTTCAACAGAACACTCAAAAAAACCACTTCATTCCTTTTAAAATCATAAAATAATAACAAATTTTGGGTTCAATTTGACCCAATCCCGCCCCCCCCCCCAGGTGTGTGTGTGTGCTATATATATATATATATATATACAGTATATATATATATATACATATATACAGCATATGTATATATATATATATATATTGTATATATATTGTATATATATTGTATATATATTGTATATATATATATGCTCGTCAAAAAAAATCAGTTATACTAACAGAACAAATAGAATGTGAAGTAATGTGCAGTTTCATCGCTCCGTTTATCGGCCTTCGATTGGCAATGTCTCAGACAACTCTCGTTTTCAGCCAATACTGCGCAGGGAATGGGGAGTTGGGTTATGTTTAGGGAAATCTGTAAAAGTGAAATTCAAAGGACTTCTCGCGCATGATGTTATAACGTCGATGTCACTTTTCAAATAATTTTAGTGGTTTGAGTTCGGCTATTTTTGTGATGACGAAATTATTTCATTGCTTTTTTTAAAGGTGAACTACGGAGTGGATTGAGCCCACTGTGTCGGTCGTTTTCGATTTCTTAGGGGAAGTGTTCAAAAATACCGAACTCGTTTCCTGTTCGCGAATGGCACAGAGTGATTTGCGTCGGCACTGCTGGGAGTCAACATCAACGAGCATCAAAGGTAAACTACATGTTCACATGACCATGGCGATGTTTTTCCGTAGATGCCAATCTCGTTTATGTGTTTGGAGTTCGTCGGCGTTTACGTTAGTCTTCTTACAAGTTGCTAGTTGCAGCGTTTGGGTGACATCATGTCGTTCGCTAACTGCGGCCTATTATTATCCCTGCAACTCACTTGATTGACAGCCTGTCAACTAGCAAGATAGGACGCTTACTATTGTTTCTATTTGAATTTGGTTCTTTTCTATATCTGAGTAAAGATAACCATTTTGCAACGCCCGTGTTCTTGTTTATTGTCCAATCGATATTGAAACAACCGCATCCACAGTCAGTGTGAGGCCACGGGGTGTAATATTCGCATTTTATGCTTTTAATCTTACGAAACAAGAGAGAGTTCAGTTCTGTCCAATTTATGCAGAGAGGGACAATTAAGAATATGCTCTTTTCCATTGATATCCTGGCCACAAACAAACCTTTAAGACAATATGAATGCAAGGCATTGCAGTCAGCTTAGCAAACGAAGACAACGCTCATCAGCCCAAATTATTCAATGTGTGTTTCCCTGTGTCTGGTAAAGCCCATTAATCGTGGGGGACCCAGCCACAAAATAAAACCATGTACGGCATAGCGACCATATCATAGCCTAGTTTATTAGAATTTAAATGATCAGGATTTTTGAGTCCGATCAGCAAAAAAAAAAAAAAAATAATAATAATAATAATCACCAGTCCGGTAAGAGCAATATCTTTATTAAATAGACTTACGTTTTTTCTAAACTGTATATAATTATATACTGTTTACAGAGTATCAACAAAAGAGTATTGTCAATCATTTTAGGGTTTTTTTTTGTTGTTGCCATGCCCCGAGTAAGGAAAGGGCTAAATGACAAGGAGTATGATTTGAAAATGAAATCTTTATTTGGTAACAAATGATCAACCTTTTAAGTAACTGTGTAGCTGCTTTCAAACCATGCAATACATAAAATTACAGTTGGAACCTTTTCAAAATCATTTTACTGAAAGGGATCATCCAGCTGGGCTAGGATCGGCTCCAGCACCCTCCTCCCCCCACACACTTGAGTGCTGCATAGTATTTGGAAACAAACTCTGAACTCACTGAACAGGCTCCAATATTTTAGGATGTCATAGTATATAATTATATAATACAAGCATAGAAGGCTATGAGGAAAGAGTAGTAATATTTCAGGAAGAAATATGTGACGTTAGAATTGATTTATGTCACAGATTCATTATGTTTCCCTCCTCTAAAGGACACTTTACGTTTGCAGGTGAGAGGTCCTCCTTTGGTCGCCATGGATCCTTGTGCACATGTTCGAGGAGCCCCAATGAAGTCCAGGGCCTCGGTAAGAAAAGAGGTGAGCGACCAGAATTGATGCTGCATTTTTTTTTTTGGGTGTACCTGTATCAGTTTATGAAAACTGGCAGGCTTTAGACACTTCGCTTGCCGTGTTTTACACATTTCTTCTGTCTTTGGGCGCTGGTGCATAATTTTCTTTGGAATCCGAAAGATCTTTTTCTCTCTTCAGTTTATTATAACACACAATGATGCAGCAAGAGTGTATTATTTTAAGTGTGAACAAGAAGCATGTTTTGCGATCAAATGGACAGTCAAGATGAATGGTAGCTGCCCGAGATACTGTAGTAGTAGAAAAAATACAAAGCTGAAGTGAAGTTACGTGCAAGTAACCTATTCCGATACAGTTACAGTACTAGTTGCCTGTTATAAAAAGTGTTTCGTAATGTAATCCAAGTACCATAATATTAATCTCGTGCCACTTGAATTACTTTGATTTACTCCATACCAAAGGTTTGAAAAAATCCCCCCCGCTCCAAAATAATCAAAATGATGTATATTTGCACTAATTTTTCTGGTCTTTTCTGTCCAATTGTTGTTTAATATGTCTGCATTTTAAATGCAAGAGGAAACCTGAGCACCCGCAATTCCCATCCAAAGCATCATAACTGTGAGGCAAATGTCATTTTACTCTCAACATTGTTTACGTAACTGAAATTGTACATAAAAAGGAGCATTCATGACTTGAGGTTCCATTGTTGTTTGAATTGCATATTAACAGGTTCCCTGAATGTTAAATACATACTAGGTGCATTTAATTCATCAAATAATCCTTATATTCACTGTCATTACAATCCTTGACTGATGCACAAACCAATGACGTGACAATGTTTAAAATGTATATAACAACAATACATTGATTTGCTAAGTAATTTCAACCTATATTCAATTTAACACACCACAAAGTAGTCGTCCGATACCCATTCTGTTACCTGGCTGTGCATCAGTATCAGCCGATACCTACCAATATCACACCATTTGAAATATATATACAGTATATGAGCGGGGTTTCTTGTAATTCTAAAGGACTGAATACTCATTGAGACATAAAATGATTGCTGTCATGGCTTGGTCATGCATTGGTTAAAAACCTGTGAAAAATGGCTGCATCAAGAGTATTGTACTGTAAACCCTGTCAGCACACTATATCTGGACTTAAAAGCTACTACTTACTGTACATTTTGTTCTTCAGTTTAATTCTATGCCATGACCTTCGACTTATGTGTGCAGACTGTACATGACAGTGGAGCAAAGTTTGTCAAGAGCCTCTTGCGGAGCAAAAAGGATCTTTGCAGTATCAACCTGGACCTCTCATCCAAAGGCAGCACAAGAGTGACAGAGGTTTGTCCGCATCAAGAATGCAAACAATACCGGTACATGCCGCACATACTAGGGTTGAGCGATATGGCTCCTGATAAAATATTATATCTCAATATCATTGCCAGATATCTCGAACGATACGATTGCGATATTACAATGGGTTCAGTGAAAAATTAAGCCTTTTGAAAAAACAAAAATACAAAATGTCATTTCAAAATGATGTGGAAGGTGTTGCTTTAGTTTTATTTAAGAACTGACTGTGGCAGCCTTAACATTAATAAAGTCAACAATAAATCAAAAATAATTACATTCACATTGTACTGCAACTGTGCTTTAATGATAAATCTGCATGTATTGTTTGTATGTATTGTATTGTATAAATAACAATCCGATGCTACAATTTGGTAAGCCGTTCTGAATGTGGATGGATGTGTTCAAGGCTTGGGGAAAAAAAAAAAGTTAACCACTGACCTCCGGACATGATAGTTGTGAACGCAATGATGCATACATGGCGATGTTATGTGTAAATGCCCAGGAATATGAACTATGCCCGGATCATGTTTTGATGGTCGGCATACAATATGTTACATTGTATGACCTTTTATATACGAAATCTACAAAAGAGGGTGGCAGTCAACGAAGATGCACCTTGCGACCAAAATAGGACGCAGCCCACGCCTCCTCAACCCGTTTAAACGAACAGACCGGCAAAGCGTGGGCTGCTCGTTCATTTTTACAAGTTGTGGTATTTTATCCACTGGTAATTTTAAAATTATAAATATGGTCACGCACTGTTCTAAAACACAATGTGTGTACCATCCGTGTATGCTTAACATTGAAGACAGAAGTGGATTTCTTGCGAATGTGCTGTCTCGGCAGCAGCGGCTGTGTGTGTCCCTCCTCCCTCTCACCCTCCTAAAGATGATTGTTATCCGCTGGTTTTAACTGTCGATCAACGCCAAACTTGGAGGGAGGAATGTGGTTGGTTGAACTGAGATTTACATGCAATACGAGCGACAAGGTCTGATATTATCTTCATTTCGATCTCAATACCTTTTTTGATCTGATAAATATATATCCAGCCCTTGAACATATTTAGATATAGTAGCTAAGTACTGTATACATGCAGACACACACAAACGCGCATGCACACACAAAACATATGCAGAACACTTAAGTGCCTCAAAATCAGACATAATGTGAACCATTGTCTATGCTTTTTCAGATTCATTTTGTTTCTCTGCCTGGTCAGAGTGAAGGTGACGATGCTGTGGATCAGGTACTTTTATACTTATTATTGATAATTACTGCCTTCACATTGCCTGTAGAAGCCATCTTTTTTTCCAGAAGTAGGCCTAATTTATAAGTCACACCAGACACCGGCATGTCTGTCATCAACCATAATTTTCTGACTATAAGTCGCACCTGCCCAAAAATTATGAAGAACCCCCCCCCCCCCCCCCCCCACAAGTCGCTTATGAGTCACATTTTTTTGTGATTTTACAAAATCCAAGACCAAGAACAATAGTGCTCGGACTCACAGTAGTTTAGCATGCGGCAGCTTCCACAACAAGGATTTACTATTTATATTTACCAAGGCTGTGCAGGAATCGTGGTGACTCAAATTTGAATGCAAATTGTCCGGAAAGAGCGAACGCCCCTTTAGAATTTGTGGAACCAAATCAGAACAGGTCATAGTATATTGATAGTTGTATTTTCACAGAGGCATGTATGGATGGCACTGACGTCTCATAGTGACGTAAGTGGGAAGTGAACATGCGTGAAACAATTGTCAGGAAGTCTTTGCATTTGTTTTGGAATATTTGGTTGGCTAATAAGCATTAAATTAAATTAAATTAAGCAGTCAGTCAATAAGGCCTAGCTGGATAGTGTCTCAACACCTTTGTCTTCGTTCACTCTTGGCCTCTCACACCATCATAGCGGCATACAAAGGAACTTTGGCCACTTGAACACCGGATAGGAGACGACAGGTTAGCTTTGCTGGTACGTCACATTACAGATTGATTTACTGGAACAAAGTAACAAAAAACACCCTGGATTTTACCATTGGGCAAGGTACGAAGAAGGATGATGGAAGTAGAAGTAAGCCTTTTTAAATTGAAAAGGAAAACCTCTCTGTCGGTTAAAGCTGCTGCGTCAACACACCTGTGGTACACCTCGGTTCAATAGATACATAGTCTTCAAATAAGTAAATGAATGAGGCTTTCGTAAAGCTCTTTAGACGCTGTATGGTCTTGATCAGAGGTGTCAAACCAAGCAGGATTTTACCATTAGTCGCACTACAATGCAAGATTCTCGTTCATGTAAGCCATTTAAACCAGGAGAGGAATATTTTTCTCCAATTAGAAGCGGAATTTTGAAACCAAACATGAAGTCGTTTGCTCCCGTCAACACTATTAGGGAACAGGGATTTTGGGTTTGAGTCCGAGCTCTAACTCTAAAATGCACAAGTCGCACCCGTGTAAGCCGTAGAACCACCCAAACTATGGAAAAAAGTGCAACTTAGAGTACCAAATATGGTCATTATTTCATTGTGGAATCCTGTATACGTGTTTAAGTACACACAGTTTTGGTCATATTCTGCCTTTAGGTTCTGTGTAAAATGCCATGTCGAGTAAATACCGGTGTGACTGTCATGCAGCAATTGCTCATGATGTCTAGATGAAAGGGGCTGCTGGTTGAGACTTTGCGTGATGCCTAAGGATAGTTTGCACATAACTGTCAGTGGATTCATTTTGCAACTATGTATTCCATCCTTCTTTAAGGCCCTGGCGTCCCTTCCGGCTGGGCTGTGCGAGATTCTCAGAACCTTCCACATTTACAGCCTGAGGAATAATGAAGTTCAGTTGCTCAAGGACTCCCCCAGACTGACTGAGCACAAGGACACTGGGCCTCAAGTAAGTTAAAAAAACCTCTTGTAACCGAACTCCACTGCCGACTACTGCATGCTAAATAGCAAAGTCAAGTACAATCCACTTTTAAAACTTGTGAAGAACCTTTTTTTTTTTTTTTTTTCGTTTTTCCCCAAACACTCAACATGCAGTGCTGGATAAAGGCTGTGTGTGTGCTGCGCCACAACCTTGGTGCCAGTGGGCAACCTTCAGCTGGAGTCACATCGTTGACAGGCCTTCTTGGATGCTATGTAGCCGGCGTCCGCTACGCTCTGGAGCTACAAAGCTTCCACAGGGGTGAGGCGAGGCAATCCGAGGAAGATGACACCAACCAATCCATCTCGTCCATCGAAGACGACTTTGTCACTGCACTGGAAAATCTCGAGGAGGATGAAATGGGAGAGAACCTCTGTAAGGTTTAAAGGAATTCAGAAACTTTTATATCTAGAAATGTAGGAGATCCCAACAGCTGCAGAATTTCCTCATCTAGTGGTCCAGAGTGTTTATTATAAATAATGAGTCTATGCGCATATATATGTATGTATGTGTATATATACTGTATATATACAGTATATATATTTTTAAAAAAATCCTCGTCTCACCCCCCCTCGGGTGGTGTCCGTCCCTCATTCAGCTCGGGTCCTCTACCAGAGGCCAGGAAGCTTGAGGGTTCTGCGCAGTATCCTTGCTGTTCCCAGCACTGCACATTTCTGGACTGAGATGTCCGATGTTGTTCCCGGGATCTGTTGCAACCACTCATCTAGTTTGGGGGTCACTGCCCCGAGTGCTCCGACCACCACAGGCACGACTGTCACCTTTACCTTCCAGGCTCTCTCCAGCTCTTCTCTGAGCCCTTGGTATTTCTCGAGTTTCTCGTGTTCCTTCTTTCTGATGTTTCCATCACTTGGGACCGCTACATCCACTACAACGGCTTTCCTCTGCCCTTTATCTATGATCACGATATCTGGTTGGTTCTCCATTACCATCTTGTCAGTCTGGATCTGGAAGTCCCACAGGATCTTCGCTCTGTCATTCTCCACCACCTTCGGAGGTGTTTCCCATTTTGACCTTGGGGTTTCCAGTCCATACTCCGCACAGATGTTTCGGTAGACTATGCCAGCCACCTGGTTATGGCGTTCCATGTAGGCTTTCCCTGCCAGCATCTTACACCCTCTCTTCCTTTGGCCACCTTATTATTCCTGCAGGGTATCTGATCACTGACAGGGCATAGCTGTTTATTGCCTGGGTTTTCAAAGCGGAGATGGGCGAGAGAGAGAGAGAGAGAGAGAGAGAGAGATAAGAGCTGTCAGTTTAGCGTGTTTTTATTGGCATTAATTTAAATGAATTTTAACGGGATTAAACTTTTTCTCGCGAGATTAACGCGGCACTCGTCACAGCGGATGTTACGTTGCTCTATAAATAAACCAGAAACAAAACAACAAGCGCGCTGCGGTGGTAGTGACCTAGCGAAAATAAAACGTCTCCAGTGTTGTCATCGAACCAAGTGTAGTCATCCGAAATGATGTCTACACAAAACCGTAGAGAGACTTGTGCGCAAGAAGGACCAACAGAATCAACATAGCCTGACTGCTGTGTTCAAAGCAAACTTGAGAAAAACGAAGTATGCAACCATGGCTTAAATCCACTATAGGCTGAGTACTAGTTTACCTTAGATGTGCACTTTATAATGTTATATTGCTCTGTTTTGATTCCATAAAAAGAGCTGTTAAAGCAGCTGTTGTGTGACAAAATATTTTTTTCACTGTTGTTGATGGACAGTAATATTGTGTGAGAGATTATGTGTGAATAACTGCTCCAAGTGAAAAATGTTCATGTAAAATTGAAAATCGAAATTGTTATTTCAGTAAATATTTGCATTTTGCACATAGACAACTGATTCATGATTCCATGTTGAGGAGAGCATTAAAATAGGGAAAAATAGCACAAAAAAATATAAAAGGAAATTCAGAAACGATAAAAATGCCTGAGGAATCACGATTAATTTTCTGTGAATTTGAGTTAATTATGACAGTTGCATTTTTAATTAGATTAAATATTTTAATCGTTTGACAGCTCTAATATATATATGTATATATATATATATGAATATATACTGTATGTATATATGTGTGTATATATATATATATATATATGTGTGTGTGTGTGTATATATGCATCTATGTACTGTATGTATACTCTATATATATATGTGTGTGTGTATACATATATACATACAGTATATATATGCGCACATACAAACACATGAAGTTAAAAATATAATAATATATATACAGTATATATATATATATATATATATATATATATATATATATATATATATATATATATATGGAGAGACGTTATGGAGGATAGATAACTTTTCTCGGGGAGGGGGAGCGCTCATGCTATCACTAGTGAATGCTTTCTTATTTGCCTGTCGAGAGAGAGAGATGTAAATATGGATTGATATAGATGTATACAAGTTCCCCCCAAAATAATACAGAAATTATGGTGGTCATGGATTTTCTTTGGAGCCTATCCAATTCTCAGGTTCATGGTTTATCATGGTTTGCCGCCATCTTGTGGCATGTAGGTGACAAAGAACTATGGTGAAGTGAGTTGAGCAGTTCCGTAGTGCCATGGTTTGCTGCCATATACGATAACCAGTAGAATCTGTATAAACCTTTCCAGTGAATGGGGACGTGTCAATTCTTGTAGGGCTCGATCTCTGTCCCCCACGAATGGGGGGGGGGTTACTGTACTCTGGTATGCCCCGCCCGGCATACAATAGACACACCATTAACTTCACCTTTACAGATATTACATCTGCTCTATTGGTAGTAGTGTGGTGTGATCAATATGGCACTTTCCACTATTTGAGGAAATAAAACAATTACTCATCTCATTAATTTACATTGAAACATTGTTAAAATATTGGAGAGGCTTTTAAAATTGGATCATTTCATCTAACCTTTTTGTGTGTGTGTGTCTTCTTTCTCTTATGACTGCTATGGACTCCTGAAGCTTATCGGCCTTTCAAAAGACATGATGTGGCGTCACAAACAGTGCCTACCCACAGGAGAGGAAAGGAACTATCAGGTTCCCACATTATAATAAGTTCATCGTCAAAGAAATATGCAGCCAAACACGAGCCGGTCCCGGAGAATTCTGTCACAGTGCAGAGGTGTTCAGGCATGGAAACCCAGTGGACTTACTGTAGTCCAGGAGCTCGTCTGTCTTCACCGACAGTTCAAACCAGTGAATCCGAAGAATCTGACTGCTCAAGCCCAAGCCCAATCATTTTCCTGGATGAGGTGGGCTACCAGAAGAGCATGCGGGCCAAACTGGACATCCCTCAGGTGCCAGGAGGTCCCAGAGATAGGGTGGAAGACTCTGACTCTGAAGTTAGTGAATTCTTTGATAGCTTTGATCAATTTGATGACCTAGAAGACTTCAGTTCAGAGAGTGGCACTCTCACTCTTCCACTGGATAATGTTAGTGCTCCAACCACACAGACTAAAACCACAGAATCTAGCACTAGTGGGTCATCATCCAAATATGTCTCTAAAGGCTGTTCAACAAAGGGGATGTATCCTCACTGCTTTGATCAGCCAATTCTCCCAGCCAATGTGAAAAAACCCACTCCTCTTAAACCAGGCTCCCCCTATGGAGCCCACACTGAGATGCCTGACTCCCCATGGCCTGTACAGAGTCCCTCTGAGGACAACGGTGGTCCACTCTTCAGTCCTGTCAGCTCTTCTGCCTTTAGCCCCCTGGTGGATTCAAGTGGCTTGCTTGAATATTTCTGGAAGAGAAGTGAGGAAGGGAGCGGCAGCACTGAATTACGGAAACCTCAAGATCTCTGCTGTTTGTATAAGACCTACTCGGACTTTGCCAGCAATCTCTCCAAAGAAATTCTTGGATCTGTCTGTGGCTACCAATCTGCTATAGACCTTAATGACAACAAGAATCTTAGTTGTGTTTGCCACAAGGAATTCACCAATCCCTCAGGCTACACGATGAAGCTGTCAGAAATCCAGGAGACTGTAAAAGTGGCTAACTTACAGAAGACATCCCAGTCTTTGAAAGATGGCATTCAGAGGTTTGCATCAGACCTTGTAGAAATGAGCCTCGGCAGTGCTTTCCGGGACCTCCAAAAAGGCGTGTCCACTTGTACAACCACTTTGTGTCAGCTAGCTGCGAGACTCACCTCCTCAGTATTTCAGATGGCCTTCCATGAGATTGGCATGCGGCAGGCCTATGTGTTGAAGGAGCGAGCAGTGAATGGGTTAGCTAACTTCCTGGTTGGGGAAGCAGTATCTGGTGCACTCAAAGAGTTCTTGACTGTGAAGAAGCATATTTTTCATCGCACAGTGACACAGTTTGCAACAGATTTAGCTGAAGAGCTGGTATTCGAAGGTATTATGGAGGTGTGTCAATTCTCTCACCCGTCGACACCTTTAACCCCCAGTGATTGGTCTTTTGGTCAGGGCCACGAAGATGAAGAGGAGGTGGTTACTTCCTATGCTTCAGACTTATCCGAGTCTGTTATTCAGGAGGCTTTCATTGAACTCTCACAGAATGAAATTGCCTTTACTAGCCAAGCAGCCATCAGTGTTTCTCCGGACAACATCTGTTATGTTACTTCAGAGAATATGAATGCTCACACCTGCACCACATTTGCTGCCAGGCAGCTTTCCAATGCAGCCTCAATGGATGTTCCAGGGACCTCAGGAGAGTGTGCCCCCTGCACAGTGAAGGAAGCTCTCTTCACGGTGTCAGGCATGGCCAGCTGTATACCTGTGCCCCAAGCTGGCCAAGCTATCTCTTGTCTAAAAGATCCGGAAGACCAGCATGGTTCCAGCCTAACGGATGCCCCACAGTCCAGCCCTAAAAGAGTAAAAGTATTTTCCTCAGATAGCACTACTTACAGCCAAGAAACTCAAACACCCTCCTGTGGAAAGTCACCATTCCAAAACTTCTCTGGTAACATGGTGGACATGATAGTGACTGAAGCTTGTGAGCTTGTCAGCTCTTCTAAAATGAAAATAAGTTTTGATGACTGTGCTGGTTTCCTTGCAAAGACAGTCCTGAGCCAAAGGGACACTCTGCAGGTGCCAAATGCAGATTTGGGTGGTCAAAAGATGTCTCACCCAGGGGATGACGCAACTCCAAACTCGGGTCAAAAATCTGGTCGAACACCTGGCCCTCCTCCGTCTACCCCCCAGCAACCAAGTGAAGTGTCCAAGGAGAAACAAATAAAACTGTTTTCTAAGAAGTTAAAAAGCAAGTTGGCCAAAGAATTTTCCCCAGCCACGCCTCCTCCAACTCCCTACTATCACACTGAAACTGGCCCGGGTCCAACGAAAAACAGTCCAGAGGCAGACAAGACAGAGTTTATGTTAAAATTGATGAGATCTCTCTCCGAAGAGGTAGATGGTAATGAGGATGAAGAGGAGGAAGAATTGCCAGAGGACCCTGGTGTAAGTGGCAACAACAAATTGGTCGAGTCAGGTCTCCATCAGGACGTGAGACAGTTGTCATCTCGCAGGCTGCCCAGTAAGGAAGCTCTCCATTATGCTGAACAGTTGGCTTGTCATATAGTCTCAATGGCAACAGAGATAGACACTCTGGAAGTCGGAGATGAAGTTGGTGAATTTGCCGCTCCAGATGAGAAAAGGCGTGACAGCGTGGCTCATTTCTCAGAGCAAACTTTAAACACCTTGTGGGTCTATGCAGGGGAGGTGGCCGGGGAAGTAATTAATGATTTAAAGAGGATGGTGAGCTCTGTCCAGCAGTGCTCATATCTTGGTTCTCCCCGAAAAAGAACTATAGACTGCACAAACTCAGAGTGTTTGCATCACCACCACCATCACTCTCTTACTGGCACAGATCACAGCAGGGACCGAAGGGTGGACGAACAATGCTCGAACAGTCTTCAATCCTCTGTTTTCCGCTCACCTGTCTCAATGTCAAGTAGTTCCAGCTCAGGATTGTCCTCGACATATCCCAGCTGTGAGAGTGTGACAGATGAATACGCCGGTTACCTCATTAGGGTGCTTAAAAAGGAGGGAGGCAGTCGGGAGTTAGTCCTCGATCATTATGCGAGTCGTCTGGCCTACCGGTCAATAAAACAAGGTTTGGCTCATGCTAGTCGCAAGATTAAACAGAGATCCTCCAGTGCCCGCCTCCGTCCCTCAAAGTCATTACCAGATGAATGGAAGGCATCGGGTAATGAGGTTTCTCCAACCAAGGACATCATGGAATCAGTGATTTGTCCCTCCTGTGAGGATGCACAGTGCTGTTGCAGCAAGAAACAGGGCCATAGGGACTGTGTCGATCTGGTTAATTTTGCAGAGTCTTTAGCGTACAATATCACTTGTGATGTCACACGAACACTTCGTCTGTCGTCTGTACGCCTCCCAAAGTCTCTAACAGACTCTTGTCTTTATAAGAAATCTAATCTTGAAAACATCACAGAGAACCTCATTAGGACCTCATTCTCCTGCCCTCTGCTTTCCAAGGACAGTAAGGCTAGACGTTACCACAGCATGGGAAGTTTGCTTGATGGTGGCCACAACAGTAGGATGATGCAGGTCATTGAGCATTATGCAAGAAAAATAGTTGATGACACTCTAAAGATGAGTCTGGCTTCAGTTGAGCATTCATCCCAAGACCATCAAAAGACTCTCAGCCAGGACAGACACTCACACACTCAAAGGCTCTCTGAAGAGACTGTACCAGGTCCCTCTCAGGGACAGAAGACGTGCCGTTACGGTCAAGCTCTGGAGTGTCCCTACTGCTCCAAACTTCGTCGGCATCACCACCAGTCTATATTGCAGAGGAGGAAGTGCGGTCCAGAGTATCAAACTAGGCCAGAGCAACTCCATGGGCTGGAGATTCCTAAAATCCATATTGACCTGGAACACCGGTCGGCATTTGCAGAGCAGATGGTGTCTATGGCAATGGAGAACGCCAAACGCGAGTTGAGCAACACAAGCCTGAATGCAGACAGTGGCATTGGCCATGATGGCGCCAGCTACGCAGAGAGTCTGACTGCTGAGATCATGAACTCTGCACTTAACGTCTGCCAAGCGGCCAATGTCAGGTACCAACAACACTGACATCATCAGAAACGTTTTGCATCTCTTGCCTCTTAGTATGTAGGTCTTTCTCAAATTCTAAGGTTCATGAGCGTACCAACTTCCTAGCAATAGCATTGTGACAAAATTTCCCCCAAATTACAATATGTCAAAATTCAAAGGGTGGTTGGAATGACCACTTAAACCTGAGTGCAGCGCACCAAGCATTTAAAAAATCGTCTGGTGGATTTCAGAGAAATATTTATTTTGTAGGAGTTGGGGAATTCCGTTTTTATTGCTTTTAGAAAATCTGGTCAAAACATATTCATATTTGACTAAAATAGTATAAATGTCATTATTTCCATAAACATTCACACAATATAATTGAATGGAATCTGATTTAGAACTAATTATCATGGGGCCAGTTGTTTAAAATAATGTACCGTAGTTTGAAATCCCCCCCTTTTTTTTTTTTTTGCTTTCAAAGATCACATAATCCATTTTATTTTTATCCTATTTTAACATTGAATCGAATCACCCTAAACCAGATACACCGTTTTCATGATTAGCGAATCTGGATTAACAGTGCTGTGAATGGGATAACATATCACAATGTGGGCCACCAACAATATAAAGAACAACAGGTACAAGAGCCAACGCGGGGTCACTTTCATTGTTTCGTTTTGTTTTGTTTTCACCAAAACATCCACTTCTATTAATTATTTATCTCATGAACACTCATCTCAGCCACAATAAATAACAAATATGCTCTAAGTAAAAAAATAATCCATTATGGCTATTTAAATTCAGTTATAAAACAGCCTACTGGTAAATGTCCAAGAGTTAACAAAATAAAGAATGTGGTTACCTAGAAATTAGTATACAATAATGATTACGATAAAATAAGCATGCTCAATGTATTCTTGGCTAATTAATTGGAATAAAATTGACCATTTTTGAACATTTGTGAGAAGAACAGTTGAATAGGTCTTGCATTTTAGTATCAGTTTTTTTGGGGGGAGGGTTTCATGAATTGATTTGGTATTGAGGATTTTAGAAGCGTTGAAGTGCTCATTCCTAATGTTTTGTCATGTTGCTTTCGTCAAGCACTTTTGCTCCCATGATACATTTTCCAGAGCTCATTAAAAAAAAAAAAAAAAATCCCGTGGTCCAAGCACATGGTTTCCTCCCGCATTCCAAAAGCATGCACGGCAGGTTAATGGAACACTCTAAATTTAATTGTCCTTCAGTGTGAGGGTGAGTGCGAATGGTTCTTCGTCTATGCGTGCCCTGCGATTAACTGGCAACCAGTTCAGGGTGTACCCCAGCCACTGCCCGAAGACAGCTGGGATAGGCTCCAGCACATCCACCACCCTCGTGAGGATAAGAAAATGGATTAATGGATGCTTCTTACTACTCTCAACTACCCTGAACTCCACATTTTAAAAACGCGCATCATTACTAAGCACATACGTTGTAAACTTAATATCTAATTTATGTTTTGATGCCTTCTAATTTTGTGATAATTTGCTTGTAGCTCTCAAGGCAGGGAAACCACCGAGTCCACTGTGTCCCAGCATTTGAGTGTCGGGGACGACAGTGTGGGCAGCTGGTCCAACCTTAGCTTCGAGGATGACAACAGCAGCTTCCTTCATCTCAGTGACAGGTATAAATCCTGAATGATGTATTACATGTCAGATTCTCCAGAGTAGGACTTTCATTTGTGTGGTGGCGGACAGTCAAATGTCTGTCAAGTTTTCACTCCCTCATTGTTGTATTAAATGGTGAATCCAAATTTAATCCACACCGGAGGTTTGAATGAAGCCATTGCCTCTTCACATTTTCATGTAATTTTAACGTATTCCCGCGACCCTAAATTGCCCTCTGAAGTCGGTTACAGTTCCACTTGAAGTGGCTCAAAGTGCACACACAGCATCAATGCCAAGACCACGGTCGATAAACGAGTATTGCACCACGCAAAGTGTACCAAGTGGTACTCGGTTTAACCAAGTACTGTCCCATCCCTTTTATTTAAATTTAAAACCGTATTGGTGAAAATCCAGTTGAACATGATCAGTTCTGTAACGCTGGTTGACCTTCAAAACTAAATTCTCCCACCATAGGAAAGTAAATACATGTGTTGCAGGCTCAAAATGCCACCATCATACCATCTTCCTTAATTGTACAAGTAGTATTTTCAACATTTTAGTTGCATTGTAACTCTCAAGCAACTGTAACACAGAGTTAAACACTCAAAACTACTCACCCTTTGAAGACAAACACGCATTTCATTCAAGTCAACTTTATTGTCAAATGTGCTCTATGTGCATCATACAGCACAGATGACATTTCTTTCCTCTCAACCACAGGAGAGAGAGGAGCCACTGCGGGTACCCGCGCCGCGACCAACAGAACAGTTAACATAAAATGATAAATAGTACAACACAACACATAAGACAGACTGTCATGCAATCTTAACCACTCTTTCTGCATGCACTTTGTTGTTTGAAGCAGTTATAGATGAAAGAGGAGATAATCAAAGTGCCCTTTCATTTTGTTTCTCATTTTCATTCATCATTACATTTTATTTTCAGCTTGTTAAGCGTGTCCTTTCTTGGCATGCAAGTCATTGTCTGTTATGCTTTCACATAATTGGACTTTGCATTGGTGTCTGCTTGGTCTACTTCATTTTTCATAACCTTTATGGACAGAATTTCTAGGTGCAGCCGAAGCGTTGAGGGGGTCCGTTTTGGTGGCCTCCGTATTGCATCTCTGCTTTTTGCAGATGATGTGGTACTGTTGGCTCCTTCAAGCAGGGCTCTCCAACTCGCACTGGAGCGTTTCGCAGCCGAGTGTGAAGCAGTTGGGATAAAAATCAGCACCTCCAAATCTGAAACAATGGTCCTCAGTCGGAAAAGGGTGGAGTGCCCCCTCCGGGTCGGGGAGGAGATCTTACCCCAAGTGGAAGAGTTTAAGTATCTTGGGGTCTTGTTCACGAATGAGGGCAGAAGGGAGCGAGAGATCGACAGGCGGATCGGTGCAGCATCTGCTGTGATGCGGACGTTGTATCGGTCTGTCGTGGTGAAGAAGGAGATGAGCCAAAGGGCGAAGCTCTCAATTTACCAGTCGATCTACGTTCCAACCCTCATCTATGGTCACGAGCTATGGGTCGTGACTGAAAGAACGAGATCCCGGATACAAGCGGCCGAAATGAGATTTCTCCGCAGGGTGTCCGGGCTCTCCCTTAGAGATAAGGTGAGAAGCTTATCTCATACGGGAGGGGCTCAGAGTCAAGCCGCTTCTCCTCCACATCGAGAGGAGGCAGATGAGGTGGCTTGGGCATCTGATTAGGATGCCTCTTGAACGCATCCCTTGTGAGGTGTTTCGGGCACGTCCCACCGAGAGGAGACCCCGAGGACGACCCAGGACACGCTGGAGAGACTATGTCACCCAGCTGGCCTGGGAACGCCTCGGGATCCCCCGGGGAGATCTGGAAGAAGTAGCTAGAGAGAGGGAAGTCTGAGCTTTCCTGCTAAAGCTGCTGCCCCCGCGACCCGACCCTGGATAAGCGGTAGAAGATGGATGGATGGATGGATGGATGCAATCTAACTTGTTTACAGTATATATCAGGGGTGGGCAAACTACGGCCCGCGGGCCGGATCCGGCCCGTTGGTCTTTTTAATCCGGCCCGCCGAAAATTGGTGCACAATTAAGGTTTGATTGCATTCATTTCGTTTGGACTTGTAATGACAGGTATTTCAACACCAGGTGGCACAGTTACTTCATGTTGCAGAGCACAGGGAGGAAGGGGAAGACGAAGAAAGAGGGAGAGAGTAATGACCATGGAAGGGAAAGTGATATGTATCTGATTAAACGAAGCGGGTAACAAAGTACGAAACATTCAGGAGACGCCTGGAGTCGTAAAGACTCAAATCTACGAGACTTTGAAAAACAAGGAAGCGATTCTTACTCAGTCCGATTCTGGCAATTTCCATGCTCAGAGTGAATTGCTTGTGGCTCGAGTAAATGAACATTTCCTAGAATGGTTTGATTCTTATCATGTTAAAAACCTTCCGCAAACTGGACAGCTAATAAGAGTCAGAGAGCAGTCAAATGTGTAGAGCGTGAACAACAGGGGGCTCAGTACACATCCTTGAGGAGAACCGGGGCTGAGTGTGATGGTGGAGGAGAATGTTACATTATTTCTGGCATACGAAGACATTGTGCTATCTTCTTTATTTTCTATTTCTATTTCTAACTTTTGGCCCGGCCCTCCACAATATTTTCTGCTTCTCATTTGGCCCCCCCGAAAAAATAATTGCCCACCCCTGGATAAACTAGGTAATAAAAGTGATACTCTTTTTTTTTCTTTTCTTTTTTTAAAGATATAGTTAGGAGTTTAGCTCGGCCTTTGCCATGCCATTTCCTCTTCTTTCAGCTAAATGATTCAATTATATTGGAACATATGTGGTCCATAAGATCTAAAAACAATCATAGCTGTCGTTGTAATGCACTAAAGTAGCTCAGAGGAAATGTGGTTTTAGATTGGGGAAAACTGCAACGAACGTAAATTCCAAAGAGAGATTTCGGGATCAGGTCAATCTGCAGTGTCTGTCCTTTGACATGTTCTCACACCAGTTGCCAATTTTTTTTGGTCAAATTTGGGGTATATCTCTGTGGAAGCAAACCTGACAATGAGATCCTTTCCCAAGATACCAAAGGAGCACAGTGTGTTGACTGCCGAGGAGGCTGAGTTAATGTATCATAATATTTTCTAAAGGTGTGTCTTAAAGGAGTGCTTTTGTCTCTTCAGGCACTGTTTCTGCAGGAACAAAGTCCACCACCATGTGTCATTCATTAGACTCCCTTTAAAAGCCTGGTGTGACCATTTCCACAGCAGATGAAACGACTAAAGGGAAATTCATCCTCAAAGGGTGTTGGAGGGTGGTGATGAACTAAAAGTTCCCACCACATCCTCACTCTAACCACCTAGATAAAATATGTAGTTTAATTGAACCAGATACAGTACAATACAGCGTTATTTATATTGTGCTTTCACAAGAGCTGCAGCTGTAACAAAGCGTTTTACGGAACACAAACATGAAAACATTCACTATAAAAGAACAGCACAAATAATAGAAAACAGAAAATAATACAATTACTGTATAACTATTCATACGTCTTGTTGCTTGAAGCGGTTATATATGAAAGAAGAGAGATTGAGTCTCCTTTCACCAGTGGATCAGATGGAGACAAAAAAATGACTTAAATGCTCTTCCTTTACTGATAGTGGTTCATGCTACAGTTGTCAGTGTGCAGTGGACCCCAAGATATATGTGGTTCGGCACCTGCAGTTTCTCTAATTTGTAGATTAGCTAGCTAGATAGCTAGCTAGAGAGGGAATTTATTTATTTTAATGGTATGGGGAACCAACCTCAGGTTTACATGGAAAACACTTATTGGCAGTATATCCCCACTTAAGAATTTTTGGGAGTTAATAAATGTTTTTAATGTAATTATAATGGGCATTAATTATTGGTATTCTTGGATTTTTGCTATTCGCAGTCAGGCCCGGTTTCTCTTCTCCGCAAATAGCGGAGGTCCTCTGTAATCGCTTTTACATAGCGATAGATCTTGTGCCTTTTTTGTAGCGATGAGTCGAGCATCACCGATGTATTGGCGCATTGTAATTAGCACAGCCACCTTATCTATATCTATATTTTTATTGCACTTAATTGAACAGTGTACATCGAAACAGTAACATCATTTTGTGACTGCGAAGACTTTGTTTTTCTTCTTTCTTCTTTCTTCCCAATCTTGCTGCTGTAGACTGTAAATTTCCCCAATGTGGGACAAATAAAGGATATCTTATCTTATATGTCGAGCTCATAGCACTAAAGCCTGTATGCATATCGTTTTAGGGAAAACTCACATGACCGATAGAGCTGCTGTATTCTACCTGTCAGTGAGCCGCCAAACCATGTTTATAAGAAAGTGCCTCTGTCAATTTGATGCGTCCCTGCCAAAAGAAATACAAATCTTTTGTAGCACAATCCTTCCCGTCAAGCTATTGTGATGGGGACCCCGAAAGAAAAAGGGTTCCACCGTGTGGGAACATTTTAATCTCGTATTGGCAAATAAGTTATTTTTTTTCATTTCCCTGGTTCATCCCGTTCCTCTGTTTCCACTTGCTCTATCCGAATTAAATCACTTTCAAAGCTTTACCTTTAAATTTGTATAGGTTTATTGACAGAACGTCCATTGTTACAGTATCAAAACTCTTTGTTGTATCCAATTTCATTGTTCCAAAAAACCGATAAACTGTATCACTTTGTATGGAATCGTTAGGCCTAAAACATATTAGGGGTGTTCACACGGCAAGATTTGGTCCGGTGCTACGCCGGGGCTGCCCCAGTAGAGCGTTCACACGTGCAAATTAGCTCCGGCGTAGCCCCGGAAAACAGTTTACACCGGACCAGATTTGATCCACCTCAGGGAGGTGGTTTAAAAATTTGCTCCAGAGCAAATGCTCGTTAGTGAAGCAGCACCGGTGTAAATTTGCACGTGTGAACGCAACTGGGTTGAATTTGCTCCAGAGCAAATGCTTGTAAAGAGTTTACGTACGGCGAGAATGCGTTGCTTTCGTGCTCTGTCGGACTTCCGCCATGTGTTTGTTTAATAACGACACAAGACTTGGCTGGTAACATCTTTCCTTTTGTAGAAGACTGGACTGTCTCGGAGTTGTTTGTGTAGTTTGTTCATTTGTTGTGTGTTCACAACCCCCCGCTCCCCATATAATTTATTTTGTGATTTCCTCTCTTGATTTTCTGTTTGGCGCATTACGTGTTTGCTTTTCTGAGTGTCATTGAAGTCATCGTTGATTTACGTTTTCGGGGGCGGTCACTCTCGAGCAGAAGGCACGGAGACCGAGAAGGAGAAGGACGTTCCTGTCCAGTAGTCGCTTGAGTTGTGTATACGTTTTAAAAAGAACCAACACGACAGCTCATTTGTTTTCTGTCGTTTTGACCCGCTGCAGAAACTGCCGTGTGAACGCAAGTGGGGCTGCACCGACGCTGTGCCGGTGCAGACACGCTCAGCGGCTTTGTACATGTGAACGCTCCACACAATTTGCTGCGGTGCAAAATATATCGCAACAAAATACATCGGTGCAGCGCCGGAGCAAATGTGTGCCGTGTGAACACCCCTATTTACACTCCGAACATGCATACATGCACACATACCTGTATATAAGGGTGAAAGCAGTTAACATAATCCCGATTAAAATAATGATGACAAGAGAACCCGTTTTGAGACTGGAGTTGTCTTGATGACAGTGGTACATCACTGAGCTTACTCTCTCTAGCAGCAATGGGAACAGCAGCAGCTGGAGCAGTCTTGGCTTAGAAGGGGAGCCCTTGGAGGAACACATGTCATCCTCGCCTTCGGGAAGGTCAGTAACCAACGCGATTGAGAAATGCCTGCAAAAACGGAATGAGTATTGTAAAGTGACTTGCCGATATGGTACTACTGCAATATTTACAGTGGGAGGAAGAAGAATGTGACCCCTTTGGAATTTCTTAAACATTTTGCATAATAAGATGTGTTCATATTTTTTTTGTAAACATTCACGGGAGACGGAGGAACAATTGAGTGGAGATAAGATTTAATGAGTCGTTTACCCTGCTTCGTCTGCAGTAAACATGACCAAACGTAATCCAGATGAATTTTGAACCATTCCAAACTGTTGCAGTTCCGCAAGATTCCTGGGATGTCTGGTGTGACTAGCTCTCTTGAGGTCATGTTTGATCATGTCTGCGCGGCTTGTTTAATGCCCGCATGCTCTTATGATCGGGAGTACAGTAAGCTATTTACAGTATTTTTAGTTGCTGCCGCTTGTCTATTCATGTCATTGCTGCTATGGGATCATAAAAAACAGTGTTGTGTTTTTGCCTGCAGGCTACATCAACAAGAAGGTGGTTAACTGTATTGGGGAGAATGTTAGCAAAATATTTTTCTGTTGTTTCATCACAGACCAGATGCAGACCAGTGACAAACTAACGGAAAAATAGAGCGAGTCACCCACAGATACTTGAACAGCCTCGGTGCCCTTTGCCATAGATTTGACAAAGTTTGCAGCTCAGCATTATTCTTTTAAAAAGGGAATCCCTCACTCGGTGTTTTGATGATGTTTGTAGACAACACCAAAATAGCTCTTGGGTGTTTCCCTTTTTGGTTTAGCGTGCGCTATTTTTAATACTCATCAGCCCCTCACACCCTTTGGCTTGAGGTATTAGGCTGAGAGTCAACTCGCCACAAGATCAGGGTGTTTTTGTCGTAGCTTTGTGATTACCATACTTTTAACACAGAGTTCTGCAAAATGATGATGTAACAGCAGAACTGGGAAATATGAGCTTTCAAATAGAACTCCCCGAAGCTAGGCATTGTCCTGTTTCCGTGTGCAAATGATGCAGCAGCAGATGCTGTAATGTGTAAGATAATTGTCAAGAAAACCGGACATTATTAGTGCGTGTCGAATGTTAAACTTTTTCCGGCTGAAAATCTTTCTTTTCATAGAGCCGAATTACGCCTCTGATACAGTTTGATTTCTTGCGTCACGTTTGATAGTGGCTTCGTGGTCGCATCTCAATTGGAATCCAATGCTTTTGCCTTGACGCAACCCGATCTCTTAAACTATTGACAGACTCACTGACAGTTTGATTGCAGCGGCAGTCTCACCCAAGGAAGTCTTGTTACTCGATTCTCTTTTTACAAATCGCACATCGTGGCCATCACACGTCTTTTCTTATTTTTTTTCCCTGCAATTTCCGACGTTATGCTGTAGCCTGATGTCTTTCCCTTCAAATTCAATCCAGATGTTATTTTATTTGCTTATTGTAACTGAAACCAGTCGGGTAGTTGTAGCAACTGCAGTCGTATCCCAACAATGGAACCCAATTCACGGCTGTTCTTTTTGGTACTTTTGTGCTTGAATTTGAGCTCAGTGGTGTCTTTTGGGAATTTTCAACACGCCGCAGTGCATTAGCTTTGATTTTCAGCCACCTGAACACTTGGGTTGAAGATGCTACTGTGCGATTTCAAAATGATTGCGGTCCAATTGCTTGAGAGTCAAAGCTTAACATTCCGATTGCTGTTGGGACCAACTGTAAGCTGTGACTTCATCACGCTGTGTTTTTGGAGCATTGCTGTTTGAGTGTCTTTAGTCCATGTGCTAAACTGTTGTTGACTGTCAACTCTGAATAATTTTAAGGCAAAAAAAAAACATGCTAGAAACAGCAGACAATCAAGTGTCTCTTTTGTATTTGCCTTGATCTGTGCCAAAAACCATAGATACAAATATGCATGCGGTAAAACCTGTGTCTCTACATTTTGCACAGGCTGAGTCACGTAGTAAGAAGGCTCTGAGTTTGGTACCTTTGCACAGGTGTTTGTTAGAAAAAAAAAAGCTCAGTTTGGGAAATGTAGTCCTATCGGCGCAAGCACGGTGACGTAAAACGTCTGAGTTTGGAAATTGTAGTTATGACCCCAGCGCAGCGATGAGAAAATGTCCTTTTGGACAATAAAGTAATAACTGTGGAGGTACAGTCACAGAAAAAGCTACGCTGTCATCGTAACTGTGCCTAAAATATGCAAGATGACTTTTGTATTCGACCCGCTTTCTGCCCCGCCAACAATTCTGTTTTACGCATTACAGTGCCCAACTTACGACACTCAGTGACACTTAAAATCCAGCCGACAAGTGAAGCGGTTGACTCACACCCAGGTTGAAAATATCTTTCTCTGACATAATCTGTGGTTCGAGGGTTTTCGGAAATTGAGAAATCAACGATTTCGTCTTAATCATGACCATCACGGAATTAAAACAGGAACGTTATTCCAGTCAGAAAGACAACTCTTGATTCCAACCGATTTGTAATCTAAATTCTCCCCTGTGACTTATCCGACAGTGACCATACAGACGACAAAGAAACAGAGGTCAAAGAGGAATCCAGTGGTAAGCTTTCTTCAACTCCCTTTTTCATTCAGCTCATTCGTGTCACTATTAGTCATCGTAACATTAAAGCGGCACAGATAAATGATTGGGCAACGTCCTTCTACTTTGAGTCTAGTCTCTTCTCGATAGTCATTGGCATCCCAATTGACTCCGAGCTCGGCTGCGCACGTCAGCCCGCCATGGTGTCTGAGTGCGTCATCCTGTCACAGGGGATTTTACCACCCCCGTAGTACGAGTCAGCCACACTGACGTTCATTCATCGTCTACGCTCGCTCCCCTCACACTCCCGCATTATTACAACCTCCGTGTGCCCCCACAAATTGATGGAGTCTGTCTATTCTTCTGACAGGCCCAATTCACTGTTTGAATCGAGACCCATGTAGAACCTACATTAGAACGAGGAAAACGTCCTCCCACTAACGTCGCGACACATTTAAAATGTCTCCAAGAACATTGTTACGTGCTGTGAAGTCATTTGATTTTTGCTGAAAACCTCAAAGCTCTCAATGATTTCGCACATTTGAGTGTATTAAAATGTGGTTTGATTTTAGAAGTAATAAATTCCTACGGTTTGTGAGTGGGGCAAAATATTTCCTCCAATCGTGTCTGTCTCTCAAATTGACATTTAAATGCTGAGCCTACATACACTCTGTTGAGCACTACTTACCGATGCTTATAAACGGGCATACTAATTTAAAAAAAAAAAAAGGTCAAGTCACACCGCATGTTTTAAACAGGTTCCCTCTTCAGTATTGAAGATGATCGTACACCATGAGACAGGACCTTTAGCGATGAAGAGCATTTTAACTCATTCAGTACCAGCCAATTCTGGACCAAGTGACATGATCGCTCCACACCTTTCGTGCCTTATTGTTGCATTTCTCTGAGCTCCCTAATAGCACTCGTTCTTTAGTTTGAAACGTTAGAGGTGTTCAACACAGCAACTTTTACTCCGGTGCAGCACCAGGGCTGCCCCCGTAGAACGTTCACACGTACAAAGTTACACCGGTGTAGCCCCTGAAAACAGCTTAAACCGGAGCTAATTTAACCCTGCTCAAAGAGGTGCGTTAAAAACTTACCCCGGAGTAAATGCTCGTTTGCGGGGCAGCACCAATATAAAATGATATGTGTGAACGCTACAGGGGTAGACTCGCTATGCATGAGAAGAGTTGATCACATACGGGTAGAATGTGTTGCTTTTGTGCTCGGTTGTACTTCTGTCATCTTTCCTTTTGTAGGAGACTGCACTGTCACTGAGTTGTTTGTGTAGTTTGTTCCTTTGTTGTGTGTTCATAACTCTCCCATAGAATTTATTTTGTGATTTCCTCTCTTGATTTTCTGTTTGGCGCATTATGTTTGTTTTTCTCAGTGTCATTGAAGTCATCGTTGATTTACGTTTTCTGGGGCGGTCATCGAACGCCTCTCGAGCAGAAGGCATGGAGACGGAGAAGGAGAAGGGCGTGCCTGTAGTTGCTTGAGTTAAACAATTTAATAAAGTGTATGTTTTAAAAAGAACCAACACGACAGCTCTTTGTTTTATTTCCGTATTAACAATATCGTATTGCACGGCCGCAGAAACTGCCGTGTGAACGCAAGTGGGGCTGCACCGGGGTAAACACGCTTCTCTTTAGTCAGCAGCTTTTTATGTGTGAACGCTCCACAAAATTTGCACCGGTGTAAGATATATCACAACAAAATACGTCGGTGCAGCACCGAAGCAAATGTGTGCCGTGTGAACAACCCTTATGATGTGTTGCCGTGTTGTAGGAACTCTGTGTGTGGATGCAACACATGTCCAGGCCTCCAGGACTCTGTTGATCATCCAGAACTCGGACCTCCGTGACATCAGACGGAGCTCTCAACACCTGACCCTCGATCCCCAGTTGAGGAGCTTACTGCAGTGGGCGGCAGCCTCCATCGCCGGCGCTCCCCTGATCCAACTGAATCCCGACAATGAGCTCCAGCAGGTAATAAAGATGCATTTCGGTTGTCAAAACACTCAGCTTTCACTTCCTTCTACCTCTCCAAGTAAAGCAACTATTGTTGCCCGAATGTTCTTAGAAGAGCATCAGGGTTATGGAGCTGCAAACTGTCAAGAAACAGCATGGCAAAAATAATACACCCATGGTAATGCACTTCCTCAGGCTCAAGGAGCCGCATTCTTGTAACTATCATGCAGGCATTTTAAATGATGAACCCTCAGTCGCAGTTCCGCCTTTGTGGATTTGTAGCGACGCCACTCGAGCGAACCGCGACTCAGCAGTCAATAGTCCTCTGCTCTCTGCTGTGTTTGCATCAACGCGGACATGTACGCACGGGCGCATCTTTTGGCTTCAACCAATCAGCGCTGACGCAACGGATATTACACATCAAAGCAGGGTTCCCATGGGTCTTTAAAGTTCATAAAAATCCATAAAAAAGTTGTAAAATTATGTTCTTAATTGTCCTTATTTTTCAGGGAAAGCTTCTAAAATCAATAAAAATCCTTAAAATTTTCTTTTTATTCAAAAAGAAATTGAAGTTTCTTAGTGTACTTTATTTGTGAATGAATTCAATTTTTTTTTCATTTTCCCACCTGTAATACAGGTAGGAAAATGAAAATTTGACATACAGTATGTCAAATAAAAGGGTAGCTAATTGCCCCTAAAAATATAGATGTGCCCCTCCTTTGGCAGCAATGATTTGAACACCCTCCATCCATCCATCCATTTTCCGAACCGCTTGATCCTCACTAGGGTCGCGGGGGGTGCTGGAGCCCATCCCAGCTGTCTTCGGGCAGTAGGCGGGGGACACCCTGAATCGGTTGCCAGCCAATCGCAGGGCACACAGAGACGAACAACCATCCACGCTCACAGTCACACCTAGGGACAATTTAGAGTGTTCAATCAGCCTGCCATGCATGTTTTTGGACTACCGGGCCGCCTGATTTGAACACCAGCTCAGTGATATGTAGCTTTCTGTTCAGCCCACATATTGTTGAGCGGGCATTAAATCCACCGTGAATCCCCTGCTGAGTGGGGAAAAAGGCCTTAAAAATGGCTAAATTCGCCCTCAAAAGTCCTTAAAGGTCCATAAATAAAAAGCAAGTGGAAGAGTGGGAACCCTACAAAGAGCTTTGATCTACGACACCAGCTAAGTGAGCCTAGCTGAGACAACAGCTAAGTTAGTACAGTAGACACAACGCTCGAGGTCGGACAGATGCGTTTTTTCTGTCATCTGTATGTTTTTCTCTCTTATCTGTCCAAATACATATTTTTCTACAAACAATAGCTGTCTTGTCCACAACGTCTTTTTTCATTCCACCGGGGTTTAGCTAGTGTATTTATAAAGAGACCAAAATCTCTTTTAGATTCATCATATGATTCACAGGTTGATTTGTTTTTCTTTTTCGTGGGAACCCATCCAGCATTATTCACTCAAAAAGTCGCATTTTTTCTCGGGGATGGCACCATCTTGGTGCCAAGGAACTATGTTGAAGTAAGTTGAATTTAATTTTGACAAGAGTTGTTCTATGCTGGCATCTTAGGTCATCTGTGACAGCAACAAACCATTGCCCATTTACTCAAGCAAGGCTGAACCATCTTGGACATGTCCATTCGTTGATTAAAATTACGCGACCATTCCAGTCCATTCCTTTTGTAATGTGTACTATGTTCGATTTTTGGATTAGGCTTTTCCATACTTATCTACACACAACTTAATCCAAAGCACGAAAATCGTGTCTTATTTTTTGTTTTTCCGGATAAACCCTCTCAAAATTTGGAGATGTATGCTTTTCATGGGACAGTGACTTAAAATGAAATGCAAAGTAAATGTGTCTGCCCAGTTAAAGCCTGGATCGCAGTTTGTATGTTTAGTCTTCCATCTAGCTTTGGTTGAGAAGAAAATAGTGATGCATGCATTTCATTGAATATTATCAAACCATATTTTTTGTACTAGTCCCACCAGTCAAAAAATGTATGATTAAGAAAAAACATATATACTGTAAAATGCTGCATATAACACGTCCCCTTGTATATGTCCCCCCCCCCCCCCCCCCCCAAGATCATCCTTTGTCTTTACTTGTGTCTAATACGGAGGTACCACCCCTTGATTTCTCGGCATCCTTTTTGTGGCTCCAGTTTTAGAGACATTGATCTTTTTATCAAGTAATCGATTGACAATTCATTTGGGGATGTTGTTTATTCTCTAATATAAGTGAAACACGCTTGTTGTTTCCATAATATTGTGAAACGTTAATTTTTGCTTGATTATCATGTGAAAGGTGATCTGCCTCGAGATTGCCCGTCTTTGACAATATTATATCAAAAATGAAAGTGAAATGGCTGCGACCAAGTAGACTGGAGTATCACTGATTTCATTCCGTTCAATCTGATAATCGACCACTAGGATTACATACACAGGCAAAGTTTTTCAATCTTAGTGAAGTAAAATTGTTGGTGTGGTTTCAGCTGCCAGCCGTGGTCCAAAGACTGCGCGAGAGGAAGTGGAGGGTGGGAGACCTGCTGCACTTCTTGTTACGCTACTGTGAAGAGAGCCAGACGCACGCTCAGCCTCAGCCCAGGAAGGAGACACCTCAGTCGGGTAGAGAGTCTCACCGCGTCCCCCTTTTCAAGTGGCTGCTGGAGCACGCGTAAGCCCCTTGATGCCCCCCCCCTGAGCAAAGCGCTACCGCAGCCATGTTCCTCCAGACGGCGCCGTCAGCTGATTGAAGGCCTTGTATAATGTATTATTTCGCCACTGTTTGATTGTTCCAGTATCCTTGCACATGTTGACTTAACAGACCGCCTCACACCTCACACTTTCCTAAAAAGGAAGGAGAGCGAACCCATCCCATTTGTTCCTGGCATGGCGATTTGCGACTGAGAGAAAGCGTGAGTGAGTGAGTGTGTGTGTGCGTGCGTGTTTTTGTTTGGGGATCCCCATGGCTGCCAGGCCCATGAGGTCATCACATTCACAGCTCACCTTGGCGACATTGGTGTTTCCACATGTGAGAGGAACACACACAAACGAGAGGAACACCACACCCTTACATTATCAGAGTAGAAGCCGCCTCGAAAAAAGTATTTCTCTCCCTGAAGTATTCAATTGTTACTTTCTCCACTCTCATTCAAGCAACATTTCAAAAAATGCAAACACCCTTCCCTTTATTTTAAAGGTTTATGCGTAGCCTCTTTCACACAGAAATACCACAAAAAATGCCTCAGAGTCGATCTACCACTCTGCCTTTCATACAGAAGCAACTGCTTTCAACACAACAGTGCTGGAAAAGGCGGTTAGTAAACATTATACGTTGATTCCATCAGTGTGGAAACCCCTTAACACGCGGTTGGTCATGGCTCACTTACGACTCCAATGCTACCTCCTAAAGTGGAAAATTGCCCTGTTAAGTTTACCCTCTCCCCAGCCCAATTTCTGTGTTGTTTTGACCGGACAGCTCAAGAGAAAACATGCTCTCATTTGTCAATGTGATCATATTTGTGGCAACAGAATGATAACTCGTAATTGTATTTGCCCGCCAATATAGTGTTCCTCCTTCATCTTAGAATGGTGGCTTGCCTCGCAACTATTACTTTGAATTGGAATGGAAAATAATGGCGGTGGATTAGGGATGGGCATCTCTACGTTCATTGATTGTTATTTACATTGGAGAATCTCCTTTGAAGTTGAGACGAGATAGCAAAAGAGATTTCTTTCGACCGCAAACGATTCAATTCTTAAGATAGTACTCGCTTAAACTTCTTCAGACGGCAAACTAATCGAGCCTTTTTTTAGTTCCCGATCCAAACTCTCTGAGACCATTAACGGCAATTGAGTCTTTAGATGTCAGTCAAGGTTCTTTTAGATGAAAAAAAAATTACTATACACTGCAGGGAATTATTTTTTTCTTTTTCTCGTTATTACGTCAAACCAGTTGACTAGGAAGCGAGTAAACTTGCTGACTTATCATTGACCTCCCATCCTCACGAGGGTCGCGGACGTGCTGGAGCCTATCCCAGCGGTGAGCTTCTTCATGGTTTTGACTCGTTCGGACGTCTTGAGACGGCAAGGAAGGCTTTTGACTGTAGTTTACTTCAACTTTCTTTACACACTGAGAGATGGACATCAAGCGGACACATTGAGACTTCATTAGAAAGCAAATTTGTTGCGATTTCTGTTGACCGCAAACAATGTAGCAAGATTTCATTAAACGCAAAACAAGTTGAGATTCAAGACGGTAAACTTGCCCAGACTATAAACGGCACTGTCGCTGGAACTTCTTCAAGCAGCAATTGAGGCTTCTTTACACAGCAAACATATTAATAAGCCTCGGATGCCAGTCAAGATTTCTTTTGGATTACAAACTCGCTTAGGTTTAGATAGCAAACTGAGACTTATTTTTAGACGGCAATCAAGAGTTCTTTCGATGGCTCATTCAGGCTTTAGTCCGTAAACCTTTGCAGGTTTCTGTTGATGGGGAACGAAAACTTCTTTTGAAGGCAATCAAGTTGAGACCTGAGACATTCGCCAATATTTCTTTCAATGACAAACTCATTGAGACTTTAAACTGCAACAGGCAATTCCGAAGGTTAAACGGGGTGAGACTCGAGGTGGCCCTTTAGACTTCGTGATACATCAAATGAGTTGAGATGTCGAGCTTCATTTGCTTCCAAACACAATTCCACGCACATGACTGAATTCTCAGGATCAATTAAAAAGTGTTATTGATCATGCCTATCCCAAATGTGAATTATGTTGACTAGGTACATCGGTATTACAAAAGTATTTTTTTCAAGGCGCTAAGCGGAAATATGCCACTGTTGATGGCTGTAATGTTGCCAAACTCGCCGCTCGTTAACGCCAGTCATCATCAGTGTTGGTCATCCGTGTGTCCCAATTGCGGAAGTTTTATTGACGCAGATAACGTGCATCGTTTAACCGCACACTCACGACGAACGGATGTCAGGCCACAGATGGATGACCACAACTTCCCCGATGGATTACATCTGTGTGCACAGGCACAGCGGAACCACTTGGATGCGGTTTTAATGAGCTATGTCGTGGGCCTTATACCCCCCCCCCCCCCCCCTCCGCCCGCCTTCATGCATTTGATAACGGCTTGCCGTGATATTCTAATAGCGCGAAACTTTAGAAAGTCCAAAATCTTTTAACCAATGCATCGCTGTCGGGTGGATTCATCTCCTAAACCGTTACTTTTCAGGAAATATATAGATATATATTTTAAAATTCATCAAATATTGGTGAATTTCACATTTTAAAAAAATTATAGGCTGATGAAGGGATTGATGAATAGTATGGCAGTGTGGGGAAAAAAAAACATAAAATTGTCCCAAATTTGTAAACAAGAGACTCCCGACAGCGAAGACATGCTTCTGTAAACATGTGTTGTAATTGATAAAAGCCTGGCTTTGCATCTCTCTTTTCGTCTTCAACTGCCTGGCTCAAGATTTTGTTCTGAAAGCGCCATGCCATCTGTTCCTGCTTCAACACTATAGGCTGCTGACCAAAATGGTCTGTCTGTCCATCTGTCTAACGTTTGTTTAATCAAGAAATATGTCAAAAGGTGCACTACGGAAAGAAAAAAAAAGTTACACTGTGCTCACGATGAAGAGGGTGTGAAGTATTACAAATTAACCTTGCAGTGACACTGAGTTAAAAGGTATGTAAAAAATTGTGAAAAGAGACTGTTTTGTACAAAGACATTCCCTTCACATTCCAGCTTGTTTTTGTGCTTGCTGGACGCTGGATGTGCACCTGCAAAATTTTGTAAAATGGCCGCTGCTGTTGTATTCCAGTGTTGCTTTCAAAGCGCCCCCCCCCCCCCACACACACACACACCAGCCCCCACTCACACTCTGTATCGGTTCCTGCTTACTTGTAAAGTTCTACCAAATAAAGGCATATAATATATATATATATATATATACCGTATATATATATATACAGTATATATATACACACACACACACACATGTGCAGCGAAGTATTCTCTACGTGACATTGCTGAATAGTGAATGCACATTTGTAAGCTTGACATCAGTACTTTATTTCAGAAAAAAAGCTCTGTGTGGCAATAAAGTGTTTACGTGGTAACCCCTTTTGGCTCCTTTTCTTTCCTCATTTAAGGAACTAAAAAAAAATGAATACAAAACACATGTAGGGGGATAGCCAGACTTTTTTCAGCGTGGTGGCCAGGGTGACACAACATTTCACCGAGCGGATGGCCACAAGCGCGCGCACACCTGAAGAGCTGGGGAGAGGGAAGTCTGGGCTTGCCAGCTAAAGCTGTTGACCCCACAACCCAACCCCTGATAAGCGGTAGAGAATGGATGATTGGATGGCTGGACCGTCCACAGTCAGAAATGTAATGGACACGACTCCCAAAACTTGCTCAACCCACTCAGGACATACAGAAAGCAATATTTAGTTTAACTTAATTTACTAGATAACGCCTTTATTTTCTGTCGCTATTTTTTATGTACTACCTCATAGTCTACTTCTATTTTTGCAGGCTGCCATTGATGGCCCAACGTCCTCCGGACATCATATGGCTAATCCTGCCCATGCATTTATTTAAACCACTGTGCTGCCAGAAGAATAATGTAGCAATATTGGCAAGCGAAGGACTTACAGTAGAGTGCAGTGATAAAATTATAATTTATCAGTCAACCATCCGTCCAAGTGAATCCACAAATCATTTTGGTGAAAACGGCATAATGAGATACATGTGCAAGCTGTACAGGTTGGATATGAATAGGGCTTCGTCTGACATGCCTCTTTACATCTCTGATCGAATACTGTCATGCACCTTACACCGTCTTGGAATCAGCCAGTCCTCCTTCAAGTGTCTCCAGTTGGTCCAAAATGCTGGCGCTCGCCTCCTGACTGGATCTCGTTAGAGGGAGCGCATCACCCCAATCCTGGCTTCTCTTCACTGGCTCCCTGTACATTTTAGAGTTCGTTTTAAGGTAGCTCTGTTTGTTTTCAAATGTTGTAATGGCCTCGCTCTCTGAGCCCCTCCACCCTTACATACCTGCCCGGTGCCTCAGGTCTGCAGACCAGATGCTACTGGAGGTGCCGAGGACTAAACAGCACCTCAGAGGGAAGTGAGCCTTTTCTGTTGCCGGTCCTTTCCTCTGGGTTGACCTTCCGTTAAATTTTCGGCAAGCCCTCTCTCTGTCCATATTTAAAACTCGTTTGAAGACGCATCTTTTCTCTTTGGCTTTCGACCCAATGTGAGACTGACACTGTTCTATTGTTTTCTGGTGTCTACTGTAGTTGAAGTAGTATCCTTCATTTGTGTTTTAATTTACTGTTTTCACTTTCTTTTGTTGTTTTATTGTTGTTAATTTTGATGTAAGGTGCTTTGTTACAGATGCAGCTGTTGTGAAATGCACAATAGAAATAAAGTTGCATTGTATTTTGTGAGGCGATGCACAACCCGAATAGATACATTTAATAATAATTTAAAAACAGTTGGTGGTCCAGTGGTTAGCGCGTCGACCTCACAGTGCGGAGGTACGGGGTACAATTCCAGCTCCGGCTTCCCTGTGCGGAGTTTGCATTTTCTCCCCGGGCCTGTGTGGGTTTTCTCCGGGTACTCCTGTTTCCTCCCACATTCCAAAAAACATGCATGGCAGGCTGATTGAACACTCTAAATTGTCCCTAGGTGTGAGTGTGAGTGTGGATGGTTGTTCGTCTCTGTGTGGCTGGCAACCAGTTCAGGGTGTCCCCCGCCTACTGGTCGAAGACAGCTGGGAAAGGCTCCAGCACCCCCGCGACCCTTGTGATGAAAAAATGGATCGGAAAATGAATGAATAGTTTTCATTCACACTTAGAGGGCTCTGAGTGTGAATGAAAACTAAAAATGAATTACCGTCAAATACTGTAGCTGGCAATTAATCCCTGAAAATGTTGACATTTTTAAACCACAGTGTTCATGACAAACATGAACTACAACTCCAACAGCCGTCTGATCTATCAATGAAATTATGTTATCCTGTCGGGAAGGTGCTTGCTGGGTGGTTTATTGAAAAGCTTGTTGTTGCTTATCATTCCAAAGCCAACCCACCAAATGTTGACACACTGCTCTCAAGCATGCTGTACTGTAATTGCAAGCAAGAGTGTGTCGACTCGAAAGCAGTCGACTCGATAGGTGCCAAAACAACCAGAAGGTTTGTGGTATTATATCAAAGTTGGTCTCAATAACAGACGCAACAACACCTCTGTTGCTGTGTGATTTAACACCTGCAATTACTGTACGACGTGTAATAGGCCAACACTATGGTGCTCATGAATGGAATTGTCTGTTCGGCATAGTGGAGGGCTGACAAATGGGAACAGAATGAGTATAAGGCAGAAACATTTAATTGCAGGCTTCCTCAGGATGATACAGCAGTCAAGGAATGTGTCTGACAAGTATCTTTCTCTCTTTCTCTCCTTTTTTTTTAAATTTCCCTTTAATTTTATTGACAAAACGTTGAATACAAAATGAGGGCAATCCAATTGACATTAATTTATATACTGTACATACATGACAATAAAACATCAAAGAATATAGTATGTCAAGCTATAGAAGATAAAAGAAAAAAAATCAAAAGATAAATTATACTGTAGTAGTACAGGAGAGCCTTAAACGAGCGCTAGCATGATGTGCCATATTCCATTGATCGGTTGTCGATTTGTTGTGAGAAATTTTCTTCAAACGCACAAATGGAAGTGAGGAAGTAGTACATGTGTAGGGTTCAAGTCATCCTCCCCAACCCTCTCGAACAACAAATCGATAATAGATCACTGGAATATGATGCAACATCATGCTAGCTCTCGTTTAATGCAAGTAGTACAGGAGGTACTACTACAGTATTATTTATCATTACTTTCAAGGTGCATTCTGATACAGTTACTCGTTCCCGCTTAAAAAAAATGTAATTAGTAACATAAGCCCAGTGCCTTAATATTAAAGTAATGTAACTTGATTACTTACTTTTCCTTGACGTCATTATCAAATATGAAAAAAGACAACAACAAAAATATACTATTTAAATACATTAGATACATCTTTTTTATCTTGTGGATGTTCAATGGGCAGCCCGGTGATCGACTGCTGCGATCGCTAGATAGGATCAGTCCTCCAGTAAATATGGTACAAAACAGTCACCATCTTTTACCTTCAAGTCACTTTTGAAACCGACCACTTTTAGACGATCACGTATCCAATGACGTGTCCTGTATTTGGTGGCCAGCAAAACCCTTATGTCGGATGGCGGTCCATTAAGCTATATTATGACCAGTTATCCACTTAACTGCGGGAAAGCTTCTCCGGCCAACTACTTTAAGAGCAGACGAGGACTCGACTGCGTCGTCTCTGTTCCCACATACTGCAACCCAACGAAACAACCCCCATTTTAAAAAGAAGAAAATTAAAAACCAAAAAGATGTGACCTTTTCTGTAACTGTAACAGATTACAGTTACATGGTACGACTTTTCCATTACGAGCCAAACTTCTACTGTACATGTATAGCGCATCTACAAACGGTACTTAAAAAGAATGTTCCAGCGATGGTGTTCTGTGTAATTGACGTTGTAAAATTCCAGCATCATCTATCCAGAGGGTTACACAATCTTTAGTGAGGTACATTGGAAGCGTACTGGTGGTTCCCCAACACCTGACTCCAGTTTCCAGTGTCCGTTTCGTCTGAGCACTGGCGGGGGAATCGGATGACGCTGCAATCTGGCGGGAAGGTTTTTTTGCACTTGGGAGGGCGCCAGGGTGCACAGCTGGGTCAACAAAATAGCGGCCTGCGTTTCCGTGGGAAACCGCCGTTTGATCCCTCACTCTGAGCTCAACTTCCAAGGCTGTTTTCCAAACACTTTACAGCGGGAAACCGTCGGCTTCCCATCGGCGACAGCGAAGGTTACTTTTGTGATGGCGGGAGTCTGAGAGGGCGTGAGGTTTCCCTCATCCTCTCCCAATTTGTCTTTCAAGAAACTTTATCATTGTTTTGATAGTTTTGAATTATTATTGTTGAGGGTGTGATTTGTCCTACAGGTGTCTTGTTAGTGTTCTTTGGCCATTTTGTTAGATTTATGACCCCGATATGCATATTTGGAATGCACCCAGAAACAAGATGACTCAACGAGACCTTTGAATATACTCTGCAGTGTCATTGTCTACTCTACATTCAGTTGTTCTGGTTTTGAATTTTCCATGAACCAAATGAATGTAAATAAATGCACTTTTATCCAGGAGTCATACATTGTCAAAGTTATTATTTTAAGGAAACACAACAACAACAGCAATAATCTGGTTTTCTGAATATTTGATGTTAGATTTGTTTGATCTTGTCTTGTCTTCTAGATTCTTGTTTGTCTTTGGGGACAAATTTTCATCTCTTTGAGTGTCAAGTTCTTCGGTTAAATCCTATCCAACGTTGTCAGTTCAAAACCTGCAACTAACTGGTGACAAGCCGAGGGTGAATTCCAACTCTCACCCAAAGTGACTACATTTACAACTTAAATAAAATGGGAATAATGTATTCCCAGCAGTCTTTTCTTTTTCATTTCATAGTGTGTCTTGGTCACAGAGTTGTTTGTAGGTTTTGTTTTGTTTTTTGTCCAATCAGATTTCTGCTTTGATGTGTTGCCATGCAAACAGTGGTGGGCCGTGCATTTCAACCTTAGGCCTTCAGCGACGTCACATACATGCACAATATAGGCTCGTCAAGCAGCACTTAATTTCAGGAGCATTTAAAACCATCAAGTATGCATTCACAATTAAGAGCAGGAAACTAAATTTACAGATATTGTCAAAAATAAAAAGATGATTTAAAAATACTAAATAAAATGCCACCCAAGTTACGTTGTGTGATCTTAACTCATTCACTCCCAAAGACGTTTTTACGTCTTTTCAGACTTGGTCTACAATTGGCTGGTACTGGATGAGTTAAACAAGTCTGTCCAATAAATTGTGCAATGTCGCAGTTTCATATAAGACACCTACCAAACAAGAACAAAACAAACTATTCTTTGAAGATAAAGTAAACAGATCATTTGCATTTTGAAAATCGGCAATACAACAGCAAATAACTGAAAATGTTGAGCAGATAAGATAAGATAAGATATCCTTTATTTGTCCCACACTGGGGAAATTTACAGCCTCCAGCAGCAAGAATGTAGGCAGAAAGAAGAAGAAAAAACAAACAAACACCGTTCAATTAAGTGCAATATAAATACAAAATGGATAAATCGCAGTGCTATTTACAGTTGTTTTCCACATCATTTAATTATTAATAATATTATTGTTGCTATTTTTTATTCAGCAGCCTGACAGCAGTTGGTAGGAACGAGCGTCTGTATCTCTCCTTCTTGCAGCGCGGGTGTAACAGTCTCTGGCTGAAGGAGCTACCTAGTGCTGTCAGGGCGGGCTGGAGAGGGTGGGAGGGACTGTCCATCATAGCTTTTAGCTTAGTTAGCATCCTTCTGTTGCCCACCTCCTCCAGAGTGTCAAGGGAGCAGCCCAGGACAGAACTGGCCTTCCTGACCAGTCGCTCCAGTCTCTTTCTGTCCCGGGCTGAGATGCTGCCTGACCAGCAGACAATGCCATAATGGATGGCCGAGGCCACCACCGAGTTATAGAAAGTCTTAAGGAGCGACCCCAGAACCCCAAAAGACCTCAGTTTCCTGAGTAGGAAGAGTCGGCTCTGTCCTTTCCTAACCAGGGTGTCCGTGTTTGTAGAGCAGCTGAGATTGAACGAACTTTCGTGCACGAAGGGCATTACAATGCACCATTATAAATTGCAGGTGAGCAGATTTATTTGATACATTTTTGTATCTTTGTCATTTTATTTCGTTACCATTAATTTAATACTAGCGAAATAAAATGACAAGAAGAAATGAAAAATAAAATTCATTTACTCACCAATGTAGTGCCTGTTTACTGAGCTGCAGATCTACGCGAGTGTCCCCAAACGTTTTTAAACGCACCGTAGCTTGTAAGTGCCCAGCCGTGCTCTGATGTTTCCTTGCTGCCTTGGTAAAACAACTTAAAATGGGTAAATCCAGTGTGGCTCCAAACACCAAATCGGTCCGTTGCAAGCAATAGGCATTCCCCGCAGTACAATTTGCAGCGTTTCTCAGAGGCTGTGAGCCACGGGTACCGTTCATAATTGCTCGTCTGAAAATGACGGACAAACCCTTTTCCTTGCTGGGACAGGCTAGCTAGCGCAGGAGTTGGGCGGCCTCTTCGCACAATATCCAGCTTTTCGTGGAAGGCCCGTCTTGAAAATTGTGTGGAAAGTAGTTCTGCAACCAGATCAACGTCTTCTCCTTCGGCCATTTTGGGTTAAAATGCAGTGATAGCTGCCCCCCGCCGACTGCTCGAAGACAGCTGGGATAGGCTCCAGCACCCCCCTGCGACCCTTGTGATGATAAAGCGAATCAGAAAATGAATGGATGGATGGATGGCTGGATAGTCCTCGAGAGTTTGGAAAATAAAGTTAACTAGGTTTTTGGCTGTTGTAATGTCCTAAAATATGTAATATGCCCTTTCATGCCACACATTGGTCTCTTTCGTATGTGGTTTTGAAACTGATCCTGATTAACCCCTTTAAACCGAGGGCAACTTTGCCAAAAACGCCTACGGAAAGGTGCACCCAAAGTAAATTTGTAGCTGTTCTTGAACCATTTGGAGTATCAGCATAGTTTTGGTCTCTTTTTGAAATATTCAAAATTTTATCATTATGAATATTTCTCCCATACAGTAAGAATCTGTGTAAGTGCTCCTGTCACTGAACTGTGGATGTTCGAAAACAGAAAAAAAAGCGAGTCTTATGTTCGTCTAATTTTTTTTCCACTAAATCTACCTTGAAAATGGATTTTGAATGTTGATTAGGACTTGAAAACACTACAGGATCAAAGCGTGAGGTCTCCCCAAGTTCCGGTTCAAATTCGACAATTGTAACATTTAGGGTACCATTCAAATCTCCAGAAACTCAGCTTTTAAAAGATGTATAAAAGATAACATGTTCACACATGTACTCAGCTGACGACGTGCACCAGCGATTTGTTTTGACAGATGACGGAGGGCCCTTCGGTTGCCAAATGCAACCTCTTCTGACAGAGGTATCTCATCCAGGTCCACATCTGAAATAATGGTGGACCTAAGAAGTACTCCCAAGAGGCCCATGGATCCTTGGATTTTATTTCACGTGTCACATTTGAAAATATATGGCAGGTAACGTACTGGCAAGGACTCCCAGAAATTAGCCCAACACAGATGGATGGACAGCAAAGTTCAGGCTCTGTAATTTGATATTCCGAAATGGAAGCAGCAGTCCGAAACTAGAACGTTTACACCTAATAAAGGAAAATAATGGATTACAAAAAAAATAATAATAATAATCCCCTTCTGACCGGGATGGGAATAAAACTGTGCATTTTTGTGTCATTGCTCCACACATTGTCAGTGAGAGCGACAGTTTTTGAGGACTTGGACGCTCCTAAAACATCTTCCATCAACGTAATTGGCATGAGAGAACGTCTTTTCAGTCTAGTCATAGGGGAACATAATAGTTGGCGGTTAACGTCTAATCCACTCTCAAACTCCTCCATGGTTCTTCGCATGGCCCTGTATTCCCTAATAGATGTGGTCACATTATGTTATCAGTGCATACATAGCCTTGATACTCCCCGAGACAAATAATGTCGGTGTGGTTTCGCCGGTAACCATATGACTTCTGATGTTGCGTCAGTCGCAATCACAAAACCACAGAAAGATCTCATCCATCGAGTCGGAAACCACTGGAACGTCTCTCAGGCTGTAAGGTTATCTTGCCGTTGCGCTAATTTCACACACGCACACACACATTTGTGGTGCTTGTCTCGTTGTGTAGCAGAAAATAAACAGTCAGCAATCCAGAGAGGCCCCACGGTGTTGTGTCTTGTCGTCTATGCACAAAGTGACATCAGATAGGCGGGGTCCTGGCATGGTGCATCCCCTGCTGACATCACTTCCCACCCAACAGCAACAAACGGCTGGGTTGTTGGGAGAGTCCACTGGAGAGGGGAGGGAGGAGCAGAGAAGGGGGGTGTCGGTTGAGTCAAGTCCGTGGAATCCATGATTCCTGTGAGCCGGGCTTTGTGTCGGAGGGGAAAACCGGCTACATCATCCCGGCCGGGCCTTTTGTTTAACTCGCCTGGAAGAAACTCTCCATTGTTTTGCTTCATGTGCTCCAACTTTCATCAGCGCACACTTAATAGGTGAGAAGCCTCATGAATTGCTGAGGGAGGCTGGGAAGGAGTGAGGGCAGAGGGAGGGTGACCTGCTGCTGACTCAGTTCCACCATTTGTTTCATCTCATTCAGCATCAATAGACGTCTTGTTTTAATAGAGGACGTCAGTCTCCGAAGGTTTGAAGATATCTGGTGTAAAATATTTGATGGTCAGACCGTGGCTAACGTACTTACTCTCCCCAGCCCAAACATCTTCAAGTGCATCATCAAATCAAAATATAATAAATACAAAAAATATCATCCCACTCTTAGGTCATCATCTCCATGTCAAAAAGGTTTAGAAGTGAACCTCTTTTAAGGTGATGTCTTGCAGCAGAGAAACAAAAGTTTTGAACATCAGAATCTCTTTTATCTATTTAATTGTAATTATGTTCATCATTCCATTGTCCACGCTTCAATCACGTTAACTACAGAAAGAAGAAACCGTTTGAATTCTTGAATCTTATTCAATCATTCTTGGCAAGCTGAACAACGAAAATATTCTCTGTGTTTATGAAAAGACGGTTCTCTGTTTCACTGATTTGATCCTTCCTATTGTGTTCACATGTACTCAGTTTCCATGGCGTTTGATGACTGTACGCAGTGACTGACAGTACCAGATATACAAATAAGGGTTGAGCTTTTATCCCTCCAATTTCTGCAGTGGATGTCCTCATTGTGGATGAGCTAGAGCCTATCCCAGCCGGCTTTGGGTGATAGCTGAGTTCCACCCTGTACTGGTCGCCAGTCAATTACAAGGCACATGACGAAAAACAACCATTCACCCCTCCGCACAATTCTTCAATGAACCGAATATGCATACTTTGGGTATGTGAGAGGAAACCGGAGTACACGGACCAAAAAAAAAAAAAAACACTGCAAGTCACGTTCCCATAAAATTTTCCCCACGGTGCTGCCTAGACTAATATTGAAATAGTACTCAAATGCAGTTTTAATACACCAGTTTGAGGGTGTCTACTGAGCATTCATGGAACGGTACCGAAGGCAAAATAATCTCCAGGGGCGGAGTTACGTGCTGGTTACCACTGGCCGCTCTCTGGCCAACCCCCTTGGTGAAAATTTTGATATATGTGATTCTGTGTTGCACACAACTAATTCGCCGTTACTGCCCTTCCCAGTGAGGCACGTGTATGCTCTGCCACCATGCATTTTGTTTTAGCATCTGTCAGTAGTATCGATACGGTTGAGCAAAACACAGAATATGAAAGAAATTTTCATTAAAGTGAACCATTTGACCCCTGTAGTGAGCATGAATCAAGATGATTCCTTTCACACCTCAGCACGCAATCAACAGGGTCAAAAGGTCATCAGTTTATCATCCCATGCCCCTGATAATGTCGCACTGGATCTCAAAAGTCTTGGCATCGACAGGATCCTCAATCAAAATGGATTTTAGACTAAAATAACAAGGCCATGTTGCACTCACCTCAAACTTCTTGGATATATGTTACAATCAATGAGGGTTTTGCTTCCATCCAGAACATTTCTGCCCGAAAATTGACATTTGGTGGTTGTTCAAACAAAACCATCAAATAGGCTTTTCTTGTTTGACCACTGGGCATGACTCCCTGAAAGTTTGACGGTGTCGAGTGGAAATCCGTTTGCATGGTACACAATTTGGGGGGAAGTGAAGAACACAGCTAAATAGCACCCATTTTACCACACACATTTTGGAACGCTATCATTTGGACTCGACAAGGTTCTCGCTTTCATTTGGAACAATCCATTCATTTTTAACACCGCTTATCCTGAAGAGAGGGTCATGGGGAGTTGTTGGAGCCTACCCCTGCTGACTTCGGGCAGAAGGCAGAATGCAGCCTGAACTCAACTCAACTGTATTTATAGAGCACTTTCAAACAGCCATCGCTGCATACAAAGTGCTGTACATGGAGCAATTTAACATATACAATAAATAGTCAAACAAATCGGTAATAAAGACGGTAGAAAGCACCAAACAGTAAAACCAAGAACAAATCTAAGTCATGCTGAGTCGAATGCCAAAGAACTGGTCGCCATTCAATCGCAGGACACATTTAGAGACAAAAGAACTTTCACACCCACATTCACACCGTCACTGAGTGGGAACCGATCCCACGTTGCCCGCACACAAGACCGGCGTGTGTACCATCAGCGACTCCATTTGGAACAATCATCCCTGCAAATTGACTGACTTCAAGCATTTGTTACTTGATGCCCGGAATCTTCTTCTTTCTCCGATTGGAGGTCCTCCGAACCAAAGCAATGCCCGCACACGTCATTCCGTCCCATTCCATTCAGTCCCAACACTTTTTTTGTGCGGGGGATTCCAGGGTCTATGTTTCTTCAAGCGTGTTTTGAAACATCTGCCGCTCCCGCCCAAAGTCAGCTGGGATCGACCTCAGCTTCCCGCCACCCTGATAGATTTCATCTCTGGAGTGAAATTAGGATGGGAAACATTCATCTTCATCTGCAGCAAAAATGTCTTAATCATTCATTAGCATTGAGGAATGTTCACTGATAACATTGCATCTTTTGTTTGAAAAATGGGAGGAGAAAATTGGTCGGAAACAAGTGCGCACTGACGCATTTACCCTGTTGGATTGGAGTAAAAATCAGTAGCCTTCCTGCTTTGAAATCTTTCCCTTGACTACAGCACAAATATCTTTAATGGTTTGTGTTTGCCGTGGTCTATTGCAAAGGTCGTTGTTCACGTAACCAGGAATCTGTTGCGGGCACTCGCCAGCGGTGGACAGTGGCACTTGACTGTTTACTACAAGTAAAAGGTAACACTACTTACAGTAAACTTAAATAAAAACTACGTAAATAAGAATAAAGAAAAGAAAACTTTTATTAGTCTCGCAATGGAGAAATTCCCAATACATGTATACATGTATTGTAAATACATGTACTCATTTCTTCTGGCAGTTGAAGTGCTTGTGAAACCATGACAGAATAGTTTCAGCAGGTTTGCTGATCAGTGGCAAGATCCAAAGTGCTGGACGGGTTGTGTGCCATACACATTAGCATTACCAGCTATCTTGGTTACGTGAGTGATTGATCACCGGAAAGAAGTGTAAAAGTCTCACAGCATGTCAACCGCCACTGTCTGGGCTTCTTTTTCTGAACATTCAGGTTTGGTCATTGTGGTATTCTGAAGAATCAGTCTTGTTTTGTTTTTTTTTTGTTTTTTTTATACCTGAGCACTGAGACATTTTCTTTTTTGTTTGTGTGTTCTTCTTTGTCACTTATTGACATTGTAAACTGAGGCTACAGATGTCGAAATTAAGCGCACGGAATGAATGTTAATTGTCAAGTTGTAAAATGCCTTTCTTGACTACAGCAAACATCTGGGATTGCGCATCATTGAAGATCATTAGGCTTGTTGCTGCAATTCTAAACATGAATCACTGGATGTCTGGTGGAAATTTTTTGCAAAGTGGAATTTGTTTGGGGACCGGAAGAAAATGGTGTGGTACCAAATTGCATGGACTGTATTGCAATTACCTCAAAAATGTTGGATGACATATCTTTTTTTACTTTACTAGAGGACATTAATCACTCAGTTTTGGTTTTGAGTTTGAAATTTCTACAACCCATGATTGCAATGCCAAGTTATATCCATTAGTGTGCAAAAACCTGGAACCACTCAAAGTTAATTTTTGCTCTAAACTCAAACGTCCTTCCATCCAAGTGTTCTAAGTAATGATTGGCGCCTATCCCAGTTGATTTTGGTGCACCCTAGACTGGTTGCCAGCCAGCCACAGATGTTTGACTGCATCTTGCCTTGGAATAGTCAATAGTAAAATTATATGCAGAAATTTGTAATCAATTCTTCAAATGAAACTTCATATCAAGCCTATACTCCATTTTGTGTGCGTGGGAGCGTGTGTGCGTGTCAGAATGCATCAAAATATGTAACAAATACATGTTACAATTTGATTATTGCACAATAAATAAATAATAAATATCCATCCATATATAAGGTGCATCGGATTTAAAGGCGCACTGTTGGCTTTTGAGAAAATTGAATGCTTTTAGTTGCACCTTGTAGTGCGCAAAATACGGTATATCCATCTCTAAGGTGCTTAAATCACACCAGTTTTGGAGAGAAGGTCCATCTACATACATCTACCCCCACTGAGCTCCCCTTTTTTAAAAAGGCAACCAAGGCCAGCATACCTAAACAGACTAGACTTGTTCTGGGCCAACTGGAATTCCTGAGTGTACAAGAAGAAAAAGTAATGGCGATAATATTGTCCCTTGTGGAGAGTCTTTGTTAAGCACAGTGATAATGGACCAAGAATCATTGAGAAGGGCCTGTTGACAGCAGTCAGAGAGGACATTTCTGACCAGATATTCATTCATTCATTCATTTTCTGATCCACGGTGGGTGCTGGAGCCTATCTGAGCTGTCTTCGGGCAGTAGGCGGGGGACACCCTGAACCGGTTGCCAACCAATCGTAGGGCACACAGAGACGAACAACCATTTGCGCTCACACTCACACCTAGGGACAATTTTGAGTGTTCAGTCAGCCTGCCATGCATGTTTTTGGAATGTAGGAGGGAACCGGAGTACCCGGAGAAAACCCACACAGGCCCGGGGAGAACATGCAAACTCGACACAGGAAGGTCGGAGCCGGAATCGAAACCTGCACCTCCGCACTGTGAGGCCGAGGTGCTAACCACTGGGCCACCGGGCCACCCCGACCAGATATATGACCTCCATTTACAGCTATATCAGTGAGTCTCTGCAGGAGGGTGGGAATTGGCACGCTGTTTCAAGCAGATGTGAAATCATTGAAAGAGAACCCTGCCATCGTGAGTGGGGGCCTGAAGATGCTGAACCAAGGTGTTGAACAGGGTGACAGTAGCATCATCAGTTCCCCTCTGACTTTTATAGGCGAACTGGAGATGATCTAACCAGTTAGCAACAGACGCTGTAATTTTCTACTAATGACTCTGTCAAAACATGCCAATTCCCATTCATCTATTTTATGATTCGCTTATCCTGACCTATCCCAGCTGTCTCCGGGCAGAAGGCAGGAGACACCCTGAACTGGTTACCAGCCAACATGCCATTTTCTCTCTCATTAAAATACACATTACAACAATGTATGTGGTTTTGGGGAAACTCTAGAACAAATTAATGGCATTTCCATTCATTTCATTGAGAGAAGATTCTTTGAGATAGGATATGAGTGTTTTTAGTTACAAGCGTGGTCACAGAATTAATTAAAGTTGTATTTTAAAGCACGGATGTATCTAAAATATATATTTAAGTACAACAAGAAGGTTTATGAACTTACTTTCCACCAGTGATATGTGTATGTGTGCGTGCGTACGTGTGTGTTTGTATGAACCCTGGCGCTATGAAAGCGAGCCGCGTGGGAGCGGCGGGGTGGAGAGCGCCATAGCAAGCGAGAGATAAGAGTTTCCCTGTAGGAGGGAAGGGATGAATCATGGAAGACGATGAGAGTGGATGCCGGGCGGGCTGACACCCTTGCTAATGACTCAGATATCATCAATAACATATTAAAATATTACACCCAACAAAAGAAGAAACCAAAACAAAAGACTTTGTTGTGTCTATTTTCTAAATGTGAATAATCTTGACAAATCCTTCATTTTGATGACCTCATCTAAGCTCCTGCACGACAGTGAGGAAGCGGGAGGCGGTGGGGTCAAGTCGGGAGATCCTGCTGATGTCATGACTTGGACTTGCCCTGTCATTAGTGTGTGTGTGTGTGTGCGTGTGTGTGTATGTGCGTGTGTGCGTGCATGTGTGTATGTGTGTCTGTCTGTCTGTCTGTCTCTCTCTCTCTCTCTCTCTCTCTCTTCTTCTGTTTGTTTCCATAGAAACAGCTCACCTTTAGTGCGGACAACTCATGACCAAATACTGAAGTCACTCTGCAATTAAGCACTTGAGTTGAATTCGAGGAACAATGTAGTGAAGAAGTGCGTCACGTCAGAGATGAGAGGAAGCCGGGGAGCGAACAGGAAGTTGCAAGGGATGTGCGGATGTGGGAGACAGAAGGTGGTGAGGGGTGGCTGCATACTGGCAGTGTTCCATTTCCCGCCCTGAAGTTCACTTTCTCTGCAACTGTGTTGACATGTGAGTGTTTTGTCTACTACTTTTTATTTGGAGGTAATTCTCTGACTGAGAGATTTCACAGGCGCAGTCAACCACCGCTGGATTATTTTTTTTAACAACAAAATTGTATTGAAAAATTTCAAAAACATTTATGTTGAGGTACCAACATTTTCTCAGATGAAAAAATGTTGGTACCTGCTGAAGATTTTGAATTGTTGATCTTTGTGAAAACGTTCAGTAAAACTAATTGAAAACAAGTTTACAAAAAGTGTCTGATGTTTACAACAATGTAAAACAACATATTGAATGTTTAGGTTCAATGAGTTTATGAAATGTCTGAAATGTGTTTGAAAATATGAAAGGTTCTTATGTATGGAGAAAGAAAGGATCTGTTTATGATCCAAAAGACACAAGCTCATCTGTGAAGCACGGTGGAGCTTCTGGAATGCACCGAAAAAAAAATGGTGTATTGAATTTACTCCATTTTATTTTGTTAAGTGGCTGCACACAACAGAATCCACAGGATTAATAGACATTTTTTTAAGTAGATGTGTAATCTATTTGAAAAATGTATCTGGATCCAGATGATTTTATTTCATGCAACAACTTGACAAAAAAAATGAGTATGGTCAACACACTATATTTTCAGTGTGAACTCACTAGTCTTAATGAGGATGTAACTCATGTTGCCAGCCTTAGAATGAATTATTATTACAACCAAGTCTACAAAATCATTTTGTCTGGCAATGGCCAGAAAAATGGAGAATCAGAAGGAGCTTGATCATGCAACATGATATTGACCCAAAACACATTCCCAACACAACAAAGGACTTCATCCTAGGGAAAAAGTGGAAGGTCTTAGACTGGCCAGTTCAATCATTTACCCAATAGAGCAAGCATTTCATTTTCTGAAGTGGACACCGAAGGGAGAACCCCCCCCCCCCCCCCCCCCACCCCCACTTCCGCCCAGAAACAAGCAAGAACTGAAAGAGGCTGCAGTAAAGGCCTGGAAAAAAAGCATTTCCAATGAAGAATGCAGCAGTCTGGTAAAAGCAATGGGTCGTAGGTTTGATGTAGTTCTTGCAAGTAAGGGTTATGCCAGAAATTAATTGTGCCCGTTCTGATACTTATGCTCACTTGAAAAGTGGATGCATTCAAACAATTTATCCAGATGTAAATACCCTGAAATAAAAACAGGAGTTCTGAACTTTTGTGTGACATTCATCTTTTAATCTGAAATCCAAATGTTTTCAGTATTCAATAAAAACAAAAAGATTGACCTTGCCGTTGGTTTCAGAACATGTCTGCGGGCTGCTCATAAGGTCCTTGGGGGCTACCGGGTGCCCACATTGGTGATAAAATCCCTTGGCATATTATCCCTTACAGCCAGGTGCCAAACTCAAGGCCCAGGGGTCAGATGTGGCCCATCACATCATTTTAAGCGGCCCGCAAAAGCAAATCAAAGCTGACAACCTCCATGATGCCTGCTAAAATCTGCACCAAATTTTCACATTTTCATATGTATTAAATCAGTTACATCTTGTAAGTATCTTCTTGTTACCAAACCCCTCATTGCAGTTACTTAAACAACAATAGAATAAAAAACATTCTTGATTTATTGATAAAGTTTCATTCATCACGGCCCTCCAAGGGAAATGGTAATTATAATGTGGCCTGCGACAAAAATGAGTTTGACACCCCTGCCCTATAGTTACAGTGTCAGTGTCATAGACACTCGCGTGCTCTCTCTCACCAGCCCACACAAATGAACTGAAACCCAATCCTCCTCAAGAATGGAACATCCCATGGATTCAAATGTAAACTTTTGATTAAACCACAGGTCCATGCGATGTGTTACTGCGATGGGATGATTGGGGGTTAAACAAGGGGGTAGTTCAAGGAGGTTACAATGGAGGTAGTAGCTTCGAGCGTGAAGAAAGACAATCCTCTGAGTGTTTTTGTGCATTGCGTGGAAGAGTTGGAGTGAGCCTGTTACCACAGAGGATGTGGGAGTGAGGGACGAGACACATTTGTTGCCCTCTGTGACTTCTTAAGTGCAGCCTCTCTCCAGTTGATGAAAAAGACAGATTAAAAAAAAATGGTGGCTTGTTTTAAAACGTGTGTGTCCTTTTTCCTGGAGAAGTTATCATTTGTAACTTCTCAGCTCATCAAAGACTCGTACGTCATCTGGTTGTCAGATCTGGGCCATGACACTTTTCAGGCACGCAAGAAAAAAAAACAATATGGAAGGTTCCCCCAAATGCTTGACTCCTCTTTCATGTTTGCAGAAGCACATACGAGTTTAATCTAAAATATAAAATCCTTTTTCACGGTTATATAAAATAGGCTCCATATGGTCCATTTATAGTTCGCCCAGCCAGTCTACATATGCTTTGTGGACTTGGAAAAAGTGTTCATACTTGTCTCTCGGGAAGCCCTGTGGAAGATGCTCCATGAGAATGGACATTTTGGTGCCTGTACGACTGGTGCCAGGGTTTGGTCTGGATTGCTGGCAGTAAATTGGATTAGTTTCCAGTGAGGGTTGCGCTCTGTTCGTAAACTGAACTGAATTTCGAGACATAACCGAGGAGTTGAAGGGGTCCAGTTTGGTGGCCTCTATATTGCGTCTTTGTTTTTTTGCAATGGATGGATGGATGGAGTTCATTCGTGGACCACACACATGCTTGTCAGGCCAAGCAAGGTCTCTTCTGTGAGTGTTAACGCTCTCAGAAGCACTGCCTTACGTTTATAAAGATTTACAAACCCCAATTCCAATGACCTTGAGACGTTGATTAAAACGTCAATACACAAAATACAATGATTTGCCAATCCTTCTCAACTGATATTCAACTGATTACACTGCAACAATATTTAGTGGTGAAAGTGATCAACATTTTTTTCAAATATTTACTCCGAAACTGATTTTGTGGTGAAACTCATTTTGAATTTGATGACTGCAGTACACTGCAAAAAAGCTGGTACAGGGCCATATTTACCTGCGATTGGCTGGCAACCAGTTCAGGGTGTACCCTGCCTGCTGCCCAAAGACACCTGGGATAGTCTCCAGAGCTCTCGCGACCGTCGTGAGGATAGGCTGTTTGGGTCACATTTACAACTGTGTTCGATCCACCTTCCTTTAAACGAGAAAGACTCGAGTCACAATCCCCGCCCTCTATCTGGTCTTCACTGACACAGCACACGAATCCAGACTTTAACAGGAAATAGCTGCAACCCAACGTAAAAAAACATGGTTTCTCACGCCGTTATTAACGATCCCCTGACTGTGCGACAGCACCACAGCACCACATCCAGCGCCAGTGCCAGGACCGAGGCCTCGCCAAAACAAAGGAGGTCTTGACATTGCAAAACAGTGGTCTCACGTTGGGAAAAAAATAAATAATCTGACGCCTATGTAGTGTACTACTATTGTGATGTGAAAGGGTATGCGGTTGTGCGAACATAACCGAAATCATGTGTGTGGTTTGATGAAGCTCGTAAGACAGAGTATTAAATGAGCGCAGTACGCTGAGGTTTTTTTGGTTAAGGGGCGGAGGGCTGTAGGTGGGAGACGGGGGGGGGAAGTCTGCAACCTCGTTTTGTTTTATCACTTTCTCAGACTAAAATAACTCATTCCTGTAAAACCGATTTAAATCCACACTGACGCGGGTATTTCAGAAAACAACAACAACAGCGAAACATCATTGTCCCACGAAAATGGTTTCCCTCCAAGTTTGAGCTTTCTGAAATGTACTCTTTCAAACATGCAACAAAACACACTTTTTTGTTATTTTGAACAAAAAGAATTTGCAGACAGCAACAGTAGACTATGTACTGCAGTTCTGCTTGTTGGTTTTACACCGCATGGTTCAAGCGAAACCATTTCCGAAATGCGTGAAACCTGTGAATAGAAAAACAATGCACAAGGGTAGGATACCTTTTGCCATGATTCAAACCGCTTCAAAATCTGGATAAATATCTGGCATGGATTGGATGTCTTCCAATGTGAGTGCAGTGTTAACACAGACCGGATAAGAGCCAGTAAATTTAAGCTTGACATCACCAATTGCTAACACACACACACACACACACACACACACACACACACACACACACACACACTTCTGCCCAAACCATAGAAACAGAATTAAAGTACCCAGTGTAAATCTAAACTACACCAATGCACGGACAATTGGAGATGGTCGAATATGCTACTGTGTCCATCATGAACCCTTTCATGCACCCTGTAACCTGATAACCTGGTAAACTGTCCACTGTAGTAACCACTGTCCCTGAAAGGGTGAAATAAGAAAAGCAATTGCCAACAAGAGCGGCCCAGAGATCCAGTGGTTAGCGCGTCGACCTCACAGTGCGGAGTTCAATTCCAGCTCCGGCCTCCCTGCGTGGAGTTCGCATGTTCTCCCCGGGCCTGCGTGGGTTTTCTCCGGGTACTCCAGTTTCCCCCCACATTCCAAAAACATGCATGACAGGCTGATTGAACACTCTAAATTGTCCCTAGGTGTGTGTGTGAGCGCGGATGGTTGTTCGTCTCTGTGTGCCCTGTGATTGGCTGGCAAACGGGTTCAGGCTGTCCCCCGACGATAGCTCCAGCACCCACAGCAACCCTTGTGAGGAGAAGTAGATCGGAAAATGAATGAATGAATTGCCAACAGTCAGTTCAGTATTGTGAAGGTTATTTCTCATCAATTGGGCTCAAGAGAAGCAAACGCCCCACAAAGGTCAAATGGCATTCAAAATGAATGGATGAATACCATTTTATTTCTTTAATGTTGTTTTGTCAAAGTTAGACTCACTTCAGAATTTTGTATGTGTGAATAGTTCGTTGTGACTTGATACATGCATGTCTTGATTGAGGTGTGTTGTTTTTTTTTACGGTGATTTAGCATGACACACAAAAAAAACTACAACAAACTATCCATGAAGATAGTAATAATTATGGTGAGGCTCTAATTCAGGAACTCTTTTCAGCCATTTGAGTCACTGCTACTAATGAAAGAAAAAAAAACAAAAGTAGCTCTGCCTCTCTGTTCTCCACACATGAATCGGCTCACAACTATATGGACCATACAGTACATAAAAAAAATAAAGAGCGATCCCATTCACAAATTCAATTTTGGCGAGACCTGCACACTACTGAGTGGCATTTTAGTTGATTTTGCAATTTTAACTAAAATATCTTCTAATGGCTAAAATGGCTTGGCAGCCAGCGCCATCTGTTACATTTGTCATGCGCTCGGCTTCTGTCCCTTGGCGATTTGCAAGGGGACTTTTGCGAACTCATTAACTTGAGAAGTCTTCAGTAGAATGTGTCCTTTTATGATGAAAAATACTTTGGGGTCAGGTGTCGTTTACTTTTTTTGAGGCTGATGTGAGGGAATTTTTTGAAACATTGGTGGAACCGATACTAATCAGTATTGTGAGGTTATGCATGCTGCACAACAAACTTGTTTTGAATTACAATTGTATTGCTGTTACTTTGGAAACATTTTTTAAAGAAAATATCTGGAGAATAACTGTCGAGAAATTGTTTAATATGTGCAAATTTGAGTTTGTTGTTTTTTAACCCTTACCTTACTTTGTCAAATGGCAGAGAAAAATAAGCTGTCAATTTTTTCCCTATATGGCTTTTTAAAGTTACCAACCATTAAATATGATTCCTGGAGGTATTGGATAATTTTCCTTGTTTTTTGGCGAAAACAAAACAAACGCCTCCCTCAGCTCTCACCTTACTGTGGTGGAATGGTTTGTATTCCACCCCAATGATCCGAGTAGCCAATTTAAGCGGGGCTTTACACCCCTGCGGGGTTATCCTCGGTGTGGTACCAGACAAAGCACGGCTCAAAAGACCCCCTATGATGAGTGAACATTTTGGACCAACATTAGCAATCTTACTTATCCCTGATACATATTTTCTTTCTAAAATACAACCAATGCCTAGATTTGTTGCTGATTGCCCGAAGGAGAAATGTAGATGTGCAGCCAGGTTTGGAAAACTCTAAATTGAAATGAGCTTTTGACATGACATAACTAGCAGGTTGCAAATGCGTGGGGGTAAAACCGGTGGGGGTGTGGACACGCGAAGGCGGTGGGTGGGTCACGTGTTCCTGTGGTTGCGATAAGGACTGGCTCACCACCTGCAGCGCGCTCCCTCCCTCACTCACTCACTCACTCACTCACTCACTCACTCAGCTCCATCTGGACTTATAGCACCCGCCTCACCAGTGAGACAGGAGCAGGGGGGAGTTTTACTTCACACTCTCTTACTCTGCTTCTGCCCACCCACTTCACCACTGACACACTCAACTCGCTCACACACTCTCCCACCGCTTCACTTCAGCGCGTCCACTGAGTCCCATCTGCACGCACGCACGGGGAGCATGGCAGCAGCCCATGGCGAGTACAGAGGCTACCTGCGCACGACCGTGGATGTTGAGGCCGGCCACCACCGCCTCCAGCCGGCGGCCGGCTCGGAGCATTCGCACCGGCCGCTTCTATTCGGCACCCTGGTGGTCATGGGATTGCTCCAGGTGGCCTCCAGCGTGGCCATCCTGATGCACCTGACCGGCTATTTGCAGCAGGTAAGGGGCTGCTTTTTTTCCCCCCTTTTCTTCTTTTTCGTTGTTTTCTTGTCTTTTGTGTTAAGCCTTGGTTTGCCCAATTTAATAATGCCCTAAAATCTGCAAAGTTAGAAAGAAAGCGGCGCACTTTGAGGTAGCGCTCATCCGAAGTACTTTAGCCATAAATGACTTAAAAAGAAGTTGTGCGCAAAAAAAAAAAAAAAAAAAAAATGCGTCAAAGCCAGGTTACACAGACGGGTCAAGTGGGCTTTGTTCTCAGAATTTTTCCACGGAACTTGAATAATTAAATAAAAATATGATACCCGGCATATCGTCTTGCACAACGCAGATGTTTCCACTCGACGGTGCACATCCGCTGTTATTTGTGATTAATATATGCAAGATAAGCACCGCAGTATAAACAACAGTTTTCTCAAGATTCGAAAGGACTCGAGATGTTCCAACACGTAAAGTGCAACAACAACAAAAAAGAATCAAGGGGGCAAGATCACAATCAAAATAGTCTGCACGCCTCATTTGTTTTTGTCAGGTCATTATGAAAGCCCCTCTCTTCACTTACAATAATATTTACATTGTGCCACGATTGGCTTTTTTGGAGACTTTGTGGTGATTTTTGGGGAGTTGGATGATGGTCGTGTCAAGACAAGCCAAAAGGGAGCAGACCACATTTGGGCTGTGTCAGGGTGCTTTGGGTTCACCTGGAAAGCATCCGGAGGAATTTCTGCTGGTCTCTTCCTCTCAGTATGTTTATGGAATGATATGCTTTCACTTCGCCTAAAGCATAAACACTTTGCAGAGTGCCTTTAAAAAAAAAAAAAAAAAACAACCTCACTCAAGTTGTGCATATTATACTGGATACTAAAATAGGTAAGCATGGTTATATTTCATATTTTAGCGTACTTTGTACTGACTTTATAAATAAGTAGGTCTACAGACATGTTTTAGTCTTCTTGTAGATAATGTAACAGGATAGGCTATGTGCATCAAGCCCACTGTACAGTATATGTGTTACTTAAACACAAGTGTATTCAGCTTATTGTAAAATTTTCTGTTTTTTTCTGAATTTAGAGTTGCACACCTCCAGTGTTAAATAGTTGGCTTGAAAAACATTCTATTTAAATGGTTAATTGACTAATGGGTCAGATTTAGAGTCAACTTCGGCTGCAAGTGACAAATAGACAGCTTGAAGCATGCATGCTGTACACCTTATTTGGACAACTGCATGCAAGAGTCTTCTTTTAGTTTTCTCAAAGTGATGTGCAATTTGTCTCCACTTTCTTGAGAGCAAGTGAGGACAAGTGCTCAAGATTACTTCAAAAGTGTGTTTTAAGATGGTTAACCATTTAGTGCAGTAGTTCTTAACCTTGTTAGATGTACCGAACCCAACCAGTTCATATGCACATTCATTGAACCCTTCATGAGTGAAAAATAAAAATATGATTTTTTACAAATTCAAGACATGAAAAACGCGTTTATTAAAAAGAGAAAAATGTAAATAAAATTTCAAGACATACCTGTATATTTTTTAAATTGTGCATAAAATGAACAAAATAAATGTTCATGCCCTCTCCGGGAGCCGTCACCTTACCGTGGTGGAGGGGTTTGTGTGTCCCAATGATCCTAGGAGCTAAGTTGTCTGGGGCTTTATGCCCCTGGCAGGGTCACCCATGGCAAACAGGTCCTAGGTGAGGGACCAGACAAAGCACGGCTCACAAAACCCCTTATGACAGACAAAATCGATGGCACTCAGTTTCCCTTGCCCGGACGCGGGTCACCGGGGCCCCCCTCTGGAGCCAGGCCTGGAGGTGGGGCTCGTTGGCGAGCGCCTGGTGGCCGGGCCTACACCCATGGGGCCCGGCCGGGCTCAGCCCGAAGAGGCAACGTGGGTCCTCCTTCTCATGGTCTCACCACCCGTGGGAGGGGTCAAAGGGGTCGGGTGCAATGCGAGCTGGGCGGCAGCCAAAGGCGGGGACCCTGGCGGTCCGATCCTCGGCTGCAGAAGCTAGCTCTTGGGACATGGAATGTCACCTCTCTGGCAGGGAAGGAGCCCGAGCTGGTGTGTGAGGTAGAGAAGTTCCGACTGGATATAGTCGGACTTGCCTCCACACACAGCCTGGGTTCTGGTACTAGTTCTCTCGAGAGGGGTTGGACTCTCTTCCACTCTGGAGTTGCTCATGGTGAGAGGCGCAGAGCAGGTGTGGGCATACTCATTGCACCCCGGCTCAGTGCCTGTACATTGGGGTTCACACCGGTAGACGAGAGGGTTGCTTCCCTCCGCCTTCGGGTGGGGGGACGGGTCCTGACTGTTGTTTGTGCATATGCACCAAACGGCAGCTCAGCATACCCACCCTTTTTGGAGTCCTTGGAGGGTGTGCTGGAGAGTACTCCTGCTGGGGACTCCCTTGTTCTGCTGGGGGACTTCAATGCTCACGTGGGCAATGACAGTGAGACCTGGAGGGGCGTGATTGGGAGGAACGGCCCCCCCGATCAGAACTCGAGTGGTGTTTTGTTATTGGACTTCTGTGCTCGTCACGGACTGTCCATAACGAACACCTTGTTCAAACATAAGGGTGTCCATATGTGCACTTGGCACCAGGACACCCTGGGCCGTAGTTCGATGATCGACCTTGTGGTTGTATCATCGGATTTGCGGCCGCATGTTTTGGACACTCGGGTGAAGAGAGGGGCGGAGCTGTCAACTGATCACCACCTGGTGGTGAGTAGGCTCCGATGGTGGGGAAAGATGCCGGTCCGTCCTGGCAGACCCAAACGTATTGTGAGGGTTTGTTGGGAGCGTCTGGCGGAATCCCCTGTCAGAAGGAGTTTCAACTCCCACCTCCGACAGAGCTTTTCCCATGTTCCGGGGGAGACGGGGGACATTGAGTCCGAGTGGACCATGTTCCGTGCCTCTATTGTTGAGGCGGCCAATCTGAGTTGTGGCCGTAAAGTGGTTGGTGCCTGTCGTGGCGGCAACCCTCGTACTCGCTGGTGGACACCAGCAGTAAGGGATGCCGTCAAGCTGAAGAAGGAGTCCTATCGAGCCTTTATGGCCTGTGGGACCCCAGAGGCAGCTGACGGGTATCGACTGGCCAAGCGGAACGCAGCTTCGGTGGTCGCCGAGGCAAAAACCCGAGCGTGGGAAGAGTTCGGTGAGGCCATGGAAGCCGACTTCCGGACGGCTTCGAGGAAATTCTGGTCCACCATCCGACGTCTCAGGAGGGGGAAGCAGTGCACCACTAACACTGTGTACAGTGGGGATGGGGCACTGCTGACTTCGACTCGGGACGTTGTGAACCGGTGGGCAGAGTACTTCGAAGACCTCCTCAACTCCACCAACACGTCTTCCTTGGAGGAAGCAGAGTCTGAGGACCCTGAGGTGGGCTCTCCTATCTCTGTGGTTGAAGTCACCGATGTGGTTAAAAAGCTCCTCGGTGGCAGGGCCCCAGGGGTGGATGAGATCCGCCCGGAGTTCCTCAGGGCTCTGGATGTTGTGGGGCTGTCCTGGTTGACACGCCTCTGCAACATCGCGTGGTCAACGGGGAGAGTGCCTCTGGATTGGCAGACCGGGGTGGTAGTCCCTCTTTTTAAAAAGGGGGACCGGAGGGTGTGTTCCAACTACAGAGGGATCACACTCCTCAGCCTCCCTGGTAAGGTCTATTCAGGGGTGCTGGAGAGGAGGGTCCGTCAGGAAGTCGAGCCTCAGATTGAGGAGGAGCAGTGTGGTTTTCGTCCCGGCCGTGGAACAGTGGACCAGCTCTACACCCTTAGCAGGGTCCTCGAGGGTATGTGGGAATTCGCCCAACCAGTCTACATGTGTTTTGTGGACTTGGAGAAGGCGTTTGACCGTGTCCCTCGGGGAGTTCTGTGGGGGGTGCTTCGTGGGTATGGGGTACCGAACCCCCTGATACGGGCTATTCGGTCACTATACCACCGATGTCAGAGTTTGGTTCGCATTGCCGGCAGTAAGTCGGAATCGTTTCCAGTGAGGGTAGGACTCCGCCAAGGCTGCCCTTTGTCGCCGATTCTGTTCATAATCTTTATGGACAGAATTTCTAGGCGCAGCCGAAGCGTTGAGGGCGTCCGTTTTGGTGGCCTCAGTATTGCATCCCTGCTTTTTGCAGATGATGTGGTGCTGTTGGCTCCTTCAAACGGGGCTCTCCAACTCTCACTGGAGCGTTTCGCAGCCGAGTGTGAAGCGGTTGGGATGAAAATCAGCACCTCCAAATCTGAAACCATGGTCCTCAGTCGGAAAAGGGTGGAGTGCCCCCTCCGGGTCGGGGGAGAGATCTTGCCCCAAGTGGAGGAGTTTAAGTATCTTGGGGTCTTGTTCACGAGTGAGGGCAGGAGGGAGCGAGAGATCGACAGGCGGATCGGTGCAGCGTCTGCTGTGATGCGGACGTTGTATCGGTCTGTCGTGGTGAAGAAGGAGCTGAGCCGAAGGGCGAAGCTCTCAATTTACCGGTCGATCTACGTTCCAACCCTCATCTATGGTCACGAGCTATGGGTCGTGACCGAAAGAACGAGATCCCGGATACAAGCGGCCGAAATGAGTTTTCTCCGCAGGGTGTCCGGGCTCTCCCTTAGAGATAAGGTGAGAAGCTCGGTCATCCGGGAGGGGCTCAGAGTCGAGCCGCTTCTCCTCCACATCGAGAGGAGCCAGATGAGGTGGCTTGGGCATCTGATTCGGATGCCTCCTGAACGCCTCCCTGGTGAGGTGTTCCGGGCATGTCCCACTGGGAGGAGACCCCGAGGAAGACCCAGGACACGCTGGAGTGACTATGTCACCCAGCTGGCCTGGGAACGCCTCGGAATCCCCCGGGGAGAGCTGGAAGAAGTAGCTAGGGAGAGGGAAGTCTGGGCTTCCCTGCTAAAGCTGTTGCCCCCGCGACCCGGCCCCGGATAAGCGGTAGAAGATGGATGGATGGATGGATGAATGTTCATGCAGTTTCAAGAAGTGTTCCTTCAGTTTTGCCGGTGCGAGACAAGAATTGCTCAACTTGGCAAGACAAATCATGCAGATAGGACGCCGAGTCCCATCACGGTCCGTGATGCATATTAATCCATGTTGTACATATTCGTCCGACCACTTTCTTTTTATTTTATTTTTTTTGCTCGACATTGTGAGCATCTGTTACATTTTTTTTCTTTCTTTAAATCACACGACGTATTATCACGACAGTCACACGTTGACTACCGAGCGAATTAAATTTTCCACTACACCGATTGGACAAGCAAAGTAATGTGATCATCTGCTGCCAGTGATGGCCAAGCGGGCGTGTCATAACTAATTGACATGTTGAGTCGAGTGTGTCTTAACCTCCATGGCAGAATCTTCGTCGAACCCCTGAGACCGATTCACCGAATCCCTAGGGTTTAATCGAACCCAGGTTAAGAACCACTTGGTTAGTGTGTGGATTTTTTTCTTCTTCTAATAGTTGGCTTTTCACCCAGTGCTATCTGGAATGTATCCCCTGAGATAAATGAGGGTTCACTGTATGCATTTTTAATGTACTGTACTCTATATTGGCGAAACTGACAAATATAGGGACAGTACACAGTGTGTATTTAAATCAAGTAAATGGAGCAGTCTTTGTATATAACCTATAACTCCTACTTGGACCAAATTGTGCTTGGCTATGCTGAGAAGTATGAGAAAGAGGCGGGTATACTGGCAAGATTTGGTACTTCATGAACAAATACCAGTTCTAAAATATTCACAACAACGGAACCACTGGCTCCAAGTCAGAGGCAAATTGGCAGGAGATTCTCGGGGTTATAAGTAAAGCGTCCGACAAAAAAACCCCAAAAAAGGTACCAAAGTCCAATAGAGAAAAGATTGTCTGACAATATATTATGGACAAAACAAATAGTAAAGACGCAACACACTGACATGGTCGGCATCATAAACAAATATTATGGTCTCAGATTTCAAACATCTATCACAGCTTGTGTGTGAAGACGAGTGGAATTGAAACTGAGACCGTTTCACTTAATAACCAGGAAGAGTTAAGACATTGGTTTAATTTTGCGGAAATAATATTGACTTTGCCGAACATTAGCCTCAAGGCTAAATAGTGGTTAACATGCTGTGGGTTAGCTACCATTCTGGCAATCAAAGAATCCCACGTTTCTGATCAAATATAATACTTAGGCAACAATCAATCGCTTTCCACTGCAAGATAAATATATGTACAGTATATATTTTGTAACTCTTTTACTGAAACGTACCGAACTAAAATGTAAATGTTGAAAATTCAGCTAGGTACAGTGCATACTATGTGTCACGTGTTGCAAGTGGTCAAACCTTACCTTCAAAGTGTTTCTCTGAAACGGTTGACTACTAATTTCATAGTGACACTTTTTTTGGAACATCTGTTATTACTACATTCAAAGTGGCATGTTTCATCAACCCATGTTATTGTTTAATGACTGTGCTTTAAGTCAACATTTATATCCATCCATCCATTTTGCAATCTGCTTTATCCTGACAAGTGGGTGCTGAACCCTGTCCCAGGTGTCTTCGGGCAGTAGGCAGGGGACACCCTGAACCGGTTGCCAGCCAATTGGAGGGCACACAGAAACAAACAACCATCCACACTTATACTCACACCTCGGGATAATTTAGAGTGTTCCATTAAGCTGCTATGCATGTTTTTGGAATGTGGGAGGCAACCGCAGTACCCGGAGAAAACCCACGCAGGCACGGGTAGAACATGCAAGCTCCGCACAGGAAGGCCGGAGCCGGGATTCAACCCACAACCTCTGTACTGTGAGGTCGACGCGCTCACCACTGGACCACCGGGCCGGCGCAACATTTATTGTGACTTATTTATGAGTCTGACAAATTCCTTGTGTTTACATGTACTTGGCCAATAAAGATGATTACGACTCTGATTCTGACAAGTCGAGTAAACGGTTTAACCCCATCATTTTGAATGAACACATGTTCTCATCACGGATGGGGTTGGCCCTTTAAATGGCAGCGTAGCTCAGTCTGCAAAGACTTGGTTTAGGCTTTCTGAGGCTCACAGGTTCATGACCTGCTGTTAACCACCATATGGAATTTGGGACTGGTTGGTGGAGAAGACGTCTGACATCCCTATTAAAGAAATAGGAGTATACTTATTGCATACACTTGGCATTTCTACTTGAACTGAAGATACTTTGTTTTCATAAGCATGCTATTTGTTGCTGGGTGTCGGCCAGCAGAGCGAGAAGAGTGACTGTGTTTAATTTAACTGGTTTGGAATGGATTTGGAATAACAGTCAGCGCTAGACACTTCCTTGAGGAGGAGCTTTGGCAGAGGAGTGCGCAGTCTTTGTTAAGATGATGACAAGGGGTGCATGCTTGCATGAGTCAGGAAACGTGCGAGGAACGTAGTCTGGCACTGGACCATCATGCGCCTTCAACACCTGTACGACTATCCCAGCGATCTTAGAGCCAAGTGCAGGAATGATGTGATCATTCCCATCAACATTTTTCCCCTCCCCTCATTTTATGCAAGCCTGAAGGTCTTGTTGACACAATCGCATAAGAAGAACCACGTTACAAATCACTTTGACTTTTAAGCCTGCTACTTGGGAATGCTGATTGAACTTTGGAAAATAACACCCCCCCCCCCTCCACACACACACACACCAAAGACTGGACTTCCTTTGCGTTTTAAGGCGTAATCTTGTCAAATGTCAAGAACGTGCTTTTCTGAGATGGTGTGATGATGCACTGACCTCTGTTCTGTCCTCTTGTCTCCAGGTAGATCTGACCACTGCTCCACGTCGACCCATTGAGGTGAGTGTAACTCTTCATGTATGCTCATTTGAACCCTTTCAGGGACAACAGTTACTACAGTGGACAGCTTGTCATGTTATCACGTTACAGGGTGCAGGAAAAGGTTAAAGAACATACTGCATGGTAGCCAGTGTTAAAGCGACTGATGGCAGTACAATCCTGAACTTTAAACATACCAAAACAACAGATGGCATTATACTGCAACACTAAAGGGTGTTTTAGCACATCAAAAGCTTGAAAAAAAAGCCATTTGGGAAAAGAAATAATAAAAAGAACATTTGGCCAAAAAACAAAATTAATGATCAAGAAGGCAATTTTAAACATGCAAAGAGAAGGTTCATATTGTCAGAGAATACAGGACCAAAAAAAAAAAACAAAAAAACAATTGAAAATGAATGATGCTTCTCTCATGTTAGCATTGACACGCTGTTTCTTTGATGGGTATAAGCATTCAAGGTAAATCCGTTCATCTGAAGACATGACTGACAGCTTCAGTGACGTGGTTAAGTCGTTAAAACCTGAAACAATCTGGAAATTTATGGCTATTATTTTATTATAAAAGCCGCCTGTGGCTGGGCAAACTATTTTTATTACATGATGCGCATACAAATGGCACTAACGATTATGATGTCAACAAATCGCAACACAGAGTGAATGGAAAATCGTGATCACAGACCCAATCTTGCAGTTAGACTTCGAGCTCCCAACTGCACACCACAGTGTCACTCTGAAACCTCAACGGACCAATTCCAACTGAATTTGAACTCCGCTGCCAACCAAAACAGCAGCACTTACCGAGAAAAGTCTCTCAACCGAATTAGCGAGTACGATACAGTATACAGAGACTGCGTCTTGACTGAAAATAATTTTTCCAGTAGACTCTGACAGTCAGGCTCCAGAATATCCATCCATCCATCCATCCATCCATCCATCCATTTTCCGATCCGCTTATGCTCACAAGGGTTGCGTAGGGTGTGCTGGAGCCTATCCCAGCCATCTTCGGGCAGTCGGCGGGGTACACCCTGAACCGATCGCCAGCCAATCGCAGGGCAAACAGAGACAAACAACCATCCATGCTCACACTCACAACTAGGGACAATTTAGAGCGGTCAAACAGCCTGCCGTGCATGTTTTGGGAATGTGGGAGGAAACCGGAGTAGAAACCCACGCAGGCCCGGGGAGAACATGCAAACTCCACACAGGGAGGCTGGAGCTGGAATTGAACTCTGGACTGTGAGGTCGACGCGCTAACCACTGGGCCACCGGGCCGCCGTCTTCTTTTATTTTGTTTTCAACTCTACATTTATCCATGCACCCATCCATTCATTTTCAACACCACTTATCCTGAAGAGGGTCACAGGGAGTTGCTGGAGCCTGTCCCAAATGACTTCGGGCGGAAGGCAGACTTCACCCTGAACAGTTGTCAGTCGCAGGGCACATACAGAGACAAATGACCTGACAGTTCACCGCTGTATTTGACCTCTATTTTTATTGCCATATCAAGCTGAGGAAAATGTAAAAAAAATGTTGCTGATCCATCCAGCGACGCATTTTCTGTAGTCCGGTTCCTCAAATGGGTCAAACACTCACACTCACTTTCAATCCTATGAACAATTTAGAATCAATAATTCAGGAGGATGCCGAGATTTAAACTCCCAACTGTCTAGTGTGAGACCACGCAGAGCTGTTGGTGAGTGATTGGTGGAGGTTTATCTCCAAGTGATGGATTATTGTGCGTATTGCATTTCATAAGTGTCTGCCGTTCGTTTAATTTATTGAGGCCCTCAGGCAAAGTTCTCTTCGTCCAAGAATATGATGAGATTGTGCTTGCGCCCATACAACACAGTGAATAATGATAAGACAGCGAATACTGAATATCCACCCTCAGGAGGATTTTAGTGTTCTTCTTTCTCTACTTGGTTCTTTAAATGTGATTTGTGATTAAAAACATAGCAGGAAGTTTTGGCTCTAGGAATCTGTTTCGGATTTCCGATGAAGGGGAATGAGCCAATGCAACTGTGCCGATTCCCATGACTGTAACACTTGGCCCATGTTGTGCTTAAGGGCTTTCATCAGACTGATGTGGTGGGCGGATTTTTGAACCCTTTTGTTGAGGGACAGGACATGCAGGCAGGGCCTACGCTGAGCTCTTCTAATGTAATTACTCTCAGTGCAAATATGTTCAATAAGATTATAAGTGACATTAATGCTGACTGATAGTGAATGCCAAGCCCAGCACTGAGCATGTGCCATCACGCTCACCTCATTTGTCATGTCTTCTATGTAGCAACACCCGCTGCGGGGTTCTGGAACTGTGACCATCTTATTCGTTTCCCTTCTGCTTCAGCTTATTCAGGGGTTGACACAGCAAATCATCTTCTCCCATCTCTTTGTCTTCTCTCAATCTTCTGCTCCAACTTGAGCTGTCTTCAAGTCTTCCCAGTTACATCCATAAAGTGTCTCTTTGGTCTGCATCCTACCGGGTGGCTCCCTTTCCAGCATCCTTCCAAAGACGAGATGCATCCATGTCCCTGTCCTGTACGTGGCCAAAGCTTCTCAATCTGGCCTCTCGAGTCTGTGCTCCCTAAACTTCCATTCGATGCTGTCCCGCTAATGAGCTCATTCTGGATCTTGAGCATCCCTCTCACTCGCAAGGAGAATCTCGGCTTTCTCAAATCAGCCACCTTCAGCTCTGTCCACTGTCTTCTTGACGTTGTTTACATCATCTCTCTACTGTTCTATAAACCCGCTCTATCATGCCCTGGATGCTCTCTCTCTCTCTCACTCTCTCTCTCTCAGAAAAGTACACTAAGGGTCATGACTGCAAATATTAAAACAAATCTGTAACTATGAAGATAAATGAAACCAATTTTGATCGCTGCAGTTGTCTTCTTTAGGGCTGAACCAACCCTCAGGCACCAACCATCTGTCAGCAAGGAAGCCCTTCTTTCTTTCGTGTCTCTTCAGCCTTCATAATGTTTTCACACTTTGTACATAACGCCGTTGGGCTCGGGCCTATCCGAGAAACATATTCACCTCCTGTCAGCTCAGTTCCTCGGCTTGAAGCGGGCGGATGGTTCGTCAGGTTTTATGGGCTTCTCAAGGTCTCCCAATGCTTCCTCCTCCCTTCTGCGGTCACAATGTATTTGGAGGCGCCTCCTTCCTTCCTTGTCTGCAACTTCCCAGATCATCTGCTGCAATGTATTTTTAACCGATATTTAACTGCATTTTGAATGAAGTTTAGCCATTCCTTCAGCCATCGTTTTCTGTCCCAGTAGTGACATTCTGCTCTCTTGGGTTGTCTTCTGATGCTTCACAAAAAGCCTCTTTCACGCTCCACAGAATTTCCCCTAACTACTGCTTCTCCTTCAGATGTCCGTTTTTCTTTGCTTTGGCTTTTGGCTTTGTGATCAGCACCTAGACTCCAGATGATCGATGCCATGGCTTGGAACATCTTGCCCAAATTGTCTGGCAAGGTTGTCTCTCGCACTTGGTCTACATTGTGGAAGACCATCTCCCTCTCCTTCATTGCCCTTTGTGGCTGGCCAGTTCCTTCATTCCCTTTAAGCCACCCGAGCGCAGTCGTTCTGTCCACGTCGTAAAAAAGATTAAAAAAAAAAAAAGCAAAACAGTGATGGTCGCTGAACTGGGGAATCTAGAATTACACTGTCGTCTCCGTTTGTCGTCCAAAGTTTAGTGCAACATTACTGAAGTTTACCTGACGAGGGACATTTACACATCAAACAAGAATTTTTTGGGGGGGAGGGCATCATATTTTGAGAGACTCTTTATTTGTGAGATATTGAGAAGGAACTCTCTCATGCACACACACACACACACACACACACACACCTTTTCATAACTTTCCTTTTTTTCTGGTTCCACTTGCTGGCTCAGGATCAGCATACCTGAGATAAGATACGCAAATCATCAACAAGTTAAAATAGAGCGATTAACCATTCAGTGTGTAATGATTCATTGTTATGCATCCTTAAAGTCAGCTACCTGGATTATCAAAGATAGTACAGGATGATTTTCAATGACTTGACATGATGTCCTGAGTTCATACACTACACAACAAGGACTAGTAGTTTCACTGTTTCATACATATTCATGCAATTTTACTCCCACATTTATGAAAGATAAGCGTAACACTGTTTGGGTAAATCTATGACTAAAGCGTCAAATCAGATGGTTATTGAATTGTTGATCCACAACAAAAGAGGAAGAAGAAGAAAATTCATCTTTGTTTGTCATGTGAACACACACATATGAATCTTAACCTCTGCATTTGACATGATCGGTTAAGCTGCAATTCATTACGTTTGCGTGATTGTTCAAGGTTTAGTATTTTTTTTTAAAGTTAATTCATTCTTATATAACGATTGCATTTTACATTATTTACTTTGGGCAGAAAAATTCCCTTTTGGTTGGTTCGTTAATATCGAAAACATTTCTCCTTATCAGCAGTCAGAAGTGTAGCAACAAGACGATTTTGAAGTGATGTTGATGTAAAAGGGTGTAAATATTGTTGCTTTCAAGCCAGCTGTGAGTCGGCGGTAACTGTTTACTTGCTTGGAAACCATGTTTGGACTGAATGAGACAGTGTGTGTGCGCACTCTGTCTCGACTGCCGTCAAGTACACACAGTTAAAGACTTGCCCATTATTTCAAATGACAGCTGTGGTGAAACATATAATGTGTTTATTACTGGTGTTTTGGGGTTGGTTTGTCATTTTGAACATTTTCCCCTGCCCTTTTGTCACAATTTGTCATCTCGTTCAACTCTTTGCGGTAGCAAGTACAGACAGAGCCGGTGCTAAATGCGCTGAAAGCCACGAAGAAGAACCGACGCTTCAAGAACCAGAAGGAGAACCTGCCCTCCGCCCACCTTCCCATCAAGGTGCATCAACAGTTGGCGAAGCGTGAGTCCTCTTCACCCTATATAAGTGCATGCAACTCAGTGGTGTGACTCGTTTTTAGCCGCAAAACATCCAATCTTAGTATCTTGTGGCAAAAGAAAAAGTGTTTTTGCGCTTGTGAAATTGTTTTTTTTTTTTTACTTGCACTGCAACAACAGATACCTAATAATTAAACAGACTTGCTCTAACAAGAGAGAAAAAACAGAATGTGAAAGTAGAGTAGTGTAGCGGAAGTAAGCCAAGTAGTCATACTCAAAGGCCTTCACATGCTCACAGTTGACAAATATTAACAACATCCCTTGATATTAGACCCCAGGAGGTCAAGGAAAAGCAAAAAAAAAAAAAAAAATCTGGGGAAAAATGAGATACCTTGAGACGGGGCCGCAGATGGGGGAAATCCTTCTTCCACGATGACCAGGCTACAATGGGTGTGTTTAGGCCAAAAAGAAACATTTCACACAACAACAAAATCGTCTTGTCATAGTTTTATACCTACCACATACTCTCAATATGTAACTTATTAATCATTCAAGCTTACACACTTTACACTTTTTAACACATGGTAAATGGATGTGTCCAAACTGAAAGCCTCAAATCGACAGAAAATACTGTACATTATGGTTATGCCTGAGTGCATGCATGCCTTTAAGAGGCGGGGCCTAGTGCGGTCATCTGTGACATCAGCAAGTCAGGATGGGGGCAAGAGCTGCGTGCTCTGAGTGCGGTTGTGTTGCACCGATGTCTCGACGTTCGTTAAATGGCTAAAAAGTGCATCGTGACCGTGGATCTCCTTTTCCACATGCAAGGGCTTTTTTGTTAAAACTGGAAAAAAAAATAATATATATACTGTACGATATACTGTACATGCGACGCAAATGTTGAACCGCCATATAACTTATAACAAGGGACCCCGTACGTTAAATGTTACCTAAATCGATCTCTTTCATTGCAGCAGGCGAACCGAGTGCTATCCCCATCGATTGGGACGAGGTGCACGGGTACCGTCACAGGATGGACTACCAGAAGGGCAAATTGCTGGTCGTCAAGTCGGGCTTCTACTACGTCTATGCCAAAACCTGCTTTCGCTACTACGAGTACCGCGGGGATGGAGACCAAGGCGGCGGGTCCTCCATGGACGTGAGCAATACGCAGCTCATCCAGTACGTGTACCACGAGCGCATCAAGCAGAACAGCAAAGCGGACCTGTTGATGAAGACGGGCAGCACCATGCGCTGGGACAACTCCAGCTACAACATGTACTGCGCCCAGCAGGGCAGAGGGCTGTGGCTGCAGCAAGGGGACGCCTTGTACGTCACCGTGTCCAACGCGTGGATGTTGGACCCCGATGGAGTGGGGACTTACTTTGGGGCCATTAAGTTGGGTAACTGAAAATGTTCAGACTTGGGACGCTGCCATGCTACTGAAGTGACCCCCAAAGAGCCCCTGATATTGTGCATTTCATAGTTTCACCACATTGCTTTTTTCCTGACATAGACAAAACCACACTCGACTCGGTCCAATGTAGCGCTGGATTCTTTTAAGGTGTGTGTGTGTGTGTGTGTGTGCGTGTTTTAAACTCATGTTATTCATTAAGATCACATTTTAGTGTGCCGTTTGTTTTTTTGCACTGATGAGACAAACAAAGGACGCAAAGCGAGGAGTTATTGGAAAAGGAGCTCCGCATCATCATGGAAATACTGAAGCTGAGGCAGCATCTGTTTGCATTTTAACATCAGCGGGACAAAAATATTGCTCAGACTCAGCTGGCGGTGTTTTCTAGACAAAAAATGTTTTGGATGGTGCGATCGACGCGGGGCAGACGAGGTGCCTTCATGACTGCTATGTTTACGTGCAAATCATTGACCCCACCAAAGATGTGCCTAAATTATTCCATTTTGTTCTTGCAATGCCTCGAGTCCCAACATCATCCATTTCGTGTCAGTCCCAAAACAAGCAATGTGCTAAGTGGAGCTACCGTACCACAGAAAGCATGTCAACCCCCGTGGTGTCAATTTCACCCTCACTGACCCAAACGTTCCCACCATTGCTCATTAAGATGCGGGTGTGCTGGAGCCTTTCCCAAGGTGTGCGGTGCCAGTCATTCACAAGGCACATTTAGGCAAACAATTTTGCACCTATTGTTCACACCTAGGGTGGTCCAGTGGTTAGCGCGTCGACCTCACAGTGCAGAGGTACCGGGTTCAATCCCAGCTCCGGCCTCCCTGTGTGGAGTTTGCATGTTCTCCCCGGGCCTGCATGGGTTTTCTCCGGGTACTCCAGTTTCCTCCCACATTCCAAAGACATGCATGGTAGGCTGATTGAACACTCTAAATTGTCCCTAGGTGTGAGTGTGAGCGCGGATGGTCCTCCAAGCAGCAAATGCACCTTATCAATTTATACCATGGTTAATGTTTTTGTACGTGTGGCATCATCTGCTTGGAATTGGGACAGTGAGGTTCATGTAAACAAAGTCAGTCCCTTATTCTAAATCACAACTCTGACTCTGGCTTAGTTTATTTTTATTTACACAGCCAGTTCAACATATAGCGTCCCAAATGCGCTCCGATTATATCATGCCGACATTTTTGACTACATTTCGACAAATAACGTAGTTGTTTTTTTTGTGTGTGACGATCAACAAGCGATGCAGATAGCTGGACTGTCTGTTCTTGAATGACACGAAAAGACTCTTTGAAAAGGAGGAACCAAATTGACTTTGGTTTGTCTTTAACTTATTTTTTTCCCCTCGGTTTTCATTTGGCTCTCCGGTGAGGTAAATGGGAATATGCACTATTTATTTATTAGCTATAGAAGTACAGAGGCAGGTCATTGTTAAAGTGACTTTTCAGCTGTAAAACAAAAAAGGAAAAAAAAGAAAAGTAATGTATATTTTATGTCGACAACATTCATTATGCAGCACTTAGGAAATAGTAGGCACGCTTTTTGTTTTATGAAAAACACAGGGGCTTCAGCTCTAATTCCATATTTATGTATCTCTCTTGACAATTGTGTGTGCACTCTTCTAACTGAAAGCAATATAGATTTATTGTTTATTTCGCAAGATAGTAGCATACCCGATTTCAGCTGATAATTTGTTTTTTTTTTGTCAGTGTGATTTAATTGATGTTTGTGTATGTTTAAATAAATAAAAAAATACTACTTTTGTAATTAAGTTTCATGGTGTATTGAAGTGAGATATGGGCATGTTTCTTAGTTCAACGTCCTTTCTACATTCACCGAGCACTTTATTGCAAAAACACGTGCGTAAAAAGAACAAAATTGATATGATCACAAAATAATTTGAAAGTGAGATGGACCCCAATCAAATTTTGAGATGTTCTCAATTGAATTTCATTGTAATAAAAAAACTCCACAGTGATCTGTCAACCTTCATGGAGCCCCAGAGACCAGGAATCACAAGGAATATACTCGTACATATAAAACTATACTACGCGGCGACAAAATGACACTAATTTGTCTTCAAACATGCACACACGTGTGGAGTTAATATAATTCCAATGAACTTAACTTTGACATTTGGATAAGCAAAGGGCAGACACAAATGTCTTATGTGCTCTTCAGGAGAATGCAATGCTATTGCCAAGAATCATGTCTAGGTATGTAAGAAAGTCAACAGTGATGTTAGGTAGATATGTCAATCGGTAGGCAGACAGACAGATAGGTCAGTATGTTGATAGAAATGTAAGTAAGCATTTATATCTAGGTAATTAAGAAGTTACTTCGGGTCAGAAATAATTAGAGGTGGGCATTCCATCATACTGAAGAAAGGTCCGTCAGTCCGTGACTCTTTCTGTTCGTATCTCAGGCTGACCCACGTGAGTCCAGTCCGTCCCTCATTGGTGACAGACACTCGGCGTCGAGAACGTAATATCTACGTCACACTGCACAAGCCGACAGCCAAATTAAGAAATGAATAAAAACAACAGACACACACAAACATGTACCATGTGGTGACTGGTAGAATTAAAACAAAATGGGACACATGACACTGAGGTCTGAGGAGCGGAAAGGCATACATCATTGTTTTAGTCATTTAGTGTTTCTGTATTTGGCTGCGTGTCAGGCATGCGATACCTGCAAAGTGATGTGGTACCCGTTAGCCCAGACATGGGCAAATTACGGCCCGCGAGCCACATACGGCCCGTTAGGCTTTTTAATCCGGCCCGCCGAACTTGTCCAAATTATAGTAAAAACCTCCTTTTATTTATGTATTTATTTATTTATTTTATGGTGGCGCCCCCTGAGTGGCTGCAACAGAAGGATGCTAACTAAGCTAAAGGCTATGATGGGCAGTCCCTCCCACCCTCTCCAGCCTGCCCTGACAGCACTAGGTAGCTCCTTCAGCCAGAGACTGTTACACCCGCGCTGCAAGAAGGAGAGATACCGACGCTCGTTCCTACCGACTGCTGTCAGGCTGCTGAATGAAAATAACAACAATAATAATAATTATAATTACATGATGTGAAAAACAATTGTAAATAGCACTGCGATTTATCCCTTTTGTATTTATATTGCACTTAATTGAACGGTGTTTGTTTGTTTTTTCTTCTTTCTTCTTTCTACCCACATTCTTGCGGCTGGAGGCTGTAAATTTCCCCAGTGTGGGACAAATAAAGGATATCTTAATCTTAATCTTAATCTTTTTTCCCCTTTCCCTGCAATGCCCACCTTTCCCCAATAGATGGCGCACTCAAAAACACATTGACCGTTGTTGGAGTGGCGCGTATTTCTCTTTATTTTTCACTTCGGTTCACGTCACCATTAAGCCCTTCTGTAAAAATGAGCGGACCAAAGAGAAGGAAAGTGGACAGCGAATGCCGAGTGTTTAATAAGGAGTGGACAACAAAATACTTCTTCACTGAAGTCCGATCAACGGGTGTATGTCTGATATGCCAAGAAGCTGTTACGGTTTTCAAAGAGTACAATATCAGCCGGCACTTTGCCACGAAACATGCAAACTATGCTAGCAAGCAGTCAACAGAAGAACGGGCGGCTACTGCTCAGAGGTTGGCAGCTAATTTACAGAGTCAACAGAACTTTTTTCACCGACAAACTGCAATTCAAGAGTCAAGTACCAAGGCAAGTTATTTGCTGGCATTCAAATTAGCAAAGGCTAGCAAGCCTTTCTCCGAAGGCGAGTTTTTGAAAGAGTGCATGGTAGAGACAGCAGGTCTCTTGTGTCCGAAGAGCAAAGCCAAGTTTGAAAAAATTTGTTTAGCACGCAGGACAGTGACTCGTCGCGTGGAACTGATTGACGAAGATATAGTCAGCGAGTTAAACAAAAAGGCGGAGTCCTTTAAGTTATATTCACTAGCACTGGATGAAAGTAACGACATAAAAGACACTGCTCAGCTCCTAATTTTTATCCGAGGGATTAACGACAGTTTTGAGATAACGGAGGAGCTTTTGAGCATGGAATCACTGAAAGGGAAAACGCGAGGAGAGGACTTATATGAACAGGTGTCTGCTGTCATCGAGAGAATGAAGCTACCTTGGAGTAAACTTGCCAATGTCACCACGGATGGATCGCCAAATTTAACTGGAAAAAACATTGGGCTGCTGAAAAGAATCCAGGATAAAGTGAAAGAAGAAAACCCTGACCAGGATGTTATTTTACTTCACTGCATCATTCATCAGGAGTCTCTGTGTAAGTCTGTATTGCAGCTTAATCACGTCGTGGATCCAGTTGTAAAACTTGTTAACTTCATACGAGCAAGGGGACTTAATCATCGTCAGTTCATTACGTTCCTGGAAGAAACTAATGCGGATCACCAGGACCTACTTTACCACTCTTGCGTCCGCTGGTTAAGTTTGGGGAAAGTGTTTCAACGAGTCTGGGAGCTCAAAGACGAGATTCGCTCATTTTTTAATTTAATGGGGAAATCTGAAGAATTCCCCGAGCTGAGCGACACAAACTGGCTTTGTGACTTTGCGTTTGCTGTGGACATATTTTCACACATGAATGAGCTGAACGTGAAGCTTCAGGGTAAAGATCAGTTTGCGCACGACATGTACACAAATGTGAGAGCCTTCAAATCCAAGCTGGTTTTATTCTCCAGGCAAATGTCAAACAAATCTTTCGCACATTTCCCCACACTAGCCGTGCAGAAAGAGGCCGCCCGCAATGCGAAGAAATACTGCAAATCACTGGACGATCTGCACAGAGAATTTTGCCGTCGGTCTGTCATTTTGAAAAAATTGACAAGTCACTTCAACTGGTGTCCTGTCCCCTGTCACAAGACCCCGAATTAGCACCGTAGGAGCTGCAATTGGAACTGATCGATCTTCAGTCTGACTCCATCTCAAAGGAGAAGTTCAAGTCTCTTAAACGGAATGACTTTTACGCTTCACTTAACGAGAGCGCGTTTCCAAACCTCCGGAGGATGGCGTAGAAGATGCTGGTGTTGTTTGGCTCGACTTACGTGTGTGAGCAGACGTTTAGCGTCATGAAAATCAACAAAGCCCATCACAGATCCAAGTTAACTGACCAACACCTCAGATCTGTCCTGAGAATTGCCACAACAAAACTAACTCCAGACTTTGATGCACTGGCAAAAAAGGGAGACCAACAACACTGTTCCCACTGAAATGGTGAGTTTTTCTGCTGTGTTATGAAAAAATGCATTTGGAAAGTTTGGGAGTGCGTCTTTTAATTAAGAGCAATACGTATTTATGCACAGCAGCGGTACAGTAGCTTAATTAACACGCCGCACATCGCTCTTAATTTAAATTTTCAGCTGCAGGTAGGATATTCAATACAGCCTATGTCTGTGTGCTTGGCAACAATACGCGTGTACTGTTTGCGCGTGAAGGCGAGGGCGTCCGTGGCGAGTTTGTAGAGCGCGCGGTCAGGACAATCCATCCATGATTTTGCGGAATTTAACACAAGTAGATATTATTGAGCTTGAGTATTTCGTTGTGTAATAATATGTTTTGAATGTTGAAAGTGATTCCATTTTTCAATAAATGTTGATTTCTTTAACTTTGCGCCTTAAATTGAAACTTATTAAAAACAGACGCAATCTTGATAAATCACAGTGCGTGTGTTATTTTAATCTATTTACATTTCCTCCTCCCAGTATCTGCAAAATAGTATGTAAATACCATATCTTGCATATTCCTTGAGACCAATTTATTAACTGATAAGGGCTATTTTTCACATGTGAAAGACAGTTAATAAATTGGGTTGTAGTGTTCTTACTGTGCTATGAGGTTTGCACACACTACATTTAATGCTTTAGTATATCCGGCCCAAACACTCCCTCCAAATGCACCTGGCTGGCCCGGCCCCTCTGTCAAATTTGAAAACCCATTGTGGCCCGCGAGTCAAAAAGTTTGCCCACCCCTGTGTTAGCCTGTTCTTGACACCATTTAACTGTTGCTGACGACTTGGACGGACAGGACTGACCTGAAATAATGATGGCATCACCTCTGGAAAATAGTATATAGGGTTGAGGACTATGTGGAATGTCAAGACCGAAAAAGCCACAGAAATGTTTTTGTCACCTTGGTGAATACTGTATATGTTTAACACAATCAACGCAACAGATTCTCTTCCATCACACTGATCCAAAGAGTTGTGAGGTTCTTCAACCTGCCCGCCACGACGGTTCCTAAAGCTCCAAAGGAAAGTCAGTCAGTCTTGTCACCCTGCTGCTAAACCCACAGCCGACATTTGGATCACAGAATAAACCTGAAGCAAACCTCCTTGGACCGGAGTCGTGATGAGAATTCCCTTGCGTCATTTTGGGACCAGCAGGACATTTTGAAGGCCTGGCAGGGCGGTCACCACACACAATGGTCACGGTTCCCACACTTGTACAGTGGGAATGGACCTCACACAATGTTTAAACAATTCCATGACTTTGGTGGAAGGTCTGGTGTTGGAAAAAGAAAAAAGAAAAAAAAACCTGGGTGAGGAATGGAATGTGTTCAGCACTGATGTGTGTGGAGAATTACTGGTAAATTATTTGTATAGTTGACGCCCATTTATCGCAAGGGATACGTTCCAGACTCCACTGCAATAAGTGAAAATCCACACTTTACAGAGACCATGCAAAGCAAACGTTTGAAATGAAAACCATTTTTATCCATCCCACACACTTCAAACACATTAAAACACGATTTTTAGTTCCCGCAGTTGGCTGGCAACCAGTTGAGGGTATACCTCACTTCTCCCGGAAAGCCTGATTGGACATGCTCCAACATCCCTGGGACCCATGTGAGAATAAGCGGAACAGAAAATAGATCGATCATTGGACTTTTTAGTTTTTATTCCTTTACACCTACCCTCTCTCACATTCACTCCGTTTGCCAAATAAGAGGCAAAGGGTGCTTATTTTAAGCTGTGTATTTAACACTCCCAGTAGAGGTCTATTATAAAACGCAAATAACAAAAGAGAATTACACATAGTACATTAAACTCCAAAATCTGAATCTGAATCATCCCGACTTGAATGTATACCACAGGTGTCAAACTCAAGGCCCCGGGCCAGATCTGGCCCGCCACATGATTTTATGTGGCCCGCGAAAGCAAATCAAACATGGCAACTTCCATGATGTTTGCTAGAATATAAATTTCAAATTTTCAAATGTAATAATTAAGAGAGCCATTGTAAGCATTTTCTTGTTGCCAAACACCTCATTACACTAACTTAAACAATAGTTGAATAAACTGTTATTCTTGTATATGATTTCAGTCATAACGGCCCTCCAAGGGAAATGGTAACTAAAATGTGGCCCGCTGCGAAAATGGGTTTGACACCCCTGATGTATACTATATTAAAAAATCTCTGTCTGTCAGAGGCTAATCTTAAACAATCATCCAGCCATATGTTTTTGATAGCACTTGTTCTCCTTTGGATTGTGGGTGTCTGTTGGCATATCCCATCTGAATTTTAGGCGCGAGGTCAGGTACATGTGCATGTACAAAGAAATCATGAAAAATGATTTCTCCGCTTTTGGGGAGCCAAAGCATTGAAACATGTGCACCCCCCCACGAAGCTCAGCATATCCACAAAGGAATTTCATTTGTTACATAAAACCGGCCCATTTGGCAGAAATAAAAGTCTCACTGGCCTTTTTTTTTTTTATTGTTCACATATGTAAAAACACCAGGGTCTGTGGCAGTGAATAGGAGTGGGAATGGACTTTGAGACAATGAAATGGTGTTCATTTAACGGTACTTAGATGTTACCTGATGACCACCGACAAAAGATCTTTGCATGTCATTTGATTCCAGACATGATTTCAATGTCCTAACTGACGCTCAATGTTGAGGTGAAACGGTTTATCGAAGAAAAACTGTGGTGGAAAGGCGATCGGGATATTTTGTTCTCTCCAAAAGGAACGGCACTGAAAGCATCAAACGTTACACAATTAGGAAACGTTGGCTGCCGAGGCTTTACAAGGTTTTGCGGTTTTGATGTCGAGTGCTACAAAATGTTTGGGCATGCATACGTTTGTGGCTAAAACATATATATCCACTCAGATTCCATTGGACTCTTCTGCTGAGTCAGCGGGGTTGGCTATTTTCACAAGCCGTCGGACTTCATCCCATTACTGGCGCACATGAACGATATGTCGTGTTTGATGTCTGGCACTTGAGCTGCTTGGCTAATGCTAACACCGATGTTATTAAAACAATAACAGAGCGAGATTTACAGGCTTTTTCATGGGCGTGAGCGAGAAATAGGGTTATTGCTGCAACTAGGCCGTGCCATCATCATCGTCTGCCAGGCACCCAACGTGTAAAGGACGTACGGCAAAACAAACAAAACAAAAAAAAAACGTCGCTACTTCCTGCTTGCGAATTAAACAATAACTTTGCATTAATACAGCTCTTTATTATTTGGTTCTATATTGATATAAGGTGGTACTTAAGTACAGATATGCTAACGGATGCTCTCACTGCATTTTGAGATTGGAACACAGGTTCACTGCCATGTGTGTGATCTTATTTTTATTATGGCAACCTGTCAAATAACTTGCTGCGGGGGAAAAAAAAATTCTCATTCCAATATGCAAAGTACCTGAAATAAATCATTGAGGACAAAGTAAGGTGCTCACTTATTACTTTTGCAATGAGGTCATACATTCATCATAGTGACATGTACCATGTCCACAATCTGGCCCTAGGGAAGCTTTGATTACAAAATGGTGTGTCTCTACATAGTACATTCACTTATATTGCCAAAAATATTCTGTCACCTGTTTTGACTCGCATATGAATTTAAGTAACTTGCTTTTCTTAATCAATTCGGTTGCATGTGATGTTAGTCCAGCCCTTAAAGTTACAGTCCGGTTCCTCTAGAAAGGTTTTCCACAAGGTTGAGGAGTAAAGTGAAGTGGAGTATGAGGAGTTTTGGGGAATTATGACCATTCTTTGACCATTCCATGTCTCTATGGACCTTGCTGTGGATGATCGTGTTTGAACAGGATGCACAGCTTACCGTTCCCATGAAGCTAGAAGTATGGAATTGTTCAAAATATTAGCATCAAGTACAACTTTATTGTCAAATGTGCTGTATGTGTACAGCACAGATGAAATTTCCTCTCTCTTAAACGGACAACAGACGACAAGAGGAGCCGCTGCGGGTGCCCGCGCCGCCATCAAAAGAACACTTAACATAAAATGACAAAATAATACAACACAACACATGAGACAGACAGTCGTGCCATCTTAACCACTTAGCCGCCAGCTCCGGTGAAAGGACAATCTCTGAATGCACTTTTTGGGAACAGTTAAGGAATAGCACCTTCTTCTCTAGTGGGATCGAGAGCTTCTTTTTTATTTTTCCGTCATAGGGCATCAGCCGCGTCACCTTAGTACATAGATCCTAATGAATGCTAATTTTGCACCATTTTTAGAACAGGAAAGGCTAACCACCATGTACGTATACTATCATTAAGGACACATTCATACACTTTGCGTGTATAATGTCTCACTGCCCAATGTTTTCTTTTTTATTTTTTTTACCAATGTGTTCAAGCACCCTAAGTATTTGAGAAACTTCATAGGCAAACAGAATAAAATACATGGGGTTATTTTTCAAATTGTAGACTCCACAAGTGGAACATGAATTATCTTTTGTCAGCGATGTAAACATGGGTTACCTTATCCTCTTGCTGTCATTTAGATATCTTGTCTGAAGGCAAAATTGATGCACCACTGCTGAAAATCAAGCCCCAAAGAAAAATTCCAATGCACTCCACTGGGAAGTGACGGGCATGGTGGTCGGATCATAACATGTTCTGCATGGAACAGAAGACTTCCCTAGTCATCAATCAAGCCAAAAAAAAATGTTAAAGGCACATATTATTTTTCCAACTATCACAGAGCTTTACTCCAATGGTAATCTCTCTTCATCTTCTGTGAGCCACATAAAAATCTCTTAGCATGGCATTGAGCAAAAGAAGGAAGAAAGGAGGGAATTATTTTTGGAAAAATGGATGTGTCCTGACTGAACTCGCCATATTTCAAAATCTCCATAATTCAAAATTTCACCAAGTTGTGAGCCTGAAGCTGTCCCGTTTGCGAATATCCATCAATTTTCTAACTCGTTTTATCCTCACAAGGGTCGCGGGCGCGCTGAAGCCGATCCCAGCTGTCTTCGGACAGTTGGCAGGGGACACCCTGAATTGGTTGCCAGCCAATCGCTGGGCACACAAAGACGAACAACCATCCGCGCTCACACTCACACGTCGGGACAAGTCAGAGTGTTCCATGAACCTGCCATGCATGATTTTGAAATGTGGGAGGAAAACGGAGTACCCGGAGAAAACCCACGCAGGCCCGGAGAGAACATGCAAACTCCACCCAGGAAAGCCAAAGCTGGAATCGAACTTTGCACCTGTGCACTGTAAGGCGATGTGCTTAATATACCATCATTTGCAAATTGTTGTGTGAGTGATTGTGTATTGAGAGGTGCTCAATCGCGAAGGGAAAATCAAAGACAGCTAATATTTATGTAAAACGTATCACTTGAATTCTACAAATGCTTTGCAACAGGGCATTGATGTAGTTGACAGCCTACATGAGGACATTTGAGTTTCGCAATTCAAATCCGAAGCACAGGAACCTGAGGCAGACATGCTAACCACTTGGATACCGTGCAGCTGAGTTACATGGATGGATGGATGATAGAGTGTCAATACATGATTTTTTTTCACTGAAAAAAGTACTTTTATAATTGAAAATTAAATGAACACACAAAGAACATATACATCTCGAAAACTGCAACAGCAACAAGACAATAATAGCATTAAATAAATATGTCTGATCAATAAGGCCACAAAGACGAACAAATCCATTCAATTCACTGCAGAAATCCTTCACAACTATTTCAGACTTGTCTCCAGTCTCCAATGTTTCCTCCAGGCTAGTTGACCTTTTTGGTCCCAAACATACCTCATTATGAAATACAAAGGAGATAACTTCAAACAAAATGCTGGAATACTCACTGTAATTGGTTTCATAGCACCTGCCAAATGAAAGACCCACCACCTGTCAACGAGCTATTTTGACCCTGACTTTCAACTCAAATTTACACCTCCTCCAATATAAGACCATCAGCAGTATACACACTGCTTAAAAGAAACAGTTTAAAACGGCTTTGGTTGACAGAGACATGCTGACAGTACTCCTCAGAGGCAACAAATAATTATCTACATACCACGTAGATTTGCCAACCTGTTGATTCTTTCTGCACAGCAATTACTGAAAAACTATTTTGTATCCAAGATTCCACAATCCAAGACAGTTGTTGTTGCTTGTATAAGATTATGCTCTGCATGGAATAGAAAACTTCCTCAGCCATCAATCAAAGCTATTATTAGAGACACACAATTGTGTTTTTCAACCCTTACAGTCCATTCCTCCAATGTTGATCACTCCTCATGTTTAGTGAGAATCTCAGACATTTCTGGTCACCGGATAAAATGAGAGGACGGCCAAATTTGTTTATGAAAAATCGGCGTGCTCAGGAACCCAGCTGAGGTTGATCAAGCCCCAACTTGGTGGCCTTCTCCGCGACGTCACTCGCGGTCTCTATGGATCTCTTTGCCACGTCCATAATCGGTTGAAGGCTGTGTAGAATGACACTCGACCGGTTGCTATGTGTCCAGATAGCGAAAAGTGGCAGAACATGTCAACAACCATCCTATTTGTCGGCACCTGAGACAGATGTCGTGAAGGTAAAGTTGTCCATAAACGCTCTTGTCGGGGTCTGCTGCATCCTGGACGTGGTTAAGAGGCCTCTGCATTACAATTCAGCGGACATAGTCACCATGTTGTTGGCAAGAGCAAAAATAAAAGGCATGATGCCCACAGTAAAGCTCTAGTAGACGATTTCCATTTCCATTATTCTCTATGAAGCATGTTGATTTCAAGGCTGATTGTTTACTCAGTGTTGAGACCTCACATTTAGGAAAATGCAAATAAGGATTTACAGCTGATGAGGGAAAATATCTGATGGGAGGGTATTCGAACCATGGGCTACTCAGCTGGTACGCCGCTCTGAACCAATTTAGAAGAGGCAATGTCAATTTTGTGCTTCTAGTCCTGCATGTGCAACAAAAACAGACAGCAAGAGGTGCATTCGTTGCTTTGTTCCCACAATTATGTTATTGCTCATTTAGCTTATGGGGTTTCAACCAGTTTGATGTCATATTATATTTCACGTTTTATTGTCCACAACGCCCAAAAACCCTGCAGGGTTTTTGGACTCTGATCACTTGGGCAGCCCACACAGTAAATCAGGAGGGATGTGAAATGAAACATAGAGGAGAGGAGGATTATAAAAACAGGAAAGAAATTGTGGTTGACGGTGCTAACACACACACACACACACACACACACATTAGAGTGAGGTGCACAGATCCATACAACCACACACATGCACAGACACACGAGCAGACTCACTCATATAAACTTGAATGCAAAAAAAAACAATCACATTTTTCCCATTAAGAGACAACTGTTTTTTTCCCTACAATGTAAAAAAAGAAGAAAAAAAAGCAGGACCTCAGAGGCACATACGGAGGGAATCCCCGGACTAATCGCACACAATGCAACAGCATATTATAATCCCCAGATAGCTCATCTCAGATTCCCATGAAGATGGCCTCGCACCTGCATCAGATCATTGAAAAACATGACACAATTGTAGTGAAGACAGAGTATTGTTTGCATATAAATTCTTTTTCATAGTGTGGACAGTTGGGGGGGGGATGGATGAGTCAGACGGCGGGGTCATGCCAGGGCAGTGTCAACATTTGAGACCAAAATCATGTCCCAGACTTCCCAAACCACGAAAATACACACACACACACACACACACACACAGGACTTGGACAAGATGGAATGCCATTCATCTGGACATGATTTCATCTCTCCTTGCAATGTTCCACCCAGCATCCGTGTTAGTGGGCCTTATTCATATTTTTATGTTGTCCAAGCCTCTTAATCGTCATTATCCTAATTAATCAATCATGATTGATTCTTCATTTTAGGAGGATGTTTTGGAAAAGCACATATGCCTTCGATGTTGTTGGAATGCCTTGAGGAAGGCCTTTTCCTATTTCATAAAGGCATGATTGGATGAGTTTGGTGTTCAAAAAAAGGGATAGCCCTTATTTTTATTCCCATAAAAAACGTTTGGGATTTAAAAATTACATCCTACATCCTTGCTTTGTAACTGTAAGGGTTGGGACTGGCGCCTTAAAAATAAATAAACCAATAATCATTTTGAGGAGGAGGGCGGAGGGGGGCAGATAGAAACAGCAGGAAATCATGGAAAGGCATTGTCACTACTGGGATCCAATCCCATCTATATGGTGTCATCACCAAGGTTTTTCTCACACATCAAAAGAAAGAAAAATTTGAAACGATACACAATCAAAATTGTGCATGGCACACACTGGCACATGCAAATATCATTTGTTGTCATGTAAACATTATTAATCACAATCATCTTTCCAACAGCTCCTATATTTTGTTCTTCTACTTCTTTCTTTCATAACTTTGCTGCTGTGAATTAGGAATTTCTCCATTGCGAGACTAATAAAGGATTTCTTATCTTATCACCTCACCCAAATAAAACAACACAACAACTACAAATGATCCATGCAAAAAGGAAGTTTCGGTTTCGGCTCTGGCCTTCCTGTGTGGAGTTTGCATGTTCTCCCCGTGCCTGCGTGTGTTTTCTCCGGCTACTCCCGTTTCCTCCCACATTCCAAAAACATGCAAGGCAGGTTCATGGAACACTCTAAATTGTCCCTATGTGTGATTGTTCGTCTCTCTGTGAGACGAAGACAGCTGGGATAGGCTCCAGCATGCCCCGCGACCCTTGGATTTATTTCTTAAACCTAGTCTGCCTCGGTTCTATCACTTCACTTGAACTTTAAATTGTTAAGATTAGAACAATTAGAAATGTGTTTGGCTCCTCCACTAAACGACCCCCCTAGCTAATAGAATAAATGAATGTCCTGTGATACTTTTTGCGGAAATGTCAGAATTTTGTCATAAAGGTTCAAGCAATGAAAACCAATTGCTGAATCCACACCAAATTCAAAGAGCATTTTCTTTGGAGACCCTTCTACAAATATATCGGATTGCAAATAATAATAATAAAATCACGGTCCATTTCTATTCTATACCATTTCCCAAACATGGACGTGCAGTTAACAGTTATTTTGTGACTGTACAATGTACTGTACAATTGACAGCATTGTTGAGGTTGGACTGATTTCAACATGAACTTGAACAATATGTCTTGTGCAATATTAGGAACATGAATTCGCCTGCCAAGTAAATAGTCATTTAGGGGCATTGCATATTTGTGCTATATAACATGTCTTTGGATCAAATGTGACTAATCTGTCACACGTGTACGGACACATGTGCGCCGCTGATGGTTTTGACATTTCACGCAAAGGCCTCTCCAAAGGAAACACAATTGACTTCCTGGATGTGGAGAAACATTGTGTCACACAGTGCCTGTTTGCGGAAGGCTGATCTGCAATGCACACTTTTGACACGATGGAGCTGTAGCTGATGAAATGTACGTGTGGACTTCAAGTTATTAAAGTCAGTTTGCTCAAAATGTTTTAAGAGCTACGCTCAGTGACGCCAGCCATTCTAGGCCAAACCATCCGCCTGTGAAGGAGTTGTCGTCATCACAAAGGTTGCACATAAGGCATACAATGTAAGCCATGCTGCAATGCAAGTTCCCGGGTGCACATAAGCGCTCTCCCCGAATTCTAGGCAAAGGCTATTTTGCAACAACAAATATCATAAACAACCATATATTTTGAGAGAGTGTGTCTGTTGCTAGGGCTACAGGTGTGAGAAACCTCTTGGGGTGCTTGGGGGGCGGGGGGTTACTTAAAAAGTTGTAATGTTTAACTGAAAGAGGACATCTTTGGCTCACGTGACTTTTTAATTGCTTGTCTGCATGCCTACCCATAGGAAGTAATTTTGTTGTATCTGCCTGTTTCTAAAATCTATTTGTTCGTGAATCGTTCTACACTTTCACCAATTCACAGAGAATAAAAGCCACCCCGACACACAGTTTCTGTGTCCCGAAGATCCTGAGCCCAGTTCGAGTGATAGCCAGAGTCCAGCGGCCAGACTACACTGTCAGGAACACTATTTTGCAGATGGACTATCATACTTGTTTCTGCATTTCATTACATCGTGTCATGGTATTTTCGACATGTGCTTACCATGTGCAGGGTCGCAGAGGGGGTACTGAAGCCTATCCCTGCAAACCTCAGGTGAAAGGCAGACTACACACTGAACTGGTCGTCAGCCACTTGCAGGGTACACGGAGATGAACAGTCACCCACACCTGTCACTTAGCAGGAACCGACCCCACTCTTAATGCACACAAGTCAGGTGAGCGTACCACTACACGAAGGAGCCATTTGCGGCCCGCCATCCATTTTTTAGCAGCCTGTGCCATGACAAACAAACAAACAAATAAATATGACAATGGACACGGGCCACAAGGTTAGTTCAAAAAGGTGAAGATGGGCACTTCTCACTCTTCGAAGATAATGAAAATAAAGAAATAAATAACATTTTATTATGATTAAAAGAATAAAAAATGTATCTTCAAACCAATGTAGTTAATAAAGATTTTAGTGGTTTCTTCCACTTTGTGCTCCATGACTGAACCACGAAGACATCACAATAATGATACTCAAGTACTTGAAAAATGCTCACCTAACTCCAGTTTTTTTCTTTTTTTGGGGGGTTCTGAACATTGAGATGCTGTGAAGTGAAGAGCTGGATCTATTCGGTGAGATAGAGGGCTGTTGGCCACCCCAAAAACTTGAACTCAACAATTTGCCTTTACACCTTGAACAGAAAGCTGATGAAATTAACTAGACAATACACACAACATATCATTTCTTTCTTGACTGACTTGAGCGTGTTTCAAAACTTTGACAAATTTTAAAATGGCCCTTTCATCCTTTCATTGTTTTTTTTAGATGCGGCCATCAAACGAAAACGCGTGGATACCCCGACGCTACCGCATCAGCGACTGAACTGCATTTCTGCATTTTGTCTCAATGCCAAAAGGGAAGCAAAGCTGCACCACGTTTTAATGGATTCCCAAATTATCTATCCATCCATTTTCTGATCCGCTTATCCTCACAAGGGTCGCGGGGGGTGCTGGAAACTATCCCAGCCGTCTTTGGGCAGTAGGCGGGGGGCACCCTGATGCGGTTGCCAGCCAATCGCAGGACACACAGAGACGAACAACCATCCACGCTCACACTCAAACCTAGGGACAATTTAGAGTGTTCCATGAACCTGCCATGCATGTTTTTGGAATGTGGGAGGAAACTGGAGTACCTGGAGAAAACCCACGCAGGCCTGGGGAGAACATGCAAACTCCACACAGGGAGGCCAGAGCTGGAATTGAACCCGGTACCTCTGCACTGTGAGGTCGACGCCTTAACCACTGGTGCACCAGGTCGCCGGATTCCCAAATTAGCATTAGCTAAAAGGGTTAGCTTCTAATAATCAACACAGTCTTGACTGTTCTTTCAAGGTGTCAACATGGTAATGGAGCATTTGTGTTTGATGACGTGTCCATGTGCCACACGCGCACACACACACACACACACACACGCACACACACGCACACGCGTGCACATACACATTAAAGTGTATGAAGTGCTGCCTACAAGAGTCAAAGCAGTTTTATTGTTGTCCTCAGTTTGTAGTCCTGCAAATGGATGTCACTGCAATCAGGCCTTGCCAGCAGTCGGCATGATAACAGAAGGTTGACACACTATTGGCACAGCAGTGCAGTATGTGGGGTGAGGTGTACAGACGCTCACTTGCACTTTCCCTTCCAGTGGGTCTTGAGGAACGGCAAAAGTATGTCGATCTCATTTTTTGCATAAATTTGGATTTATTGTGTGAAACTGAACAAACACCCTGTTAAATTGCTCAAAGTACAAAACCGTGACACATCCTAAGTAATAAACACACGCGTTTGGTAAGCACATGTTTATTTAAAGGTTAGTAAAAACTTCCACCAACAACCTTAATTTAATTGTGTTTCTTCACTTCTGCCAAACATCCTTTTACCAGAACCCGCTTCGACCTTGGGCCACGCTCAAACTCACAAACTCATTCCTGGACGCGAAGCAAGCAGTGAGACCACATTTATAAGCTGGACGCATCACCTGAGAAGGAAGAGCCTTATTTACTTCTAGTTAATCCTGCCGCCAATGACTGGAAACAAACACGCCATGTTGAGCCATTTCCTCGCAAACCATCCAACCAGAGACCATTGCACAAAAACACACATGATACACATACGTGCGTACACACGCACACACGTACACACACACGCACACACACACACACACGCACACACACATGCACAGCTGTTGTAAATTATGTAGTCACAGTGATGAACTCAGTGACATTCAAAGGCAGACAAGGACGTGGGAAAACACAAGATCCACACAACAATCATACATTTTGATGTAATTGCACATTTTAATGTACACATTTGGAATGCGAACTGTTAATGTTGACAATATGAGTTCCAAATGACCGTCGGTCCAAGTCAATTATTCAGGTTGGCAAGTCAACACAAGCAAGGGTGCTGCTGGAAAATTCCTCATACAAATAATACAAATGATAAGTCAAACAATTCCAAGTGTATTTATTTCTTTGTTTTTGGACAAACGGCCTTTTAACCAAATCCATTCTGATTTGCTCACTTCCTAAACCAAAACAATCCTTTCTCGTCTCTATTAGCAGTCAACCAAATCCATTCAGATCTTCCGATTTCTTGAAGCACATTTTTATACGAGAAATATAAACATCAGATGTTTGACTGTTTTGACATGTTTCACTGCAGATGACCTTCAACCTAATTTATCCCATTTTCATCTCATTCCAAGTTGCAAGCAGCATAACTTGTAGATGTGACTACTCCAACATACTTTGAAAGCAAATGACCCTCAACCAATCCGTCCTCTTAAAGTGAGTGCATGGTTAGGACTATTCCAACATGCCTAACAGGAGCAAATTGATCCTGATTTTACAATTTCTCACATACCATCCACTGACGTGGCTATACAAACCCCGTTTTGCTGCAAATTACGACAAAGCGAATCACTTGATTTTATACCAAACACAGTTGTGACTTTTCCAACATGTTGTATTCCAATATCCTTTAGCCGAGGATATCTTGCTTTTCTAAATCCTGATATCAGGCACCACAACATGCTTCGTTGTGGCTTTTCCCAACATGTTTTACATCAAATGGCCGTCAAGCAACTTAATTGTCATTTTTTTACAATTCCGAACCACAGCAGCATACAATGCACTGATTATTCCAACAAATGCCTAATACTGAAATGGCTCACAGCCAAATCTATCTGGACTTAATCAATCTCCTCGTTGCAAGCAGCATACTGTACCATGCACTGTGTTTTTAACACATTTCACTGCAACTCTCTGTTAAGCAAATGTGATTTGTGATCTCGTTCTTTGCAACTAGCAACGTATCATGCACACTTTTGATTTCTCTACGAGCCTTCCATCCTCCTTTGTTGCCACCGTTGCAACCTTTCATTTCTCTTGTGACCACCCCACGTAAAGCGCCTGTGTTTTGAACAAGAAAAAAAACCCCACAGCCCTAAAGACATGCAGTATTTTGAGACTTGTAAAAGATATTTTTGGTTGGCATTGCTAACACTGCTTTGCCCTTGGAGGCACGTTGACGAAAACTGCAGACACTAATAGCCGCAAGAGGTGCCAAACGAGACATGAAAATGTATTCTGATATCCACCATTTGTGTGTTCTTAACAGCTGCAGGCCAAATGCATTAAAATCCCACAATACACGGTTGGATTGTAATCCAGTAAGTGTTTGTTTCGTGGCCACTCACAAGTCGGCAGTAGCTTTACAGTAAAAGCAATTCTGCAAAAATTGAGTGACCACACGAAAGGCAAATCGACTCTCACGCAAAACACTCGCTTACTCATTCCCACACTCGTAAACGCAAAACAGTGCACACCTGCAAAGCACGAGCCACCCGCTAACACAGATACACACCTCCGTGTAAAAATGCAACTTCGACAGTACACACACACTCTGAAACCATGAACACATACAAGGTGAAGAACTACAACACGAGTTTGAAATAGACCCAGCAGAGTGGAGGAAGTGACCTGCATGCACACTCAACAAAAAAATAAGCATCCGCTAAAGTGATTCATGCCTGCATTTAAGTGTTGCCTCTCTATACACACACACACATGAAAACACACATACACACGCATACAAACAATGCTTGCCTCGTGCCGGCTTGGTCAATAGCACAATTTACACAACACATCATTCTTTCCATTGTGGGAGTACTTGAGAGTTTTGGGGGGGGGTTCCTGGTTACAGACACACGCTCGGAATTAATACAGAATGCATTAGAAGCTCCAAATATGAATGCTTATAAGATGGTACAGTTTGGGACTGTCAATCTTCAGGAAAAATATGCCTCAAAGTTCCTTGTGTGTCACCATCTTAAAACTTTAAAACGTTATTAATTTGTATCATATAAAGAGGTGTCACTACATCATACATTTGAAATAGTGGAAAACTATGCAACCACAACCAACAGACACGACTAGCGTTGTGTCCTCCAACAGTTGCCTTTGGCAAGGTCAATAACCAGCATCTCAGTTTTCTCAGTGTTAAAGGGACACTTCAACTGGCTGAACATCGGCTCTTAAGTATGCAATAGGTCCATCCGTCCATCCATTTTCTTATCCACTTTATCCTCACATGGTTCGCGGGAGGTGTTGGAGCCCATCCCAGCCGTCTTCGGGCAGTCGGTGGGTGACACCCTGAACCGGTTGATGTCTTGAGGCTGGCTTAAGTCAAGATGTCCACGTACATATTGGTGACAATTACTTGATGTTTTTAGACATTACTGTCTCCGGTTCCTTTGCTGACATCACACCAAGATATGGGGAGCGGGGAGGGTGCATTGATTTTACTGATGAAAAAGGGGTGTTCCAGGGGCAAATAGTTATTTACAAATTGGTCCAAAGTGCATTAATGATATTGAAAATGAATTTCAATTTCATTTTCTTTCAAGACGCAATGGTTAAGGGGCAAGAAGTGACAAGAATTCCATTATTTAATCTTAACAGAACAAGCCTCGAGTTTACAGCAGTTGCATGGCTGAGTTAATTCATAGGGTATGGAAAGTTGAGTATCATCAGCATAAGTGAACGCTAATGCCAGATTTTCAAATGATGTCTCTAAGTGGTAGCAGAGGCCGGCCAAGATTTAACAGTAAAAGTCTAAGAACTGATCCTTGTGGCACTCCACAGGTAAAGAAAGTTATAATAATCAGAGTTCACATTCCCATTAATTAGACGGTGTGTTCTCACTGAGGGATACGTTCTAAGTGGTAAGCCTTTCATTTCAAGGCTCTCTTGCAGTGTGACATGATCAATGGTATCAGAGGCAGCGCTGAGGTCAAGTAGTAATACTGTGTCGGTTTCCATTGCTATTAAAAGGTCATAAAAAAGGGCTGCCTCAGTTGTGTGATTCACCCTGAATCTGGACTGAAATAATTCACAGTAGATTGCTTGAGGTCATATGATCATTAATGGGTTGTGGTGAATTTTTTTCCCAAGGATTTTGGGGAGATCTGACACTAAACTATTGTTACTTAAACTCTCAGAGTTGAAAGCAGGGTCTTTTGAGATTATGTTTTCCTCACAGGGTGCTCTGTACCCACTGTTCATTCACTTACTCCTCTTTTACCTTTTTATTTGTTTATGCACCAATGTGTGTTTGGGTCCTTGTGGGTGGTGGGGTGGCCGGGTGGGTAGGGTGCTTGTGATAGGGTGGGTGGTTATCGTTGAAAACTGCTCTTTAAATAAAGTTTGATTTGATTCGAAGTACCGATAAGAGTATAATGATGGCTGTCTTAAAAGCTGCCGGTGTAGTGCGCAAAAGTAACAGATAAGTTAGTCATGTTTACTGTACAATAGAGGGTCCAAAGATTGGAAACACCTCTTGAACAAGTGTCCTCAGGAGAGGCTCAAGCAAACATTTTCTCCCTTTTGCCTCACTAACAGTTGCGGGAATCTTTTAAGGCACCGGTGTCAAATGCAAGGCCCGGGGCCAAATCTGGCCCGCCACACAATTTTATGTGGCCCGCGAAAGCCAATCAAGCATGTCAACTTCCACGATGCGCCCTAAAACTTGTATCAAAATTTAAAATCATCATATGTAATAAATGAGACCTGTTGTCAGCATTTTCTTGTTACCAAACCCCTCATTACAGTCACTTAAATTGTTGAAGAAATTGTTATTCTTTACTTCTTTATATGGTTTCACAGTCTTAACCTCCTGACTACCAGGAAAAAAAATGTTGTCCAATCACATTTTTTTTAAATTCCCCAATCTATGTGAAGTAATTGGACTACTCCAAAAGAAAATTTTGAAATCCCACTACATTTTTTAAACAGGCTCAAATACACTTAAAACAACTCAAACAACACTTTAACGTGTTCATAAGAGTCTTATAATTAAAATGCCAACAGCATTTCAAGACAAAATGTGTTTGATAAAAAGTATTACTTTTCCCCTCCCATAAAAAGTGCTTGCACTGAGGGAAGCCATTTTCTTACTTTTTCTAACCCCTACAAATTTGGTATCATTGGAAAGCACTGAATGTCCTCTTTAGAGTAACAAAATGAGTTAATGCGATTGGATGCACTGGGTGGGAGATATTTAGGTTCACAAATGTCCTCTACAGAGGACAAATTTGAACGACTGGTCGTCAGGAGGATAATGGCCCTCCAAGGGGAAGGGCAACTACAATGTGTCCTTCGACAAAAATGAGTTTGACACCCCTGTTTTAAGGGATACTTTCAAGGAGTGAGAGAGCAACCAACAAGTGCCAGTGTTAATCGCTTCTTTAACAAGTTCAATTTTTGGAGGGAAAAATTGCATGAACTTATTAGCAGAACAGGGGTAACGGTTGGAAGTGGGCTATTGTTGGGTTAGCATGGCTACTGTCTCCAAAGGGTACTGAGGAAGACATATTACCATTTATGCTCAAGCTTCCTATAGTATTGCAAATGTGCTCTGCTGTCATCCGTGAACCAGGATTTGGATTCCTTAGTATCTGTTTTTATTCTTAATCGCGCTAAAGCGTTGTGGCAACTACAGAGAGCCGTGTTAAAATTATTCATCAGATTATCAATAGGACCAACAAGAGGAGAAAAGGAAGCACTAGCTGTGGGTAATTTTCAGACAGTGCAGTCGGTAAGCATTAATATTACGGCTTCTTTTTACAAAGTACTGGTTATGCTCGGAGTGACAGCAGCAGGCCCAGATCTCAAATTTAGGGAATCACTATCATGGGTCTGTTATTGAAAACAAAATTAACAAGATTATCTGAAACGCTCCGCTGAAGCATTCAGTGGAAGTTAATATTCATTTAACATCACATATGATTATTATTTTATCTGCGTGGGTCACCAGGTCAGAAACAAAGTCAGAGAATTCATCTAAATAGCTTGAGTAGGACACTGGAACGGTTTAGTTCCATTTCAATCAATTCCTATAGGAAAACAAACAGTTTTCAAATCAAATACTTACAATTTGATATTTTTCTGAAATGAAACCCATTTTTCATCTCAATCTATGTTTCCACCCAACTATTGTGTTTATAACTTCCCACACTGAGTCACTATAACTTTCCCCAAGGGATCAATAAGGCATTTTGATTTATCTCCACAACAATAACTTGATGTACTTGAACAGGCAGAGGGGTGGAACAAAAATCCCCTTAATAACGAATCGGGAAGTCATCTTGAAACCTCGTGACGCTAACCAGAAGTGGCCGAGTGTTTATTGTAAAGCTTGCTGGCAGTGGGAGCATGAGGACGTCTCAATTTATTATTCTTCAAGCGAGAGGCTGCGTTCAATCAAACAACCACATGCGAGATTTCGAGAGGCACTTGAGCTGGAATGCGGCTGCAGACGTCAGTGCTCTTGGGGGTGACTTCACCGAAGGCAAAAGCCCCCCAAAAATCCAACAGCATGTCAATATGTTTTTGATTTATTATTTTGATACTTATTTCCATCAACCGAAGCAACAACGTCGTAAATGGCCTTGGTACACTGCACAAAACATCCTGGTCAGAGATTTTTATACTTACCAGTTGTAAAACAATCTTCACATTTTCATGCATTTTTTTCTGTATGACAGATATCTTGACCAACAACTGCCCCAACTTGTTTTTGGAATTACGAGATACCGCCCGTGAAGTGGAAAAAGAAATAAAAGCATAGCGACAGTCTCCGCTGCACTTTGAATGAGACAGAGGGCACTATTCTCGTGTGCAAAGTGCAATCTACCTGTACGCATTGGTGGAGTTTTCTTTTTGGGGTATTTTCGTAAACATGCAAAAGTAGAAGGGGGTGTTTGCGCCGTTGTGGGATGAAATGCAGCCAACTCCCGGCCAATCGAAGTGGCTCTTTTCATTCCTTTTTAATAAAGGCACTGCAGAGACTTAACTATCTGTACACAAGCCATGAAAAATAACATATTTTTCACAATAATTTCCCATAAAAAGCATTTTTTTTAGCATTTTTAAAGTGCAAATATACAATATACAATTGTGACCTAAAGTACAATATAAATATACAATTTTGCGACCTGTTGGATGTTCCACCGAACATAATATTGATGGTTTCTGTTAGCTCAGCAGAGCTTGATTCCGAGCTGGATCACAGGCTGAGTGTATACAATGCAGCTAAATTCAGTAAGAAGAATGTTTATCCACAGGGAACAATGCAGATGGTTTATTGGCATGCATCACTACACGTATGCACTCAAGAAACATTGAGGCAACAGCAAAGAGATTTTTGTGCTTTAAGTGACAGTTGCAGCAGCACAGCACAAGCGACCGCCTAAACACTTTAGCTCACAAGAGTGGTATTCTTGTTTGTGATCCCAGTGACACTATGCGAATGTTTCCATCTGTTTAGAGTCACAAAGGGGGTTAACTGTGGAAGTGGAGCGGTAAAAATGATGGGCAAGAGAGGACATTTGCTCCCTGGAAAGTTACTTATGACTCGTGTCACTTAGAACCCCCCCCCCACTCATCCAAAGTGATCTTTTCACTCTGGACACCGTTCAACATGAACAATTTTCAATTTTGACTTGTTCATTCCAAAAGTTTCATTAACACACAAAACATTCCATTTCACACCCGAAACCTTCATTGTGAATATTCATCCTGACTCATTTGTATTCTTTCCAACTGACAAAACCACAATTGTGCCTGATTGTTACACCCCGAAAATGGAAAAAGAATCATGATGCTTCCTCTCAATTTTATTATACTACACTGTGGCTTTGTATGACATATTGGGAATGTTAATATATGACCTAAAACCGAACTAACTAACCACCTAACTATTCAGATCGTAAAGTTATGTGGAGAGCATTTATTTAACAAATCAAAAATTATGAATGGTGTGTGCATTCATGTGTATAATGGAAAGCTATGTGCAGTTGACATATTGGACCCTATTTTCATAGACACGTGCACGTGCACGTGGTGTAAAAATTATGCCTTGGTACAAAAATGAAGACGCAAGTCTAGTTTAGCGTATTTGGAAAATTTGGCTAACCGTGTTGCCACTGGGACTGACAATTTGGTGACAGAAAGTAGCCCAGAATTTACACCAGCTGAAAGCGGGTCTAAGTTGTGGCACAGTTAATGTCCAGGTCTTTTGGTGGATCGAGGCACGCTGACAGATTCTGAGCTCTGCCAACATATGGTAGATAGATGTCTTCAAATTTCATTCATAATTATGACAACCGTGTGGGAAAATCACTCTGAATCCTGTAGAAATCCATCCATCCATCCATCCATTTTCCGACCTGCTTATCCTCACAAGGGTGGTGCTGGAGCCTATCCCAACTGTCTTTGGGGCAGTGGGCGGGGGACACCCTGAACCGGTTGCAGGCCAATCGCAGGGCACACAGAGACCAACAACTATCCACACTCACACTCAAACCTAGGGACAATTTAGAGTGTTCCATGACCCTGGCATGCATGTTTTCAGAATGTGGGAGGAAACCTGAGTACCAAGAGAAAACCCATGCAGGCCCAGGGAGAACATTCAAACTCCACACAGGGAGGCCGGAGCTGGGCCGCCCCCTGTAGAAATCAATGAATTAAATATTTTTAAAATCATTATCATCTTAAAAATATTTTCAAAGGCACACCATTGATCACGGTAAAACTATGGGTGAGTAAGTGAGCCGTCATACTCGGATGCACGATCAGGGGTAGTACATATGCATATACTCTCTGCGCGCCAATCTCCTGCCTGGAGTCCTTCTGAATTTAAAGGGAATGAGGGGAACTGCGTCCATTTTATGGCAAACAAGTTGGCTGCATTCACGCCAACGACGGCGCAAACACCCCTTCTATCGGTGGCCATCTTGTTATCTCGGAAAACCCCCCCAAAAGAAACAGAACTTGATCTTGAATTAAAGTACACTTAAAAGACTCTGTGGCGAGGTTTGGTTGATCCACAATGTTTTTTTTTCCATGTTGATTGTACTTATAGGGTGAGTTTCGTTGTATTTCTCTATAATAGCCTTTTGTCTGATTTTAATTTAAACTCACCTTTCACTTGACATGAATTGTAAGTTATCGGTATATTATAATTCTAATATTGTTTAAAATGTCAAAATTGTGTACATTGGTAAGGACATGGTTAGTGTAGTTCAAAATCTGTCCCCTCTGCCTCCCCCAGACTTTTACAGCTAAGAAAACCATCAAATTCCTTTGAACATGTTGTAACACGTTTGTCTGAGCTGTCCTTTAAGGCATCATTACCAGTCCCCACACAGACTGACATTCACACACTCAGCAGATGAGACAGCCATATGCTGAAAAAATGTTGGGCAAACTGGCAGCCTAAAAGAGGCAAAAAAAAACAAAAAAAAACTGTACAGATTTTTTCTGAAGACGCAATGGAAGTGGAATAAAAGTCTTGGAAATAATTCAAGACAAATTAGTAGGTACCATAACAAACAATAAAGGAAAATGTGGAGTTCGTTTGTCATTATTGTCATTATTATCTCTTGCAGCACTTTCACGTCAAATTTTAAGAAACTATGAGGCCTATTTTTATGCCCAGCGCAAGTCTAGCACAAAGTGCAGACGAACTGTGTGCATAGGTGCAAGTTTTCTTTCTTTTGGTATTCTCCGAGACACGTGCAGATCAAAGGAGAGCATTTGCACCGTTGTGTGTCATTGTGGGATGGAAATCAGCCATTTTGCAGTGGATGGAACTCAGTCATATTTGTTTTTGAAATGTGAAAGGCTCCAAAGAAAATCGGATTCAGCAAAAAATTCAAATTGGACATCACGCCCTGCAGTGTGAATTTAGTCGAGTCACTTAGTTTCCAAATCCCAAGTCAAAATCTTCCCAAGTCTTTTGCCATGTAAGTCACAAGTCCTAAAAATAGCAACAAGAGTCTGATTTAAGTCAAGTCATATGACTAGAGTCCCCCATCTCTGCTGAAATTGAAGGATTGGAGGATACCGGCATTCTGTTTTACCTCAACCCGAGCTTGAAAGTTTAGCTTTTCAGTTTTTGGGCAACTCGTAGTTAAATGCCATACGACTCACAAAAGTTGTCTTACTCCTGACCAATTCCCTCCTCCCCCATACTTCTGAAATGATGACTGCTCCCCTGTACAGCGGCCCCTCCATTTATGAGCTCACCCCCTTACGAGTTTTTCAAGTTAAACTCAGTCAAATTTTTTTTTTGCTTGTGTTATGAGCCAAAATTGTTGTTACAAGCAAGCTTAAGATAAGCCGTTCCAATGAAATGCCAAAACAGAGTCATCAATGCACTTTGAGTTGGACGAGGCAGTCAAACACAGAAATACAAACTGAAAACATTTCCAAGGAGCATGGAGAAGACACGAAAACTAAATGAACCCTGTTGAATGGCCACCTCACACTGGAGTCAGAGCTCCGAACATCACACCTCACACAAATGTACTGTTGTGTGTCTGCGTGTTTGAACTTTTCGCTTAAGAACAAAATAAAATTGTAAGTCTGGGCACCACTACTATATATATATATATATATATATGAATGGAGCCCCCCTTCCCCCCTCAAACAGAGGCCTCTAGCTGACTTCAAACTGACTTTTACAGTGTATCAAGTGTCATTTTATCCTGGAAATTAAATCTATCAAGTCATCAAATGGGTTCAGTCAGTCCACCCTCCTCCTCCTCCTCTCCGGTCACGGCTTATTTTTCACCGAGGTGCCGACAAGAGGCGGAGGAGGACAAGACGACGCTCAAAAGTGACGCCAGAGTCATGCTCGCTGTTGCGTTTCCGACCTCAGACACTTTTGGTGGAACTGGAGCGACGTGGGTTCTCTGAGGAGCCAGGAAAGGCTTGCTCTCTCTCACTCTCTCTCACGCGGACACACACCCACCACACATGCACACGTTACTTTTGTGTGTGGGATTCATCTCATTTAATACCATTATTTGTCTTGCGCAGTGTGTGCGCGCGCACACATACATACACGTAAGTGTGTAACCTCACCCAGGCAGCATAAAAGCATCTAAGGTCAACAGCTCTCCTTTTCCAAGGTGTGGTCGTCACAACACCTCATCATGTGTGATTCACAAACCCCACAGACGTTTGATCAAATCATAACAAAATAATAATAATAATAATAACGGGGTGCAGCGGTGTCACTGATAATCCTCGTCTCAGCCCCGTGGGTGTTGTTCCCCTCAGAGTGCTGCGATAGTGTCTGCATTCAAATGGTCACGTCGTCTGGTTTTGTGTGTACTTTTTTCCCCCAGCGCTGTCGTCGCCACTGCTCACGTCTAAGTGTTCTAATTGATATTCCTTCCAGATGCGCAAGGCCAAACGGGTGTCATGTTCAAGTAAAAATAGAACATGAACGAGATGCTCACGTGCCGGAATTGAATGATTATTTTGCAATTAATCCAGCAGAGGGCGTTTTTCCAAATCCAAAACCTTTCCCCTAGTAAGATGAATATGGCGATGGCTGAGGTATTAATAACGGTAGTCTGTGACGTCGTTAAACACATCAAGGCCTGTCCATGCTTACATTTTTTTTTCCATTGGTACAATTTGCTTCTAAACTCAACACTGCCCTCCACAGCTTCCTGGTGGTACTTCCTCATCTCATCTGTTTTTGTAAACTGCCAGGAGTCGGATGGGAATACAGATTACTCCCAAGGAGAGTTGGTGTCAAGCTCCGGGCGTGGAGGGTCGCCATCATGCATGTTGTCCATCTCTCCCTATGGCAACACACCTGATTCAAATGATCAGAGTTTCAGCAAGCTCTGCAGAAGCTTGATATTGATCCTGTTCATTTGAATCAGGTGTGTTGCAGGACAAGGAGCGAATTATAGTTGGAGTGGAGACACACCGCAACGGTGACATTAAAAACCAATGTAGAGTATTTTTAATGAGCCAGAGTTGGGCTGACCTGCGCAAGGGAGGATCTATGTTTCCTCTGAGTCTAAACCCTTTGCGATCCCCAGACTTTTGGGTCTTATGTCCATAATGCGAGAGGAGTCGTGCTCGTAAATCACGCGCGCAAGGTAGGAGGAGCTATTTTTTCCACCATCGTCCATGTGTGTGTGGCTTGCAACGAGGACCATGTCTGCGTTGCACTTCCGGGTCCACTTGTTCCCCAAAGTGGATTTTGTGACAAAAATAAATAAAAAAACATCCGGCGCTGCATCTTTCATATTAAAGTGAAAGCTCACTCTGTAGACCTATGCTATTAGCGAGAAACAATATGATTTCATTCTTTCATGATGAATGCGATAAAGCCGTCGTTGTGTGTGGATATTATTATTCAGTCTAGTCCAAAACTGACACAATGCGACTGTTGTCTAATGACGTCTTCAGTGAACATGGCGACCAACTATAATGTTTTTAACATTGTTTTTGAAGTTATTAAACGTACATGTACATGACAATTATTAAATTAATTAAAGACAAAATGTTGTTTTGTTGGGTGGCCTGTTGGTCCAGTGGCTCGCGCGTCGACCTCACAGTTCAGAGGTACGGGTTCAATTCCAGCTCTGGCATCCCTGTGTGGAGTTTGCATGTGTTGCATCCGCTTTATCCTCATAAGGGGCGCGGGGGGTGCTGGAGACTACCCCAGCCGTCTTCGGGCAGTAGGCGGGGACACCCTGAACTCGTTGCCAGCCAATCGCTGGGCACACACAGACGAACAACCATCCACGCTCATACTCGCACTTTTTTTTGAGTGTTCAATCAGCCTGCCATGCATGTTTTTGGAATGTGGGAGGAAACCGGAGTACCCGGAGAGAACCCACATAGGCCCGGGGAGAAAATGCAAACTCCACACAGGGAGGCCAGTGCTGGAATTGAACCCGATACCTCTGCACTGTGAGGTCGACGCGCTAAACACTGGACCACCGGGCCGCCCACCAAAAACAATTAAAAAATAAAATAAAATCAAGAAACGCGTGCACACACACATTTAATTTTGTGATTCTCTAAACTAAGGATAAATGCACTTCAAATTTTTAAGATTTTGTGCAACTTGGATGTGTATTTTTTTTCCCTCAAAATTTCAAATTGTACCATCCTATGGGGATTACATTTTCCAAGTCATGATTTATTGCACGAGAAGAATGAGCTTGGAAAGACAAGAGAGGTTCGAGAGACCTGTTCTTTTTATTTATTTATTTTTTTAGTTTGAAAGAACGTAATTATGGTGAGTTGGCCCCTGCTCAAACGCAGCCTGCTGCAGTGTGCTGAGAAAGCATTAGGAAGTTGATGAAGTGCTAGAGGCGAGCCAACGCAATGCGAGCAGAGCCAACCGCAGGTTTCGGGTCGAACTCGGGTCATTCCGGCCAAGGTCCGAAAGGAAAATGTCTGCATTGAGTCAATGAGTTTGTTTGCCGGAATGTTTATGAGGAAGGAGCTGACCCATGTTTATGGGTTCACATGTTTGCGTAATTCTTTCTTTCTCCTGAATTGAGCCGATGTCGCAAATCATGCTAATGTTATCCAGCAGTAATAAATCTGATGGGTTTTTTTCTTAACGTCCAAAAGTGGGCAAAATGTTTTCCCACAAAAGGATTACTGTGTCAAAAGCATCCTGATTTAGGTTTTTCTTCTTTCAGGGCATGGAGGCTTTTTTGTTGTCGTCTTAACCGGACTATCTAGTACTACTGGTGTTAAAGGGACGGAATGGTGAGCATTTTTCACTGGCCCAAAGAAAAGTTTGTTTCACCATATTTTTCCTTGATTGATTAAAAAAATAAATCTAACAATATTTTAAAATATATGCTTTCCAGGCTGATATTTTTATTTTAAATAAAAACATGAATAAAGTGTTAAAAAAATTAATAGCACAAAAAATTGATACTGTAAATACTTTTTATCAGACACCAACAATATTTAATATCTAATATTGTTACTGTTCACTGAAAACCAAATTCTGATATTTTACAGATTCTTTAATCTGAAACAGGAAATATGTGTTTGTTGTGTTTTGGAGTGATAAAATAGACAATTTGGTGACATTTTATTTGACAGCAACAATACTACAATATCATGACTGTCCAATAAACAAAATACTCAGTATCTTGATATTTTATAGTGTGTATTTTTCTTGTGTGCATGAATTAACAGCTGATCAGCGCAACATAAGGTATGCTCAAATAAGAATCATTTGCAATGCACCCATATGCAATTAATAGACCCCCCCCCCCCCCACACACACACACAGTGATCAAATGGTTAGCGCGTCGATCTCACAGTGCAGAGGTACAGGGTTCGATTCCGGCTCCGGCCTTCCTTTTGTAGAGTTTGCATGTTCTCCCAGTCGCTGCGTGGATTTTCTCTGGGTACTCCGGTTTCCTCCCACATTCCAAAAATGCATGGCAGGTTAATTGCTCATTCTAAATTGCTCCTTGGTTGGAGTGCAAGTCGTTCGTCTATTTTGTGCCCTGCGATTGGCTGGCAACCGGTTCCGGGTGTCCCCCCGCCTACTACCCGAAGACAGCTGGGATAGGCTCCAGCATGCCCCGCAACCCTTGTGAGGATAAGCGGATCAGAAAATGGATGGATGGATGAAACATAGTTTCTTGGTATCAAGCACTACTTTGTGTAAATAAAGCTCCCAAATTCACTTCAACATAGTTCCTTTCCACCAAGATGTTCCAAAAGTCATAGTTGTATTGCTTTGGCTTGTGGACAAAAACAATATATAGGGGAGTTTTTCGGTGAATTAAAGAAGATAGGCTTGGGGAAATAAATAAATAATCTGCAAATAGGTGGATTGGGAAATGTAAAACTTCAGATATGCGAGGGTACGCCGTTCTCGGTTTCTCACACATATTAGAGCTATTAAATTTGACAACTTGAGAATATTAAAATTTGTCTGATTATATTCCATTACTTCTGATCGACTGCATTTAGTTGTAAAGTGTTGAAATGAATAACAGAGAAGTGTTGTTCTTTGGGGTTAAGCACATTACTACTGGGTGTAAAATTGGAATTAAAAACACTTCAGAAGACTGTAATAGAAAGTAAATCGTTTTCCTGGTAAGTAGTAGCCTATTGTAAGTGGTTGGTAGACTTCCAAATATTATCATACCAAAACAATAAATGGTCATGTCGCCAAGTATAAAACACCGGTTATAAATGTTACAATACAAAGAAGGTTGCATAAATGTTACAATACAAAGAAGGTTGCATTAGTGCTGAGAACCTTTGCCATTCAAGCTCTGGCACACATTGCATGTGAAGGCTCCATGAGAAACCGGTCGACTCCCACTGGAACACAAGCAGCCTCGTTTCCCCCGCTGGCTCTCCCCCAGCTCTCCAAAACCTCAACTTAGAATAACATATAGAAGCAACCACATTGCAGATTAACACCCTGCCCCAACAAGCAAACAGAGCAAACTGCCACTACGACACATTTGCTGTGAAGGAACAAAACCATTTTGGTCTCCTCTCAAAAGGGGGAATCGACCATTATAGCTGTGAAATGATGAACGGCTTCAGTCATGTTAATCAGTTACTGCTTGTATTTGAGAGCAAAGCCATGCATGCAGCCTCCAAAGTGGAACATTGCCGTCTTGTTTGAGTTTTCAAACAAATTTCTCCCAAGTAAAATTATGTATTGTACATTCAAACCCCCGTTTAGCACAATGCATACAGTATGGTCCTTACCTACCCACAAAAGGGGAAAATCCAGGATATACAGAAACCAAATCAAAATCTTTTAAAGAGTTTTACCCCTCCTACATTTATAAAAACAGTATGCAGTGTTCCTCCGTGTATTCATGATTTATTGATTCCCCTATTCACCGATTTTATTTTTTTGGAGGGGGCATCCTATCCTCTCTTTTTTCACACACACAGAAAACTCACCTGTTTGCAGTTTATGGGGGATATTCTCCCAAGTGCTTAAATGCTGCACACATTTTGGGCTGTGCAGATTCTCCAAATATAATTGTGTCAATTACGCACCTTCCTGAAATGTACACACAATGGGTGGAGTGTCATTTAAATGAGGGTGTCCCATGTAAAACTTTGGGGTGCAGGTATTCTCCCAGAGACCTAAGCAGCTTTCCTCTTGGGCGCTCAGTAGGTTGTACTAAGGACTAGCACCTCTTGAGGGTGAAACATCATATTGCACGTTCAATGAACTGCTTTCGGGCTCAGGCGCGAAGGCCGCATGACTGAGCGCGTTGCTGGCTAACTCGTGCTGGTGGCTTGGAGTTTGTCTTAAAGCGCTTAGAACAACTGCTGTCATTGTAATGGCGACAATGGTGGGTTCGATTTTGAATCCTTTGTTTTAATTGGCAATATGCCGGTCGTGAAATCCATTGCGCTCATGCGACAAAACTATTTTTATTGTATCTATCAAATGCAGAATGCAAATACTCAAAGCAGCCGGTTAGATGAGCTGCACACGTCACTGGACCACTACATAACTTCAGGATCCATATGCACCTCAATTTCACATTTCAAGTACGAAATATATTCTTAATGGATCTCTATGGAATTCACGTCTCAGGATAACTTCACAATCCGGGACTTGCAACTTGAACAGAAGAATATGCCCCGATGTGCACAGTAAGAAGCCATGTCTAATATCCAAGTATTGCTTTAGCACCATCTACTGGCATTTGGTGCCAACAAACTGTATTAAAGTGAGTTACGAAGCTCAGGGGTGTGCAGAGAGTGTGTTCCTCCCACCCCCCCCCCCCCCCCCATCCCCACCCCCATTGACGAAAATGTTTCAGGGCATGTTTGTTTCAAATATTAAATCAAGAGTGTGTAACTTGTAAAATGATGTTGAAGATTATCCAGCTCTGGTTGAGAGGGCATAAACTTCGACCAACTTCCGTCCAAAAAGAACATTTTGATTGAACTCCAAATTGTTTGACTTTGTGGAGCGTTCCGCTGTATTTCCCAAATAATCAGCGTAAATGTCACTTTTCGGTTTCTGCCTTTCACCCTAATTTCCCCACCATAGTATCGTTAACAGGCTCTAATGCCGCAGATTAGGCCACTGTAAACACGAAATGTCGAAAAAGTCAAGTTGACACGGTTGTGACGGGCTGTTTTTCTTGGCGGACATTCCTGTGGTTTTTGTTGCCGCTGCACCGACAGACGTGGGCAGAGCAACTTGGGTGCATCCAAGAGCCAAAGCACTCAAAGGAAATGTTGATGGGATTTTCTGGGATGCCATGGAGAATGGATCAAGTCAATACATCAGCATTGGAGACGCCGTGTAAAACGTATGTAGCATTTCATTATGGCTCAGTGACAGCGATGTTGACTATAACCTCTATAGCTCATAACCATGATTGTTGTCCTCGATGTAACCAGGAGGGATTTAGATTCTCTTCGCCACATCCGGAGGGCTGTCTCGTCAACTGTATCATTTACTGGTTGCTAATTCTCTGCCGGTGGACAAGTGGTTAGCGTGTCGACATCACAGTGCAGAGGTACCGGGTTCAATTCCATCTCCGGCCTCCCCGTGTGGACTTTGCATGTTCTCCCCGGGCCTGCGTGGGTTTTCTCCGGGTACTCCGGTTTCCTCCCACATTCCAAAAACATGCATGGCAGGCTGATTGAACACTCTAAATTGACCCTAGGTGTGAGTGCGAGGGCAGATGGTTGTTCGTCTCTGTGTGCCCTGCGATTGGCTGGCAACCGGTTCAGGGTGTCCCCCGCCTACTGCCCGAAGATGGTTGGGCTAGGCTCCAGCACCGCCCGCGACCCTTGTGAGGATAAGCGGATTGGAAAATGAATGAATGAATGGATAATTCTCTGCCAATTTACGTTACCTAATTTACTGTATATATATATATATATATATATATATACACACACACACACACATACATATATACAGTACATATATATTTATTAATGATTTACATAAATCATACAACACTATTTAATACATCCACTTAGTACAACTGCTTAGAGAGTTTACAGTGCACTTCCATTAGGGACAATATAATCAGATCAAGAGTTCATTTTATTTCAAATTTCTCACTGCTACAGTTGATTTACATTTGAGGTAGGGGCAATAAAATGCAAAGAATTACACAATTTTTGCCACGTTTCTTGACTTCAATTCAATGGACAAGGCGCCACTCCTGCCGGCGTGGACTACTTACATTCCACAACGGTGCACAAAAGGTGCTAATGCCCCGGTATGCACGATTCTAGCAGCGCAAAGACTGGCAAAGTACCAAAAGAAAAAAACCCCACCCATGCGCGCAGTTCGACCACGGTTTGCATGAAACTTGTGCTCAGAACAAAAATAAGGCCCATAGTCTCTCCAGTGTGTCCTAGGTCGTCCTCAGTGCCTCTTCCTGGCGGGACGTACCCATAACATCTCACCAGCTAAGCTCCCTATCCAGCAGGCCTTGTAAAAAGATGCCTCTGGCTGTACTCTTGAGTCTTTCCCAGATGAACGAGGAGCTCATTTTATCAGTCTGACTGTTGAGCTCCTGAGCAAGACCAAGACAATTTAATTCCGCCACTTGGAGCGGGATCACATCCTCGACCAAGAGAAGGCACGCTACCCTTTTCAACTCAAGATAATGGCTTCTGATTTACAGGTTCTGATTCTCATCCCAACCGCTTCAGCAAAAATTGAAGCTCGCCACTTGATGGAAAAATCTGCAAAAAAACAAATGCAATACTGCACCCATCAAAAAGGACTCCTTCAATACCTGCGCTGAGCCTGAAAATTCTGTTCATAAAGGTTATGAAGCAGGTCCGTGAACAAAACCTGTGAATTCAATCATCATCAACTACGGCCGAGTGTGTCCTGGTGACAAATGTACGTATTGACACCGTGATGTCAATGTAAAGGCATCAAGCTATGGAGCAATAATACTTTCAAACCTCTCACCGGGGGAAGACAAGAGAGTTCAAGTCCTCTTAAAAAAACTGGAACCAGAGCCCAAGCTGTGTTCGGAGGCAAGCTGTCACAATCGCGTGCCCAGAATGTTAAACCCCAAAGCAGAGCCAACAAAAAACTTAAGAGCAAGTACAATCCTTAAATCAACCAAGGGACCTCGAAAATGTGAGCCAAAATAAGTACAAAAACGAAAAACTGTGTCATCTTAAGGCTAATGCAAAAACACATGCGAGACAAGTGAATCAATGGAAGCAAGAAACCAAAAAAAGAATAAAGAGGGCTTAGCGTAAGTAGACGCCAGAAAGTCACTGGGTTGTTGCTGTTCCCTTAAGTCCGGCCGCATCATATTGAGTCAATCAATTTGTTGTGTACAAGTAATAATACATAAACATTTATTTAGTTTCACTGTCGTAACAGCCCTCCGAGCGAAGATGCAACCCCAAAGTGCCTTGCGACAAAAATAAGTTTGACATCCCTTATTTAGAGTTTTCAATCAGCCTGCCATGCATGTTTTTTGGAATGTGGGAGGAAACCGGCGTACCTGGAGAAAACCCACACAGGAGAGCATGCAAACTCCACACAAGGAGGCCAGAGCCAGAATCGAACCCGGTACCTCTGCACCGTGAGGTCGACGCGCTAACCACTGGACATCAAGGCCGCCCAGTCAGCCTACCTAAGAGCGACATTTCCTCCAAAGGTAGTGCGTGCAAAGCAGTTTTCCTTCATGTAAGTTTGGCTTTTATTTCTAATCTTATCCAATCATGTAGTTTGATCAAGAGTGGCTGCCTTTACAGCAGTTCCTATATTGTTTTTGTTCTTCTACTTTCTTCCTTTCATAACTTTGCTGCTGTAAATTGGGAATTTCTCCATTGTGAGACGAATAAAGGTTTTCTTATTCTTGTTCTTAGTCTTGTGTTACAATGACCTCATTACCACTTGTCCAGACAGGCATTAGAATATGGATTTTGTCAAAGGCATTCACAACCAGAAAAGACGACCTTCTTTGGGCCATTAGATCACATGTTTCTAAGCTCAGACATACACACAAAGTATTGGAATGTGTCCCATACTGAGAAAGGAGAAAAAGGAGGGATGATTTGCCTCAGTCCAACCGGGAATAGGCGGAGAACAATAGGCAGGTACAGTACAGGGACAAGCCGGGAAGCAAAAGCTTTGTGTTGTGAAAGAAGTGCCAGACGACCTCACTTCAGTGGTCTTTGAAGACTGAAAGTTGTCACGAACAACACACAAACAAGCATCAATGCAATGTGTGTTGGCCCATGTGCACCGTTTGAGTCAGGGGATTCCCAGAGGGTGGGTCGCCACCGTCAGAATAAGGTCATGTCGCACGGCAAAAAACACACATCAACAAAAACATATATATATATATATTTTTTTTTAGTGTCCCATCGACATATTTGTTTGTTTAACTGCTCAGAGACTGAGAAGCACGACAGTGCTTCATCACCAAAGATCATAAGAAACATTTGGCGGTATTGGTTTTATACACGCATCACTATGTTGCCTCTTTAGTGATAGTTTAAGTCCACTCAATGATTGGCTGACAGCTCAATTTTCCCCATACAAACTAATAAATTCAGTTAGTCTGCTTCATAGTTAACCATGGCACCCTCATAAACTGCACAAATCATTTTGGGAGGAATATTTTATTTTTAACATTCCTAACAGTGAAAAAAATAGTTAATTGCTCTCAACAATGATGGTTTTTTGGCATTGTGGGAATCAATAACATGTCTGCTTTGTTTGTGTTTTTGTACTTGAAGGAAATTATATGCACAGCATTTTCTTTCTGGCAAAATAAAGTCAAGGAGTCCACAGTTTATGACATTCGGCATTCAAGGTTTTGTGCTTACAAATAGCACGCAATGAACCACACCTATGGCAGCATTTCCACCTCTGTGCGACACTGGCATGGAAACTGGAATTCACAACATTCAGTGACAGTAATTTCTCCACCCGAATAATAAAACACAAGGCAGACATATTACCTTTAACAATGTATATACACCTCACATTGTTTCACAATTTCAAAAAGTTCCAAGGCCTCTGCATAACATGTTTGTGACTCCCTTTTTTTTAACAAGGGGTGGCCTAAACTTGCCTGGAAGCTGAATTCTCGTGTACTTACGAGTTCACAAAACCCAGAGAATTCATCTTGTCCGGAGCACCCTGATCTGCCATGAGCCACACCACTGGTTCTGCCAAGCAGTGACAAAACTGTTAAAACTAGTTTGGGGGCAGGGCATGCGGCTGTGACGAAAACGAGAAGCTCTATGGACATACAAACCAAACTGTGACAAATGCATGGATGCTGCAATTAATTCTCTTCTCACAGAATTACCCACAGTTTCCTTTTTGAAAGAACAGCGAGAAGCACTTTGTGCCTTTTTATCTGGGTAAATATTTGTGGGTTTTTTTACCTACAGGATTGGCAAGAGTTTAATATTTCACTTTACTCCACTTGTAGACATTTTCAACCGTTGAGACAAAAGTTTGGGAGGCGTGAGCAAGTTCCCGCGACACCCTTTCCGCTTGAAGTATAGTCCACAATGTCCCGCCTTTCCCAACCACATCACATTGGAGAAATCCAAGATTGATACTGTGGAGAACTCAGTGACTCACATGATCAAGTGGGCTCTTGCCAGGTGAGGCTTGCTTGGCTGGCTGTGCATTTGGGATGAAATGCATTATGACGCTACAACAATCTATACTGGCCAGTGGGGAGACCAATAAATTTGCGCTGCTTCAGCGTAAGCCCAGGCCAAAACAACTAAGAAAACACATCAAACTTGACCCAAACCTTCTATCTCGACCTCTGTAATAAAGAAAACAAAACCAAAACACAGTCACCAAACCTGGTCCATAAACGATCATAAACAGGAGAACTGAAATGACAGCTTACCTCGACTGCTTTGTGTTCTCCACATACAGGCGGGAATGAACTTAATGGAAGTAGCTAACCAAAAATGGGAGGGAGGGGGAACGTTTGCAGGCTAAGTCACTATACTATTCAAATAGTAATTGTCAGTTGATGGTTTAGTACCTGGGACACGACGAGTGTCAAACTAAATCTTTGGGAGGGAGTAATGGCAGGACCTTTAAACTTGGTGTCCTCCCATAGCAACCAATCAGCAGGCACAGGTGGATCACGTTACCAATCACCTGTGGAAAAACATTGAAGGCAGAGGACACACACACGCACACACTGCGATACTTTCCAAGGCATGGGCCCCTGTCTTTCCAGCCCTGCTCTTTCCTGTTCAAAAAATAACTCTTCCCTCTGCGATTGTTCGCATCACCACACTGGTGGGCCACTCCACACAAACCTTGCGGGTGTCTGGACAATTGTGCCCCGGCTGAGCGCCCTTCTCTGCCCTTCTGGGTTCGGGCATCTCAACCCGACTACCTTTCGTTTGTCCGGGGGTGACGCAGGCCATCACACTGTGCTTCTGAATGGCAGGATCTGACCCTTCTCCGCTTCAGCCCTTCAAATCTCTCTTTTGAATATTTGCTACCTGTGTGGCTGTTCCCCCTGAGCCCACCACCAAGGCTTAAGTGCACACAGCGACAACTTTCTTACTGGTCGGGTTCCATCTACCCCATGCCACGGTCAAGACAGCCATTTGCATGCCCGGGATCCCATCGCAGCTGACGCACACCGGCCGTCATTTTAAATGCACTTGTATGTATTTTGAAAAGGACCCTCAGACTCACCCACATAACTTTCGACTTCTTGGACTGTGTTTCAAGAAGATTTGGGTGGGCTGCTAACATTGCCGCGGACTCCTGACACCGGCTTGAGGGCCAGCCGGTGGCCAGCTGTACCGAGGGTGAGGACCCACATCTGAGTCAAGGGACAGCGAGCACAGGGTGCGCCGCCAGACCGAAGCCCCTCGGGCTGCCCAGGCCACTGTCCTGGGCCTTTCCAGGTCAACACGGAGCAGGTCGTAGCTCACTGCGCACCGGGAGGGGTGCCACTGAGTGGCCACCATCCCCCTCCGAGTTGGATCCCCCTTGCAGACTTCGCGGGCCAGACCAGTTTGACCCTCAGACACTCTAGAACACTCTTCAAAGTTCTTTGGAGATCTCATGAGACATGAGAATTCCATAGAGATCTGTTTTGAAAATTTGGCACATTTTGATTGTAAAATTAAAGTCCGGCACTTATTACAATGAGAACCACGGCATAATCTGTGCTCATCACAAGAAAGGCTTCGTAGGCTGGCTCCTGCAATGTGTCTGACAAGTTGGTATGTAAAAGTGGGCAGGATCTTCCCGGTGAGTATGCACGTTCCAGTTGGCTGCTGCCTTCTACTTGCGGATGTTTTTCATGATTGTGGAAAAACAGAGAGTGAGTGTAAGAACTATAAAAGCAGTCCATACACTACATGGTGTCACTTGAAAGTGGCGCTGGATTTACAGCCAGCCAAGCTGGTTATATCAAGGATAGAGAAACTCGATGGAGGAACTTTATTGTGTAAATCACTGTTAGGTAACATCAGGGTGGAAAAAGGGGCAGATAGTAAAACATTTGCTGGATTTCGAACTTGATCAGTGGCCAGGCACTCCAGAGATCCAACTTTTTCTAAAACCCGATTTTACATAACAATTTTCCATCCACTTTTTTAATCCGCTTATCCGGGCCACTTAACTCATTCAGTACCAGCCAATTCTAGACCAAGTCTGAAAAGACGTTTAAAAACGTCTTTGGGAGTGAATGAGTTAAGCGCTCTGGAGCCTGCTGATATTTATATACTGTATATATATACTGTGTATATATATATGAACTCGTTCACTTACTTGGTACCCAAGGAAGTCTTTTAATTTCCTAGTCTTAGTTTGCAGGAAGTTGACACACATTTAATTTGAGGCACCTTCCCAATTTATGAAAAATCTTTGTGATGTGGAAGAGAAAAAGAACAACAATAAAATAAAAATCAATGCCATGCATTTTCCATTAAAAAAAAACATCCATTGGTCCAACATAAGTTGTCAACATCTCGTAAATATTTTGTTTGTGCACTAATGGGGTATTTGGATGAAGTGTAACAAAACTCTTACAAGTGTGATCTAAAGTCCAACTCCCAGTGGTTTCTTTATAGTATTACTAACAACAAAATAAAGGGGCGCATCATCTACGCATTTGGGTGGAACGGTCCTACTTCCAGCTGCACACGCTGATTCAATTAAGGGCCGCAAATATGAGACGATGTTGACTCATGACGCTGACCCTCTGCGAGAATTCAAATCCGTGTTAAAAACCGTGATTCATTCATGCTTGCAGACAAGACAGCAAATACACCAAGATCATGGGTAGCCAACAGTCGGCCTGTGGGCCATACTGGGTCTGTGTGAGCATTTGATATGCCCCGTTGTTCTTAAAAACAAAACAAATTCAATACAATTTACTCAAACAGCAAATGGATAGTCCCTATTAAATGTGTCGCTATTAAATGCAAGGCAAGACAGCTTTATTTATACAGAACGTTTCATACATAAGGCAACACAATATACTTCAGACAAGCAAAAAAAAAAAGCTTCAGCTTCAGGTCATTGTGTGCTTTAGTAAAGTGTGAGCTCGCTGGTAGTCACCAGCACACTGGTCAAGAATGTCCTCCAGGAAAACTCTGCTGAGTTCTGGAAAGTTTACCATCAGTTTCATCAAGGCCCATTCCAGGTTCTTGTATTGGTACCGCTCAAGGTATTCATCTTGGTCTGTAAATAAGACAACAATCCTTTTTTGGCTGGTTTTTTTTTGGGGGGGGGGGGGGTTGTCAGTATGATTTGATACAGAAGAGCGACATGGAAAATCCAGGCTTCAGTAGTGAGTTTAATTATCTATTCTATCGTGACACTTTTTGTCAATTGAAGTTGTCGTTTCATGAGATTTGCTGATGTCTGACACGATGATGAAATCTACGTTTTCCCCGATTTTGAGGATCAAGCATTCATTATTTACACAAACATTGTCCTGACTGTTACACCTCATCCCAAGGTGGCATGTTGATAAATCAACCCGCCCACCACCATTCTGTGTTGGTGCCGTACAGCAAGAACAGTGACAATGAAAAATTTGAAAAAACACATACAGATTTTTGTATTTCTTTTTTTTTCAATGGACGAGTGTGCTTACCGCTCTTGTATGCGGATATATTGCAGGATATCATTCAAAACGTTACCTAAATCATTTAGCATCATCTGGCCAGAGCAGCTCTCTTCTGGATGGGGTCCCGGTTTTTCTTGTCCATCAGTGCTCAGTGGTGAATGGCTGACATCGGCCTTTCTCATTGGGGTTTTCTCACTTCCTTTCTCGTGACGGTCGAGCTTGTCCAGGAAGGCCGTGTTCACTCTGTCAAGAAATTGCAAATAAACACACACACACGTTACTGGACTGTGCAGATTTGATGTAGATGGCAACAAATTAGTTTACTAAACACTGAGCTGCTCAATTCACTTAACCTACAAGTGGCGCGTGACCTGCGTCACCGGAAGTTGTTAGCGCTCAGCAGTCTGCAATTGCAGCTTGTGATCATGCACTATATCTTTTATCGTTACCATTATTCTCATACAGAATTTGTTTCGTGTACAATTCACCGAGGGCACGGGCAAAGAATAAGAATCTAGAGGGCCGAGGGAAGCACTTTAAAATGGTACGTGTGAGCTACGATAGTTAACAGGCTGCAAAAGTGCGTTGCATACCTCCGTGTCAGGCTGTTGCTCATCATGGCGTGCGTGTGTATGTGTGTGTGTGTGTGTGCGCGGTAACGGGTCGATCGCGGGAGGTTGGTTGATCGAAAAGTCGATCTTCGGTCCAAGAAGTTTGGGCACCCCTGATTTAGTTCCTTGGCACCATGGATGTCACAAGAGGGTGCCAAAGCAATATTTTGTATTAGACACGGCCCTGTGCCTGAGCACAAAACAGGATAGGTTTAAAAATAATAATAAAAAACTACAAAATACAGAATGTGAATCTTATGTTCTATAATACTGACTTGGCTTAACCCTTTCAGGGACAGCGGTTACTACAGTGGACAGCTTATTGTGTTGTTAGTTTACAGGGTGCATGAAAGGGTTGAATAATAACTGAAGTCAACAAAATGTATTTACTATATGTTGGAATTTACACGTGACCCTGCTGGTTTAAACACAGTATTCTGACTACGGTAATCACACATTTGTGTCATATGAATGAAGCAGAAAAACCCACCTATTTTTAAGCCTTCTCAGGGGATGGCCATTTTGCCTTGTACTGACATTCTCAGTCGACTGAAAATGACATCATCGTGCCTAAGGGCTCAGGTAACGACCGCCATAGCTCACCTATTTTCTGGGTTTGGTCATGTTTATTGGCAGAACACATTTGTGAGGTTTCTTGCTGAAGAGGAGACTTGCAAAACATCGTGAGCTTGAACAATTTCACAAATGTGTAGAAGATGTGCGTGCATATGTTTTTACAAGGTCATTATCAAGTTGTTAGTCTGTCATAACAACATCCTTCTGTGAACTACATGTGCATGTGTATGCCCACACAAAAATACACGCACGCACACTGACACACTCAAACAAACCCCCCCGCCCCTCCCCCCACACACAGTCATCTCAGAAAGTTTGAGAGGTCCAAGTCAGAAGAACCACATTGAGAAGGCCAAATGTTGTGTGTGTGTGTGTGTGTGTGTGTGTGTCTTGACAAAATGGTGGACGAAGCCAAATGGCGCATTCGAGCAGGAAATGAGACTGCTGTCTTCCTGTAGCTGCCACAACACCATGAACTTCCTTGGTTCTGCAGCCTTCGAATTCCTCCTGTGTCATGTGACCTCATATCAGTCTCAGAGAGATTTACAAGGTGCATCGCTGAGTTTGCAACTTTTGGCGTGTCCTCAATCACCACATCTCTGTGGCAGTCACCATGTGTTTCCTGTTCGTGGCATCCTGCCAACTACAGCAGCCGTCAACGCGCTATAATAAATGAGCTGCGAAAATCATGTCAATGCAGTGTATTCGGCATATTGTAATGAAAGGGAAGAGTGATGTGTCACCAATGATTGGGAAGCTTCATTACGTCTCACTAAAATAGCTTATTCTGTACTTGCATGCAGGGGTATTAAGTAGAGCTGTCAAACGATTAATATATTTAATCTAATTAAAAATGCAACTGTCATAATTAACTCAAATTCACTAAGAATTAATCGTGAATACTCATGCATTTTTTATCGTTTCTGAATTTCCTTTTATTTTTTTGTCCTATTTTTCCCCCATTTTAATGCCCTCATCAACATGGAATCATGAATCAGTTTTCCATGTGCAAAATGCAAATATTTACTGAAATAACAATTTCGATTTTCAATTTTACATGAACATTTTTCACTTGGAGCAGTTATTCACACATAATCTCTCACACAATATTACTGTCTATCAACAACAGTGAAAAAAATATTTTGTCACACAACAGCTGCTTTAACAGCTCTTTATATGGAATCAAAACAGAGCAATATAACATTATAAAGTGCACATCTAAGGTAAACTAGTACTCAGCCTATAGTGGATTTAAGCCATGATTGCATACTTCGTTTTTCTCAAGTTTGCTTTGAACACAGCAGTCAGGCTATGTTGATTCTGTTGGTCCTTGCGCCGAAGTCTCTCTACGGTTTTGTGTAGACATCATTTCGGATGACTACACTTGGTTCGATGACAACACTGGAGACGTTTTATTTTCAGTGTGGTCGCTAGGTCGCTACCACTGCACTGCTGAACTCTCAAAGTGCCTCAGCGCACCGTCACTGTCAGACGAACACAGAGAAGCTCCACACGCTTTATTTATATGGACATGGAACACTGTAACCTTCCACACAAAATAGTTCCAAACAAGTATCAATCGCGTCAGTGGCATACATCGTATTCGACAGGCTACCTGCTCTTTATTCACCAGAGGCTCATCAACCTAGTCTCTTATTTCTCTCCCGAAACAGTGTCTTCTCCCGCTTGGTGTACCTTAGCCTTCTCCGCTATGTACAATCTCTGTACACAGCTTGTAATGGAGGCTCTCGCTGGCAATCCGTAGTGGAGTCGTTAGATGCAATGCGAATGATATCAGCTTGAGTCGAGGTGTGGACAATGTTTACAGGCTTGCACGCAGAAGCCATACATTTAGCTATGGCTTCAGCAAATTTGTTCTTCGTCGTGTCATCCATTTTTTTCGCTTTGAAATGATCCATAGCTGTCTGTCTGAGACGAGGGGTCTCACGTCAGCTGTGTGCTTGGTCATTAGGTGGTATTTCAGACTCGACGTGCTATGATGATAGCTCAGTTTATGACTGCAAAACATACAGGTAACTTTGGTCTTGTCAGTGGAACAATCTGGCAACTTTTTAAAAGTAAACTTTCCATTCATTAACTCTTTAAGTATCCGTTTTCGGTGTCTCGCGTGTGCGTGGACCTGTGCAGCTCGCTTGTTGTTTTGTTTCTGGTTTATTTATAGAGCAACGTAACATCCGCTGTGACGTGTGCCGCGTTAATTTCGCGAGAAAAAATGTAATCCCGTTAAAATTAATTTAAATTAATGCCAATAGAAACGCGCTAAACTGACAGCTCTAGTATTAAGTGTAACATTTTAAGTCCTTCAAAGATATGTTCCTATTTATGTCTTAACCTCCTGACTACCAGGAAAAAAAATGTTGTCCAATCACATTTATTTTGAAATTCCCCAATCTATGTGAAGTAATTGGACTACTCCAAAAGAAATTTTTGAAATCCCACTACATTTTTTAAACAGGCTCAAATACACTTAAAACAACTCAAACAACACTTTAACGTGTTCATAAGAGTCTTATAATTAAAATGCCAACAGCATTTCAAGACAAAATGTGTTCGATAAAAAGTATTACTTTTCCTCTTCCCATAAAAAGTGCTTGCACTGAGGGAATCCATTTTCTTACTTTTTCTAACCCCTACAAATTTGGTATCATTGGAAAGCACTGAATGTCCTCTTTAGAGTAACAAAATGAGTTAATGCGATTGGATGTACCGGGTGGGAGATATTTAGGTTCACTTTTGGATCCGCCTTTCCTCACAAGGGTCACGGGGCATGCTGGAGCCTATCCCAGCTGTCTTCGGGCAGGAGACGGGGGACACCCTGAACTGGTTGCCAACCAATCGCAGGGTACACATGGTCAAACAACCATTCGCGCACACACTCACACCCAGGGACGATGTCAAGTGTTCCATTAATCTGCCACGCATGTTTTTGGAATGTGGGAAGAAACTGGAGTACCCGGAGAAAACCCACACAGGCACAGGGGGAACATGCAAACTCCACACAGGAAGGCCGGAATCGAATCCTGCACCTCTGCACTGTGAGGTCGATGCACTAACCAGTCAATCACCGGGCCGTCTCTCATCTAACATATTCATCTTATTCAAAGACAAAGGTGTATACATGCGAGGATTTCTGGTAGGGCTTGGGAAGTGACAATTTTGCACGATCGCTGTGTTAAAGAGGTAGAGGGAGGTACTGGAAATAAATCTAGCACAGTGCAAATGCAATTTCAAGCGGTCTTTAAACAGAGTCTCCCTCGCTCTTTAAATGTAAACAAAGCAATAACAAATACTGGACCATCACACTGTTCAAACCGCTACTGTATGTTGCGCTTGTCTGCATTGCTAACATCCAACTTTTTTGTTGCAACTATATGAAGTTGGAAACAGTTTGTTATTACAGATAGATAGATAGATAGACAGACAGACAGAAAGACTCACTGGGCGCAATCTTGCCGGAGTTGTTCTTGCCTTTTCTTCTCCTTCACCTGCTTCTGTTCCTCCAGACACTCCGCCTGCAAAGCATCACAGAGACACAGTAACCACGTTTATATACAGTGCAATACTTTGTCACAGCACTGTAAGCAATATGAGCACATCCTGTAAAAAGCTGTGTGCAGTTATAAAAAATGCTCTTTTGGATCTTTAAGCAAAATTCCCAAAGAAAGTCTGTCCAAGGATCTGGCTTCACTTTCTGTCCTACTTTTGTCAGCGTAATGTACATTGCATAAGTACTTTCCCAAAATCCATTTCAAGTGAAGTATCAGTAAGAGAGTTTGGAATGATGTTCCGTAGGGAAATATTTTAAGTCCATTCATTTTCTATGAAGGCGTCAAGCCTCAAAACAAAGCAGAGACTACTTGTATGTTTTTAAAGGGTCTGTTTCATGCAAAAATAACTTTTTTCAGCTTTTAGAGATGTTGAGATCCAAATTATTCGCAAAAAACACCCTTTAAGTTGTGTTTTCCTCCATTCATCCATCTCGGAGCATTCCTGGATGTTCCTGCTCTCTCAACATTAGCGCTGCCCAACCCAAGAAAATGATTGGGTCCTCATTCTGAAATGTAGAAGATTAAGGAGCCACTCCCGTAATGTTACTGCCAACTAAACACACGCCCACTTTCTCAGGCAGCAAGCAGGACACCCGCTAAGCACTATGAACGGCCACCTCGGCCAGGCCATCGGCCTTCTCGGCTGGAGCTAGTTTATAATCACATTCAAATCTAAGGGTAATTAGAGTTTTCCAATAACCTAAGAGGTGTTTTTGGAGTGAGGGAGGAAGCCAGAGTACCCGGATAAAACCCATACTAACACCAGGAAGAACATGCAAATTCTACACTGAAAGGCCAAGACCCATTTTAGAATTCCCAACCTGTGATGCTGTTGTAAGTTATAAATCAAAATGTTTTCTGTAAAAAAATGAAATCGTGAATGTTTCAATTGAGGGAATATGCAGCAGATTAGCTAGATGGATGGATGGATGGCCAGACGGGAGGATAGATACAGTAGATAGATAGATAGATAGATAGATAGACAGTGAGCCATACGAACAAATGATGTCATACATTTTAGAATAAGGCTGACACACCAAAATGTAGGCAAAAAAGGGGCAATTGTTATGCATAGAGACACTGCTACTTTAACTTTTCATTTCACTTGTAGTCTGTAGAGCACTCATCATAGTAGCGTTCCTTCATCATGTCCTGATGCTTGCCTCAAGTGCCATCTAGTGTCTGTAAATGTTACTGCTCCTTCAACGGTTGTTGGGACGTGGTGATTTTGAACTTGTTGCGACAAGTACTCAAACTGGGGGGAAATGTTCATTGTAACTCTGGACTCTGTCAAAAAGTGCTGACTTGACAGAAATATAAACACAGAAGAGCACAAGGAAATGTGAAAGAGCCCCCCCCCCCCCAAAAAAAAAGACTCTTAGCATGATTTCTTTACACTCACCAGTTTTATATCCCCGCCCCCCCCCTAAAAAAAAACCAAACAAACAGCCAGACTACGTATGTTTTTTGTTTTGATTTACCTTTTTTCTTTGCTCCTGTTTCTTCCGTTTGAGCTCATCCTCCTCTTCTTGCCTCTTCTTTTGGGCCATATATTCCTGTTTCAACTAATGAAACACACGTGTACCTGTATCATCATCCATCCATCCATTTGTGAGACTTCTGAAATGACCAATTTGCCCAAATTACATGAACATTATTGCATGCAGGGATTTTCCAATCAGGGTTTTAAAAGTGGCGATACCGATAATTCATAATTCATGAGTGTGATTGGCCGATACGATCAGATTTTTTTCTGTGTAAAAATCTCAACTTTAGAACTTTAACTACCGATTTATCTTAAAGAATCAATGACTTTTTAAAAATTATTTGATTAATCTTTTTTTTTAACACGTTAAATTTCTATCAAAAAATAGGACACTGCTTCAAATTCAAAGTGCCGAAAATGCACAAACCAGTTATGATTCAGTTACTAATTTGGTTTGTAACCTGCTAGAAAATAAGTGGAACGTTGGATCATTATTTATCCCAAAGAAAAAGCAGCAAGTTGCAAATGTCCGTTGCGGATTAAACATAATCACTAGTCAGGTTTACCTTGTATATGTTTATATGCATGT